>NW_008825498.1:2523705-2571743 GCF_000699105.1 Pygoscelis adeliae | reverse complement strand
TCCAGCCTGTCGGGCCGCTCGGCAGGTTGATGGATGTGCTGGGCTGCGAGCGCTTGCCACCCCGGCCAGTCCAGCCCATCCACAATGAGTTACAGTTTCCCGGTCTCCCTGCCCGGCACCTCCTCCCTCTCTTCCTCCCTGCTGCCGCCCGCTGCTTGGCCTGCAAAGCCCTGTCCTCGGACAGGGGTGCCCGCTGGGGCAGGCTGCCATCCCCCCGTTGCAGAGCCCTGCCAAGGCCCTGGGTGAGGGAGCAGCACTAGGCCATCCTGCTTTCTGACCGGGAGACATTTTCCTCCCTGGTTGGAAGGGACTGAGGTTTAACTAGAGAGGGGACAGTGCATGCGTGGCGCCGGGGGCCTGGCTGGGGAGCAGGGCCCGTTCCCAGAGCACCTCTCGCCTCTCCGGCCTGCAGTGGCCTCCCACCTCCTCCTGGGAAGCTGTCCGCGGGGGAGCCGTCTGCCCGCAGGGTGTCTCGAGGAAGCTCGCAGTGCGGCTGTCTCCCAGGGAGAATGAGCTCCAGCCCCGCCGTGTTCCCACCAGCTTCTCTTTTCCTCTCCACGCATCTGTTTTAGTTTTCTTCACGTTTATACTTTAAAGATGATGTTCGCCCCTCCACATCCCTTCCCTCTCCACTCCCCCCCAGGAAGATGAATTTCATCTGCGCCTTGAAACAGGGCAAGAAACAATAAATATTTATGGGTACCAGGGGAAGGTTGAACTGTAAACCACCACTTATCCCTATGTCTCTTATGAAAGGAATTAGCATTACAAAATTTACATTAGGAAAAAAAAAAGAAGACGAGAGAGAACCATTTCTATGATGTGAAAATTCTATGCCTCATACCCATATAAACTGGAGAAAACTACCTCTTCACAGGGCCAAATCTGGGGCATGGCCTTTTAACTGTAATGGCCAAATTAAAACAAATGGCCAAAATTAAACACTCCAGCCCTCACTGAACATGAAAGTTCAAGTGATGAGGAAATATGCGTGTAGCAGATTGCTTTTCTACAGTTTTATTTGAATGAAGTCTTAGGGTGTTTTTTTGAAACAGTTTTAAGCGTATTCAGAGATACTGTACAGATAAAGATACGTAAGAACATAAAAATACCAATGTATGTAGCCAAGCACAAACAGCTTATATGCCTCTAAATCCAGAAGGGGCCATAATAACAGAGTGTTCGGTACGGGTTGTTAGAAGCCCAGGCAAAGATAAAACTCCAATAAAAAGTACATTCTTTTATGTTCAGCGTTAAAGGAAAGGCAATGTAAAATGGGGATTTATGTTTGAGGGGGCAGGCAGAGAATACGGGCCCTTTAATAACCTGGTGTTGCAGGAGAGGGAGCAAGCTCCAGCGAGGTTTCAAGAGCTTGCTCTGGCAGCGGAAAGGGCCTGAGGGAACCTGGCTCTTTCAGAGCGGGGCTGAAGGCTTGGGGCTGGGCAAGGAGTACAGGGATGCTCGGCAGATTGCCTCCTTCCCAGTAAATCTTGGTAGAGCACCTAGGCTTAAAGACCTCATTTTTTCATTTTTCATCATCCCTGTCGAAGTCAGTTTTGGAGTATGCTTCTGGTGACATTTACCCTCTGGCTTTTTTTTGAGCAAGGGTGATCTCCAAAGGGCCTTCACACCGAAATCAGGTTACTGTTTCCTTCAGTACAAGCAAGATCATGTTAAAATTGCCCATTCTCATACTACTCTAGACCTGCAATACCTGGTTCAAGTGGTTGGAAGTACTTAGCTGGTGTGAGGAGAGTAAAAAAGGCTTTGTCTTTTCCGTGTTGGTATCCCCAGTGGAGTAATACATAGCTGCTGGGAATGGAGCATTTGGTATTCTAGTGAACTTGGGCTGGTGGATCCTAACAGATAACTGAGACTGAAACTGGAGTTTTCTCTGACTGAGGCTGAAAAGTTTCTTTCTCTGCTGCTTCCTCAGAAGAGGTAGAATTGGAAGAAACCTCAGTTCCTTAGTAACTTTTGCCCTCTGTTTATTCATCATACTTATCCATAATAAGTTCTCCCAAAATCTTCTTACTACATTCCAGTTTTTATAAATGCATCTAGATATTGTTTTCTGGCTTCTGTGAAAGGCCAACTGAACAGAAACAGACACCAAATAAGTCAAATTTTGTTGTCGCAATATAAGATCAATAACAGCATTTTCAGAGGAGAATGAGTCACGAGGAATTGCTGGCAAGGGTGTGGGGGTTGAATAACATAATCCTAAAAAGAATGGTGTGACAAGGTTTCTTTGTTCCTTCACTTCTCTCCCAGAGACAATCAGACGTGTCATTTGCTCAATGGGATTACTAAATTAGTTTTCCTCCTGAGTAAGAAAACTACTGGTAAAATATGCTCTTACACTAAGTCTTTGTAAATCTTTTGGAGGATGGAAGGCTGTCTTGACTCCAGCATTTTTATCCAAGTCATTTCTTGTGTGCAATAGGCTTCAACAAGCCTTATGAAGTGGAGCTTCTGGAAATTCAGTCCATGGCAGGGAGCTGAAGCTGATATGGATGTTAATAAAAATCATAAATGACAAGAAAACCTCAGAATAGCTGTGCTACAAAACAGATTTTTGGAATATTTTGAAGGCTGTAATCAAACTTTTATATGTAAAGGTTTGTTCTCAGAGCTCTTAGAAAGTTCCTGATAGTCTGCTGGTACATTTAATTGCAGTTTTCCTAAATTCAGGGCCAATAGGTGTTGGACAACCTCTCACATATTGGTGGTTTTTTTTTTCCTCGATAATGTTCATATGAATTTTCAAGGGCTTTGGCGGAGCTTAGGAGACAATGTATGAGACTATTGTGTGAGGACATTAATTTTAGAGGTGACATTTCTAAATTCAGCAGCAGAGGGAGAAGAGGGTTTGACTAAAGAGGCCTAGGTGTGGTCTACCAACCTCCATCTGCCTAGTGATTTTATTTAAAAGCGCAAGTGTCATATGAGAGGTTTCCAGTGATTTGTGTGAGTGATGATAATCCATTACGTGACGTACCTTGAAGTTCAAATGACTCCACGGAGCTCAGTCTACTGAGCTACTCTACTGAGTAGCCTGAGTAGCCTGCAAGTGAAATGGGGTGGGTGCTTTGACATTGTACCAGGGTTGTTGCACCGTGCCTGGTGTCCACCTGAAACTTAGTGCTGTGACCCTGTCCTGCATTTCTATACAGGAGATGCTGGTGAGATGTCCACAAAATGAAACAGATTTTATATGGCACATGGAAACTCTTCCCAATAGTCTTTTCTTTGGGGTAAGATGATCTGGAGAAGGAGAGCATAAGGAATTACCAGCTTTTTCTGGCTACATGGGACCATTTCTGTGGATAATTTTTGGGCTGTCGTTCCCAAGCTCAGGCTTTCCCAGACTTTGGAGGTTAGGTGTGTGTAAAAATTCAGCTCTATCTCCAAATATTCTGATGCCACCTTTAAGAGTGTGGAACAAAAGCAATAAAAGTCAATGAATTGACTCTCTCTGGGTTCAAAGAGCTTTGAATCAAGACCTGAGAAACTTAGCTTGAAGTATCTAAGTAGTCTTGAGTTTGGGAGTGTTTGAAATTTTAGTACCAGGACACATTTGCATAGATATGTTCATGTGGTGTGTTATATGCTTAATAAAAATAATGAATTGGCAATTTTTCATTTATTTCTGATAAATAATGTGTAATAGTTTAAACTGGTGTGTTTTGTATAAAAACAAGTAATTTCTGGTGCACAGCTATATTTTAGAAAAATAAAAAGTATAAAGGAAAAGGAATTTAAGATATAGTTTGCAATTTTAGGAAAAACAGTAATCTCTGTGCTAATGACAAATACTGGAAAATGAAATGGATTTAAAGTTTCAAATATTTTTATCAAGATTAGGGAAGGGCATGGAGATTAAGGGAAAATAATTGCTGAAAATGAATGTAGTTTACTTATGCCAGGTATAAAATATAATAGCAGCTTATAGTTATGGATATGAGAGGAGCAGAGCCTGTTTGCAATTAAATTCCTCTGCTCACTTTTTGAGATATGTGGGACTACGGGAGAAGAAGGTCCCGGGCAGCTTGATATTGAGAAGAAAGAGGATCCTGTGAAGTGCCTTGTGCAAGAGGCTCTCGCTGCCTAGCGCCGTTCTGACGTCTCAGTGGGGCTGGGGTAGTTCTTGCAGCCCTCAAGTGCTGCAGCCAGCAGTAGTTTCTCTGTAGGTGACACATCCTCACCTGAGTCAGTACTCGTGTCTCAATAGGATGTAGGGAACACTGCTGATGCGGGCAGTATTTTTCGGAAAAGATATTAAAAAGCTGCTTCACAATTACTGGTCTTAAGTGTTCCGTAATCGTTTCTCTGGCAGTAGAGTTAATTTACTTCAAGTTGCCCTAATCCCAGTTCCACCTGGAATCCTTCTGTTTACCTAATTCCCTCTGAACTTGCAGGTTGGATGTGGTATTTTCCTTGCTTTCCTGCTCTAATCTGTTGGGTCATGTTGCTGCACACCATTACACATATATTGCTATCCACTGCAAAGAGGTTGTGTTTCATGAGTTAAGTCTTAATTAGAGTTTAACGAAATGTTTTTTCAGTCTTGGAAAGCAAAGTGCTAAGTTATTACTATAATAATATTTACTATTTAATTACATTTCAGTAATGTCTATAATGTTTTGGGTATGTTTTAGATGCTCACCTTCTTGGGAATGAAATCCCTGTAGCTTTTAATGTGATTTAGATCCTCGGTAGGTTAACAGTTCTAGATGCAATTCCCAGTCCCTTGTTACACATTGATCCAGCCCACCCTGTAAGTGTTTCTTAAGCCACAGAATACCCTAGAGAAGTAGAGAACTCCCCTATATACATTAGGTAAAAGGCTGAAATGTAGGCACAAGTTATGTGATTTGTTCAAATTTGTCCAGCAATTCAGCGGCAGAGGTGGAAGCAGAACCCAGGCGGTACAGCCTGGCTCTTATGGCATGTCTGCACAGAGAGGGCCGGAGTGTCCTAGAGCGTCACAGAGATTTTCAGCCTGGCATCTGTGGGTGACTTTTAAGAGACTCACCACAGGTAACTAAAAAAATCCAGTGTGGGCACACCAATGCAACGGGAAATGCACGCCTGCCCCGACAATGATTAATGTTCACAAGGTTGGAAACTATTGGGAATGAATGAGTTGTTAAACTAGCTACCTTGGATACTGATAGCACTGTATTCATAGTGGCATGGAGCTTAATACAAAAAACTAACTGTGGCATACCTATGCTAGCCTGCTTCACTCCTGTGCCACCAAGGGCAGGCACAGCTCAGCTGACCCTAGAACATGAAGTGCATGGCAAATACTAGGCAAAATTGTCATCGTGCCATGCTGTGGTTTTCAATAAGGCAAGTTTTGAAAGCTGATTCCATGGATAAAGGAAAAATCTTTTCAAATGTTTTTGATAAGAACCACAACGTGAAATCTGGGTGGAAGTTAGTCACATCCTCAACTGATAAGGAAGTTTTCTTCAGTAAATGAGTTGTGAAAGCCTGCTTGCAATTAGATGGAACAACTCCAGGTTCTACAAATACATTTTCTGGGCTCTGATTTGTTGTTACCAGCAGAGCACAGCAGCCAGGTAGGGATTGGATCCAAAGCACGTGCTGAGGGCTTTTAGCTCTGGATAGCATCAAGAGGATTGGACTAAGATACTTCTGAGAAAGGGCTTGATATCCAGATAGGAGAGGTCATAAAAGCTATATGAAAGGAAAAAAGCCAGAGGATTGAGCTGGGTTGCAAGTGAGTTTCCAAGGTCAGGGCATTTTATTTAAAAAGCAATTACAAAACTTGTTACAAATGCTGAGGGACCTAGGAAGGGATTAAGCAATCTTGTTAGTTGTACGAACCCTCTTATGACAGCAACTCTACCCATAAGCTAATAAGGCTTGTGAGACCGTAATATCTGAGCGGAGTGCAGAGTGACTCTTCCCCTGCAAACAATGATAGGAAAAATGTTGCTTGGCTTTGAAGAGAGGCCCATTGTGTTCAGTCAGATGCAAAGGCATCTTGTTTAGATTCTTGAAGGAAGAGTCGCAGGCTGGGAGGCTGGCCGGGAGTCTGGGCAAAAAACAGTGGGGGAGGAGGCTGAGGATGCAGTCGGGGGCAAAACATCATTAATGGTGAAAGCAGTAAAAGGAAGGTGGCAAGGGAGGAAAGGGACCTAAAGATAGTTATATTTTTCAGGAGTATATTCATGGGTGTGTGTGTATGCCATGTGCACGCATGTGCTGTACTTGAACTCGAAAGTAGCGTATTTCTGTTGTAATTACTCAAAGGTAGGTATCTAAATCTCCTTAGTTTTAAAAATCACAGCTATACATATATATATCTTGTGTGCTTATACGCATGATTAAATTTGTCTTTCCTCCCCTGTGTACATCGTTTTCCTTGGTAATAGGCCATGACACTACCATAATTTTTACTAAATCTCCCTTTTACAGTTGCTCATCATTTTCCAAAATGCTATATTTGTTTTTAGTTTTTCCGCAACAGATCTTGGTTAAAAAGAGAGTACTTCAGAAACTTGCAAAGTACACCACAGGACAGTATGTGTATTTTGACCTCTACGTACATCTTTTCATCGATCTACACATCTATATATATTTCTTTCTTTATGGGGACAGAGAGCAGAATGGAGACAAATAAATAAAAAGAAACATGACATTGCTAATATAAATGACCAGGCCATTGCTTCTGTGTCAGAATGCAATTAGATCTGACCTGGGACTGGAATTCACTTCTCAGCAGGCCTGCTTAATGATTAGTTTTATTGTTTCTTCATCACCCCTACTGGGGGGTTCATTTTTACTGGTAATGGAAAAAGACTGTTGCCCCTGGATAAAAAGCTGGTCATGAAAGACAAAGGGCTGATTGAGGACTGCTAGGCTTTTCAGCCTGCATGCCACCTCTTCTTTTGCTGTCCTGGCTGACAGCAGGAAAAACAGTGAAAGGGGTCAAATCTTAAAGGGCCTTCAGGGTAAGGAGCATTGCGCGGCACATAGAAATTAGCTGGAGAGGCTTTTATAGCTTAGAGCAGCTCTGATCACTGTTGTAAGACAAATTGAATGAGAATCTTTACAGCAAGATATTGCAGGTATCAGGCATTGCTAGTATGATTAGCATTGAGTCTGAGACAGCAAGCACGGTTAGCAATATAACTGTGGTTTGCAAACACCTGCTCACACTCCCAATCCCAGCATGCAGGTACAAGTACACTTCTAGCAACAGCTAGAAATTTCCCAACAGCTGCAACAGGTAAAGACTAGTTTAAATCCTTGGCAAAACTTGTGTGCCGGCTGCTACCTGTTCGGAAGTGTTTCCAAAGGGGTTTATTATAAGCCCTGGCATAAATAAGAAGAATACAAATAGTTCCTGTTTGTTTGCTTTAGTTCACTGGGTACATGAAACATGTAGTGTGACTCACAAAGTTGTAGGATGACTCTGAGGTAGAATTACAGACGTTGTGCTATCTGATATTATGAGATGTAACAGGTGTCTGTGAAGGCAGTTTCCCCATCTGGAAACACTGCTTCAGGGAATTTAGGCTGCTGGTGGAGGAAAGGCTGGCTGGTTTACACTAGTGATGATAGGTGAGCTACCAGAGGATTGGAATCAGTGGTTTCTTCAGCTGAGCATCTATAGGCTGAAGTGCGTATTGAAACCACAGTAACTAAATGTCTGAGTTTGCAAAAACTTGACTAGAAGCTTCATGAGAACAGATACAAAGCCGAGAGAGTCTTGCCAAAGAGCAATGACACTGCTTCTTCCCCACAGCAGTTCAGCCAGACAGAAATAAAAATAAAATAAAGCATTTTTAAAATCTTGATACTATAAGAACAAGACTACCCACTGGTGTAAATTAGTGATCATTCAAGGACTTCAGCGCAGCTACATTGATCACATCAATTGTAATCAACTGGCCTTTAATGTTTAATATTGTAATAAATCACTTAATAATGAACATTCATTTTTTTATAATAGAATCTACAACACAGCAAGCCAAGAGGGAGTTAAAATTACACAGTATGCATATAAAGAAAATGTGGTCAGCTGTGAACCTCAGACTGGCTCTCTCAAATGAACTGAGAATAACAATGGCCCTTAAATTTGACTGAATTCTGAAATGAATCGGAAGCATAGGACCTGAAATCTGAACAAACCAGGGACACGCCGGTGTCTGCAGTGTGTGTATTCACCTGAGAGCTGGGTCCTCAGAAAAACATGCTCTCATGATCTATTCCAATCAATTCAATTTATAATAGAATCTACAACACAGCAAGCCAAGAGGGAGTTAAAATTCAATTGATTGGAATTGAATATTAATAAATAAATATTCAATTATGCCCCAAATTTTCCTAATTTCTATAGATAGTTATTCAGCTTTTATAGATAATTGAATAAAAAATATTGGATAAAAATAAAATATTGGATATTGGATAAAAAAATATCAATTCCAATCAATTGAATTGATTGGAATAGATATTAATAAATAAATATTCAATTATGCCCCAAATGTTCCTAATTTGTATAGATAGTTATTCAGCTTTTATAGATAATTATCATGGTGTCAGTTAGGGCCCAAACTATGCATGCACTGGCACATCCACATCACTTGGCATCCCTAGGCTGTGTGAAATTCACCTTTTCAGCCTACCGACAAGTTTCAAACAATCAGATTTGGAGTAAAACAGCTGGGAGGGCTGGCAGGAGCCAGCTTGATCAGCATCGAGCCTTGTGACAAATTCCCGACAGCCCTTCTGCGGTTTCTTCTGTGTCCTGCAGGCAGCACCACAGCCACCATGGTGGCTCCTCTGCACAAGGCGTTTGAGCAAATGAGTCCCCACAAGGCAGGACAGTGTAGGGCATCCCTTTTTCCTTCCTCTTTTGTCAGGGGGTGGTCTTTAGGAGGACCTCTGTGTAATTCATTCCAGGTCATCTGCCCAAGAACCTGGACAGTCACACCTTGCTTTTGATTTGGAGGTTGCCCAGGAAGAATGGAGAGCACCTGTCCTTCTTGAGTGGACTGTGCAAGACTTAGAGCCAAATGCTGTGGGCACAGAGATTTGACAAGACATCTGCGCAGAGCCATGGCTGAAGAGACTTCTCCTGACATTTCCTATCTTTTGCAAAGCTGACATATCAGGGTTTTGGTAGCATAAGCTAGACTCCCTGTGAGCTGCCTGGCTGCAAAGCAGGTCAGGGTGGGCTGGAAGGCTGTTTCCCTTGTCCAGTGCTTTGTGTGACTTTGAGAGGCAAGGTCTTCACTCCCAATCCCCTGTGTATACGCACGCGTAATATTCTGAGGAAGTTCTCCATTGCTCTCCCTCTCCATCTGGGCTTTGCCATGTGCATGGATGTTGGTGAGTCCTCCTGATCCCATCTAGCTCTGTAGGCTCCCTACAGGGAGAAGACATCCAAGCCTTTCAGAATACATTAAGGAAACAAGGTAAATACCTATAGGCCCTGCTTGTGTAACCCAGTACAGAGTCTTTGGAAAAGGACAGCCCTTTTCCATGTAGACATTAAGGCACGTGAAGCCTATGGAGGCCGGTATTGCCTCCTCTCTCCTACGTGAACTGCCTGGTAGGAGTATCATTAGGCTGGGGTGGGAGTCTGGAAGGTGACTGAGCCACACTTTCCCTTGGCTCACATTTTCCCTTCAAGCCCCCTGGGTCCCCCTGTGCTACAGGGCTAGCAAATAGCAGTGTGAGTCAGTTAGTGCCGTGTATTAGGGTTGTGAGGTAGGCACGGTGCAGATGGGATGGGTATAGTGCAAAGCACTAGAAAGGGGTTATCGGGGATGTCACCGGGTTTTGTGGGACTGATGTCGTGCCTAAGGGTGCTGCAGGTGATTGTGCAATGGTGCGCTCCACCATTGCTGGAATGACCTGACAAGACATGTTTTATATAGCTGAAGAAACTAAGGACAGTCTCCAAAGGTCTTTATACTTTTAACTCAGGTAGAATTAGGTGTATAAGTAGGAAATAGTGCTAAATATGTTTTTTTGGCCAACCTCACAGAAAAAAAAAAATCTGTGGAATAACTGCAGGTTAAGTTCTAGTCTTCAGCATCTTGAATGACTGAAGTCTCATCCTTCCTCTGTCTGCAACAGTTCATTTCCTGGGGTCCTGGTTTCCTGGGGATGAAGAGAGGTAGTAGCAGAAGGAGACCTATGGATGCCGCTAGAGTGGAAGGAAAAAGCAGTTCTTTTGCAGATCTCTCGGATGGTGAATGCAGCTAGTCCTGGCCTTACATGAAAGGATGGAGACAGTGTGTATAAATGGTGCCTGTCTTCTCATTTAGCTGAATTACACACTAAAGTAATGTATAGCAAAGGGGAAAAGGTGTATTGTTAGTAATCGTTATGTTAAGGAGAGAACCTAACTTGCTGATTTAGCATCCATTTCCTCTTATAAAAGGAGAAAATGACAGCGGAGGGTGGGGAGACTTGGCAGGGAGCAATGCAGACAGTAAGAGCATTTCAGAACCATTTCAGCTAGATTTCCACTAGGTTTGGTGGCTATATTATCTCATCTCCTTTTTTCTTAATTGGGGTGGCAGGCCCAGCACACCCAGCAGGGACGCCAAATTAATTCACCATGGAGCACAGTGTCAAGCTCAGGGATGGAGAACAGTAAGGCCTCTATGGAGTATTTGCTGAAAAGCGTGATGGGAGCTGAAGCAGAACTATAGAGGACGTTAGGAAATATTCAAACACAAGATCAAAGTGGGTGACCTTAATTTCCTAAACTTGGTTAAATTAGTTGCTGCTTGATCACTTAATATTGCATTTTATGATTATTGATGGCTTGCCGTCTAGGTTCCCTTCCTCTGGTTCGTGCACAGGCTCCACTGTCAGAATTTTTGAGCCTGGTCTGAGGAAAATTATGTTCAGCTCTGCAACCCTGAAGATCACATGGAGGTAACTCTGCCTGAGTGGCAACTTCCTCCATGGCACTGATGGTGTTTCTGAGTTTATGCGCACACATGCTGGTTTTATGAGACCCTGCAAAAAACAGATGGCGTTGCTGGCGATTCAGAATGTCAGTGTCATGCTGGCCTGCCATGTAAATCTCTTGTTGACATACATGAGGACAGTCATACTAAGAAAACAGAGGATGCTAATAACGTGCCTTTCCAGTGCCTTTTCATCAGGAAAAGAGTCAGTCAGAAAGCAAGGCAAATGTGAAGGGGCACTTACTGCTCCAGAACAGTTTGTCTGTAACCGTTGCATTGTTAATTAATGCTATGTCTGGTGAGCTCAGCAATCTTCTCACCAGATGGGAAACCATCAGTCTAAGTACACTAGACTGTACACCAAAAAGTGGTGATTCATAGGGACGAGTCGGAAAATACTCACACTGAATAGCCAGCTGTCTAGAGTGAGCCAGAAGGGAGCACTGAACTTTAGCTAGGATGTGCCTGAAGTCAAGCCTCAGAAGGGTTTGTGGGAAGATTCCTCTATCTAGACATGATCCAGAGCCCAGCATCCTCTTTGAAGTGTGCAAAAGCAAGCAGGCAACTGCTCTTCCACAGTGTGACCGGAGGGAAAGCTTGCAGGTTAGAGTGCTTGTCTGGATGGGGGAGACGTGGGTTCTGTCTTCTCCTTAGTCTGTACAGAGGGGGAAGGAGGAATCAAATCCTCTTCTTAGGCTCCCCCCCCTAAAAATATGTCCTTCTAACAGGTGCGAGACAGGATGATCTGGAGTAGTTTCTTGTTTGTGCCACTGTCAGCTGCTTGCAAGGACCATGAGATTCACTGAACCAGAGTGAGCAAAAAGCAGTGTGACTCTGTTGCTTAGTGCTCAGGGCGCTCTGTTGGGAGGGAGGAATCCTGCTTCCAGGCCCACGTCTGTATATTATTAACCTGGTGTTGAATGAGAAGCGCAAAGATATCAATGACACAAATTCCTCTTCCTGCTCCCTTTAAACACGGTGTCCACAACTGGCTTTTTGTGGAGACCTCAGTTTATCTGTGAGTGCTGAGCTTGTTCTGAAAGCACCTGTTGAATTTGTTTCCTTGAAGGATGCAAACTGAGAAACACCTTGTTTCTAAATCATGACTGTATTCAGGAGTAAAGGTGTTCATTGACCTAGATTCTGTCAATCTTGCACTTTTGTAGATGTAATCTCCTGCAACCTGGTGTACTTCATGTCAAGTAAGAAGGGTTCCAGTGAGTTTAGCCATCCTCAAGTTTAGACAGGTTTTTTGTCACCATTTTGGATTTAGGTGCCTCATATCCACCTATCTCTGACTGCAAGAACCTGTGTCCTCAGGCCTATTTGTACAGCTTTTTGCATAAATTGATTGCAGTTTAGTAGTTCTTTGGCATCTCAGAGTTTTGTTGCTACTTGATATTTTTAGTGGTATTTTCTATATCCCATTATGAATCTTTGATTTCTTGGCTGTTTCTATTTGACCGAGGGAATCAGAAGGAAAGAAGAAACACTCATCCAAAGTGTAGTGTATTTATTTCCTAAAAAAATTTTCTATGGAAATGAGATTGTGAAGTATATGGATGTTTGAGTTAGCTGCAAACCCAGAAATACTACAGAAACAGCTCTCTCAATTGTTACCTGAACTTCTAACATCAGCTAAAATTAGCCATCAACTGTTTAAAATCCTGTATTTTCAATTTTAAGAAAAGTATGCTGTCAGTTTTGAGTTGTATAGTTAAGGCTGTATTTTCTCAAAAGTCAAAAGAGCTTCCTGCCCTTACTTAGAATATAGACATAACCCTGTAAAAAATGGTCGTTTACTTTTTCCTGATACTGGTAAGAACTTTTGTGTTCTTATTCCTTTTATATGCTCAGTTAAAATAATAAAAAAACCCTCCACCCACGAAGTTAAATGATCTGTACACAGAGATGTGAATAGAATGTTCTAAATGACTCTTATTTTCCAAAAATCATGTAATTCATTGACTGACTCATGTTTTATAGCAGCTTAGGCACTGTAGGCTGATGGCTGTCAGGTGTTGGTAAGCTGGCAGCTTAAAAGTTGCCTCTTTAAGTAGTCCCAATCAAATGAATTGCTCACTGTGAGCAAGGGTGGATTCTGGCCCTGTGTTTGCTGAGACACTCTTGGTTGAGGCTCTTACGATACTACTGGTGTCTGGCTCTGCCTCCTGTGGTACATTTTTCCCTCCCATGGGCTGGAAAAAGTGGTTAGAGGTAAGACTAAGAGGGGGTTCCAGAGAGTCAGTGAGTCTGAGGCCTTATCTAAACAAAAATTGTACCAATTTAACGGAACCTATTTAGAAATGGAGGTTGCTGAATTAATGCCACCCCCTTTTTTTTCTAGAACGAAGTCTGGGGAGAAACATTATTCATGCCAGTACAATTTATACTGTTTCTAATGGCTTTATTTTCCCCTTTGTACTGTCAACAGCACTTGTTTTGTAACTCTTCTGTGCATATTCCAGCATATTCCTGGACGGTAAACCAGAAACTGGGTCCCTTGCTGCTTTTGCTTCTTCATTTCTTCCTTCATACGTTATTTCCTAACGCTTCTAGTGAGAGTCTGAATATTTAGCACAAGTCTCTTAGTGTTCACTTGTAAGGACCAGTTAGCATATTCTCCAATAGGCTTGTTTAGAGAGACGTTTCAAATAATCTTTCTTAATTTGTTGTGCAGTGTAGGGTATTAAGTGGAGAAAGGAATAGACTTTGCAGCTGTAGAAGGATCCTACCAAACTTAAAATTTGCCACATCAAATGGCAAAATAGCTGGTTTTCACCCAGAATTTTCTCTCATATCTAAATATTGGCTCATGACTGACAGTAGGAAAAAGCTTGTCATATATTGCAGACAATTTCTGGCAATATATTCCACGTAAATCAAGAGATATAAGGAGGGACCCAAGTAGAAAAACACATCTTTAAGTTCATTTTTTTGTTGCCAGAAGCATTCCTGGCACCTTATCACTTGGTCATAAGTGCTGGTAGAGATGTGCCCAAGAAGCATCCCTTGTGAGGAGGCTTGCATGTGAAACCACATGACTTCCAGGTCTCAAAGAAGGTGTGGCTTCAAAATGGAGAAATCACAGCAGCAAGTTGGAAGAATGACTTTTTCCCCCTTTGTAATAATAATGTCAGAGCTGTTATTACATTTGGCCTGGGGAACAGATTGGAAGTGTTTCTCAGAAGGGAAGTGCTTCCAGCTCCATGTCTCTTTCAGGAGCTCCATTCCCATGTACTTGCTGGAAACCTTTCAGGAAACCACATTCCCTTTCCTGTCCCCGTTCAGCAATGCGATCCTTCCCAGCCGGAGCGGCTCACAGACGGCCTCATTGGCCGGGCCTGGAAAAGGAATGTGACAACGAGGGGGCAAAAGTGCTGGCACTTCCAATCCCGTCCTATGCTGCCTTTCAGAAGAAACCCCTCCCTGCCTCCCCTGCCTTATGAAAGGGTTTTCTACATCCATAAGCATGTTTAGAAAGATCTGCAGTCTCTAATTTTCCAGCGTGTGGTGGGGGAAGAATGTGATTTTAGCTGGAAACAGTCACATGGCCAGATCCTCAGCCTTGTGTGAATCTGCCCAATGCTCCTGAGGTCACATTGTGCCGTGCTCGTTTACACTGGCCCAGTATCTTGCTCCCTGAGTTGCCCCTGATGGCCCTAAATGATAGTTGGTGTCTGACAGCACCCGCATGCGACTGAAACACCACTGCTATACAGAGGAAATGCCCTGAAACCTTGTGCTAGTGTCATTTTCCAGACAATCAAAAATTCAAAAAGACAGTAGGAGAAGAAATGCTGTTTATATTACAAGTTTCAATAAATAAGAGAAAGGGGGCAGGAATAAGAGAAGGGATCAAGGAACTGTTAATGACTTAGAGGACAGAATCGTATTAGAGACAGAAATGTAAACTTGTTTTGCTATTGCTAAAAGCCCAGGAGATACACATTTCATCCTGCAGACAAATATTCTGATCAGTACTTTTTTTCTGTCATAGCAGCAGGCAATTGAGCTTGGATCCCAGCCAGCCTTTTTTATCCTCTCTTTAAACTAAACAATTAATTAAAAGAGAACACAAGGCAGGATAATTTAGCCAGCTCTGTTAGTTTAGACAGAATGGGTTATTGGGCAATGCCATCGTGGCACAGAACGATCACCCCTAGCTTCTGTGCCACAGGAACAGTTAAGCCTTCCAAGATGAATTTCCAGCCATTGCTGTTAGGATGATTGTGCTGTTTTCTTATTCTTTATTTTTATGCTGTTTTATTTACTCATCATTTTTACTGTTTGTATTGTGTGGTGCATGGGTGGTAATGATTAGGTAGTGATTCTCAACACAACAGTTTCTCCTGAAGCAGACGTTTCCCCACCCTGAGACAATTGCTCTCCAAAACTGAAGGAAAAGAATATAGGAGGGAAGTCTTACAGCCACTCAAGTCAAAGAAAAGTCTCTCATTGACTTCAGTGGGCAGGAAGACTGGGAGACAGATAGCTATTCTTTCCATGTTTTGAAAGACTTAAGAAGCTGAGGCTTAGAAAAATTAGGATAGGTGGGTGACCTTTGGAAACTATTTGGAAGCTGCAGGTGCATATTAGCTCTGAAAATTACAATGCTTACTTAGGCATCAGAAATGGCTTCAGGGGACATGGTTTCAGTGAAGGAGATTAATTATTTTTTTTTTCATCTAAGTGGTTTAGACTGTGGACATTATGGCTAAGTGGGCAAGGGTTGGGAAACTGAATTTTATTCCAGCTCCTGATGCTCATTGAATGTGTCCCCTTGCAGTAGCTGTTAACCCTGTTGCACTTATAACTCATCTGTAAACTGGGAATAACAGTGTTGCCTGCTTAAGTTTTGAAGCCTGACTAAATAATGTTTGTAAGAAACTATGTGAGGCCAAAGTCATTCTGGGGCTAATCAGTTGCAGAGATGGAGCTAACACACAGGACTGTCTATAACTTGACACCATATACATTTCCTTTACAGAAGTGGTTCCCAACCTTCACTGGCCCATGGGAAGCCCAGTGAGCAAGTAACGTGCTGCATATAACATATGCTTTACTCTTTTTCAGTGGTCTCCATTTTAACTCTTTAATTTCTAGCAGCCACCAGCAACAGAGAGGATTTTAGCAGCAGCATGGAGGAGTGTTACTTCACCTGGATTTTCGAAGTATAAATGCTATCCCACTTTGTGTGAATTCATGAAGTCATTAAATAGAGGTTAGGATTTATTTTTTTTGTGTGTGTTCTCCAGTGGGAACAAATTTTGCACCAGAGACTCTTTAGGGAAAAATGAAGGATTTCTTTTTGTGTTTGTGTAAAACATATTGTTTAAAATATCTCATGGCTTTCCGTGTAAAAAAAAAAAGTGTCATCACCTTCACTTCATTCCATTAACTCAACTTGTTTTCAGCTTCAGCTGTGCAGTATTTATCACCCTCTATTGTCATATATTACACAGCTGCATAATGGCAAGTTTTTTTTTAAAAAAACAAAACAATAAAAGCCAAACCCACTCCAGAAGTGAAGCTCCTGGTAGGTGGGAAAGTGTAATGAGTAAAATATCATTAAGATGAAAGTGTTCGCTGAAGGATTGTAATGTCAAAGTTACAAGTTTATTTACAAGATTTCAAAGATCAAAATCAGATGAAAAGTTTGAAATGTTCCAAGTCTGAAGCTTCAGTAATATTTATTTCCCACTAGCAGCCATGTAGCTAAATTATGTAGTTGGTTTGTATTAAAGCAACAAAGTCAGAAGGCTTAAAGTGAATTGAAGAGCAGGGATTTTCTGCCCCTGAATCATGGCGTGGTCCATCTGAAATGTTGCTGAACTGTAAGATATGAATCCTGTAATCTTTTTGCTGCTCTGTCATTCAGACACTGCCTTCGCTTAAGGTAACATGTTAAATATTTACAATGTCCTTCAACTTAAATCACTTGAAATTAGCAACCATCTCAGATAGTCTTGGCCATAACTGCTACTTTCCTTTTCACAAAACCATCACAATAATAATGTGTAGCAGTCAGCTTGGTAAAGTGATTTGAAACCTTCTGGAAAAAATGCACTGCACAGGTAGTCACAAGTAAGTGCAGCCATCAGCCACACCAAGGCCAGCGGGTCTGCTCCAAAGCAGTGTCAGCACTGCAGCCGCTGGTCCTCTCCTGGTACCAGGGGCACAACCTGCTGGCCAAACAGAGGGGATCCCCACCTGGAACTTGCATGTGTTTGGGCAGTTTCTCAACTATGAGCATTTTGGCAGCCTGAAATATTCTGGGTCCATGGGCCGAAAGCATTCAGCAAGACAATCAAAGCGACCACGGGGAGAGGGAATTGTCAAACAGTGTTTGCTGTGAAAATGGATTCATATTAATCATTTTAAATGATTAAAATATCCTTGTAGGAATAAGCTGCAAAGTCAGTGCATCTGTCTCTGGAGTAAAGCGATATGCCACCCATACTGCAGTGAGACATAAATAATCACGCTACCAGTCATGTATTCTATTAAAGAGCCTGATATCACCCGTTGAATCTGAAGAGAAGTAATCTGTAAAAAATAGGATTGGTAGGCACCTAATGCAAAGTAAGACCCCTGCATTGTATTCCTTTTACATTAACCAACTAGTTGATTCAACCACTTTAGCAGAAACACTGTTTGAATCACATTTGATTATGATTTGCAAACTTGCCTCCTTACTCAGTGTGTACAGAATCTGCATTGTTGTGTGTTTGTTTTTAAAATAAATTGAATTTTTTTTTCTCCTTGTGATCCTGACCCTTAACAGTCTGCATATGAGCAAAGGCATGTTCATATTTTAGTGTCAGCAGTTGCACATTAGATGAAACTGTCAAAAAAGCCCAGCATTCCTTTACTTGAGAGGTGAGCCTCCAGATCTCTCTATCTCCCATTCTCATTAAACAAATCCCTGAAATTTGTGCTTTGCTGCTGCCTTCTAGGTATGAGGAAGTGGTGCGGTGGATGACGCACGGACTGGCCTCCAGGGGAGCTGAGTACTATTCCCAACTCTGCCATTTGCTGGGTAATATCCTGCAACTCATTTAACATTTTTGTGTCTCAGTTTCTCCAACTGTGAAAATGAGGCTAGTGGGCTAGCATTTCTCACTGAATTCAATAATAGATTCCTATTGAGTTTGGTGGCACTTCAGTGCTTTGAGATCTGTGGGGGAAAAAAAGCTAATTGTTGCTTTTAATACATTTTCCTTGGTTGTCATTCACTAGTTCGACCTCACATGAACATGATTCAGATTTATTCTTAGCTTCCTCCTTTACCATTATGAAACATAACTTCTTATACAAAGGTTTATCAGCATTTTTATAATCTTCAGTTCTGCTCAATCCTTTCCTAATGTTTTGTAAATATTTTTTCCACTTAAATTTCTACAGCATAATGAAAACATATTTCCTTACTCCCATGTAATATAATACAAATGGAAGGGACAAGACAGTATTATTCAAAAATTCTCAGCTTATGAAATAATATGTATTAGTTGACATGCCCCAGAGAGATATGACTGACCAGCTGCTCTGGGTGAAACAAATAAATAGAAAAATCCTTTATTAATGATGTACTTTGCAGTAGATTGTATCTGGGGAATTCTGTAGAAACAGACTCTTTCTCATCCCTTCCCTATAAATAAAATAATGAGCAGCCTGAGTTCCTAGAGGTTTGGTAGGCACATATACAGTGCACAAATACATAAGGAATGGTCATATTCAGGGAGGATTTTAGCTTTGGTAACCACTACATCTTGCATTTTCTTTGGCTTCCTTTAGTCAGCTAAAGACTGTGGGTGAGACTTTCCAAATATAGACAACCGAAATTCTGACCAAAAAATACACACATTCTCAGGAGTGGATTAAGGCAGGATTCATGGATCTGGGCCTTGGGCTTGGAGGGGGCCTGTATAACCACAATGTTTGGATTGAAGTGTCCGGCAGCTTGGGCTCTAGTGTTAGATAGGGCTGTGGAGGTGGCAGGTAGAGCTGACAGGCTATGGAGGCGGTTGAGTCATGGGAATTTTTGCTGTATGTTTGAATGGATTTGGTTAGTTTATTGCACTGCTCTGGCTTGCTCGAGGTATGCTGGTTGGCTTGACTCCAGGTCTTCTTTAGTCTTACTCTGCCCCAGCAGTGGGTCACTTTGTCCCACAAATTGTAAACTCACAGAGAATGCACTTACTCTGTTTCTGATGTGAGATGGAAGACCAGTTAGTCATGAAAACAGCTGAACTTTTGTGTACTAGTATAAACTCATTGAATAATTTAGGTTGGAGGTGACCTTTGGAGCTCCTCTAGCGCAATCGCCTGCTCAAAGCATTGATAACTTCAAAGTTGGAACATATCACTCAGGACCTTTCCCGTCAAGTATTGAATGTCTCTAAGGACAGAGATTCCACAGCCTCTCTGGGCAGCCTTTTCCAGTTTTTGGCCAATCTCATTGTGATTCTTTCCCCCCCTTGTACATAGTTGGAATTTACCTTGCTGTGACATGCATCCATTGCCACTTAACCTTTTATTGTGCACTTCCAAGAGCTGTCTGTCTGTGACCACCCATTAGGTAGGTGAAAATAGTGGTGAGACCCTCTCCTTCAGCTCTCCCTTTTCCAGGCCAAACCAACCCATCTTGCTCAGCTGTCCTCTCAAGTCACATACTCCAGCCCTTTGTCCGCCTTTGGTGGCCCTCAGCTTTACTTCAGTTTGTCAATGTCCCAGAATTAGATGGAGTGCTCCAGATGTGGTCTCACAAGTGCTGAATAGAGGGGAATAATCATTTCCTTGACAGTTATTTTCTTAATAAAACAGCCCAGTATGAGGTTAGCTTTTAACACTGCAAAGGCACACTGCTGACTCATGTTCAGTTAGTTTGTCCTCCAGGAGCCCCAGGTCTTTTTTGCAAAGCTGCTTTCTAATCAGTTGGCGTCTAGACTATCCCAGATGCAGGACTTAGTATTTGCCTTTGTTGAACATCATGAACTCATGTATACCTTTAGGTACAGATGCTCATTTTGCACACACAATGCATAATTGCAAATATAATTACCTGTTTGTACAGGTATGCACCAGGTTTATAGACATATTTTGCTAGTTTTTTGTTGACAGTCTCATTGTTTCCAGAAAACAATAAAACAGTAACATTCCTAAACTTCATGTGTATATATGCAGGAAGATTTCCCTGGATGAGTTTAGAACACTTTTAATGATAAACTTCTCTGTTAGGTAGGGTTCTGTTCTGTTTTTCACTTGCTCTCCTTGACTTTTCCCATTCTTAGATTAGGGCGGTGAGAACCGCATGAGGTATATTGGCATAATCAGTAACACAGACTTGTCTGGACCTCAGGAGATAAGTCTGCACTGTATCAGCAGACGGCACCTAAGAATGCTTTTCAAAGAAAAAAGTTTCCTCTATCTTTCAAAGGGAGCTTCCTTCTGTTGTCTTTATTGGAGGTCAGACTGCTGATCGGCCTCCTCCAGAGTTGGAGAAATTCCTCTGAAGACCCCTTAAATTGCATTTCAATTATACAGGAGGCTGTGCTGGCAGGACCATTTTATTTCCAAGCCGCCCCGTGGCTTCTCAGAGGTGATGTGGTTTTGGAATCCCCATTACAGGTAAAAAAGAAAACCCTCTTCTGGCAGTCTCCAACAGAAAACGTGCCTGAAAAGGCATATCTAATTGATTTAGAGAGAATCAAGTGCTCTCTGTAAATAATGTTTGCACAGTGTAAATCTCTCACAAATTAGGCATCCAGAGGAATGTGTTAATCAGCAAGGAGTTACAGGGCAACATCAATCTTTAGTGGCCAGTGACTACAAAAGACAAAACATTCAGAATAATTTGATTTTACAGATGTAAAATGTTCAAAATTTTATTTCACATTTTACAGAACAAAATAAATATTCTGATTTTCAGGTGTGCTGGTGGATGCTAAGAATTTGAAAATCAGCTGATTTAACAGGGGCCTAAGTAAGACTTTTTGAGTTTAGCCCGCTTTAAAAAATAAAGCAGCTGCTAAGATAGAATGAGTTGGATTGAAAATACTCCAGGATTATTCAAATGCCAGACCCCAGTCTGGGTTCAGGCTGTGTGTAAGTTTTGTTTGGTCTTTCCCAGGTCCATGAGAGATGAAGTCCCTAACATTCTTGTGGGAGACCCTGTATTTCATACAGTTTTGTCATTCTTTCAGAGATCTGGAGTTTGTCCACTATTTTCTGCAGCGAAAACCTTGGTAAAAATCACCCAGAGAACCCCAGTAAAGGGAACTGCATTTTGGTAAAAATTAACTGAGAAGTCTTGTTCTGGTGATTTAATAAAAGCAGCAGGTTATATCTTTATTGATTCTGGCTTATTTCCTCTACATAAAATAAGACTTTTTGCTGCCTTTGATAATAAAACATTTACCAGACTCTTACTATTGTTATTGGTAGAAGCCCTTACAGTGTATAACTGTTAGGGCAAGAATTAAAAGTTCTGGGCAAAAAAATTGAGGGAAAGATATGAGTGGAAGTTAACCTTTCTTAAGTGTAATTAATATATATGAAAACACAAAATGTTTGTTTTTCAGTTTCCTATCACATTTTCCATCTGGTCTCTGCAAAGCTTTTAAACTTCCACTTCCTCTGTGCAGTTTTGCAATTATTCCTATTCACAGGAAGTAAGAGGAAGAGCTTTATGAGGGATATGTTACAAATAGACTGTATGTAGGTATTTGGACAAAATAGCTGGGCTCAAATCTGATCTGGTATAAACTGAAGTGTGAAATTCAGCTTGTTTGTGACCTGGTGCTTCATTCTGCGGCATTGGTTATTTTTTGTACAAATTGCTGTTATTTTTTGCTGGTGCTTTTCATCTGTGATCTCAAAGCACCTTATTAAGCAATAATGAATGTCTTTACAGTTTTTAGACTTGATAACTGTAAATATAATCTGTGTCTAAGAAGTGCATCTGTGACAAAGGCAAGGAGTTGGTAGCAGACTTCACTGATGTGCTGAGCTGGGTCCCTTTATTCCCAGTCTGACACACTATCAATATGTTGCTTCCCGATGAAAATGAGCGTTTCATAAACAGAACGAATAACAGCAGCTTGTGAAAATAAGAATAAAGTGACCAATTATAGCTTTGAGTCTTGATTGCAAAGAGATTAGTCATAGGACTCATGAATGTGACAAGAACATAAAAGCACTGGTGGATTGCATCGTTCTGCTCAGATTTCCCTCAACAACAACAGGAACCCCAGGTCCCAATAAGGAGAGGGCCTATTACTCGTGTAGTTTTGTAACAGCAACACTGAGGTTATTACAAAGTACACGTTACGTAGCAAGGCCGTATAAACCTACATAGAGGCATTTTTTCTTTGTTTTTCCTGTTTTTTCATTCAGCACTGAAACCAGCTAGAGCCTTCTAGTGTGAAATTTGAGAGGAGAGCCAAGCTTCTTCTCCTCTAAACATTCCAAAAGATTGATGAGCTCAAAATCTGCATCAGGATCAACATCCAAGTTTTGCAAATGGCATGTCTTACTAATTAGCTGATCCAAGCCTCCAGATCTCAAACTACAAATATAAATATTCCATGACTTTAATCTATCTCCAGTCCAGCTACAGGATACTTATTCTGGTACTCACTTCTTACAAATTTCACTTCTTATTAATTTTACTTTTCAGAAAAGTAAATTAATTGTCATAAAAGCAGAGTGGTTGAAGTTATTTCATTTTTTCCTGAAAGCTTGAAACCATCCATTCACAAAGCTTTCCTCCCTCTTGTGCTGTCTCCTGCCTCCCCTTTCGCAGCCCACAGGTAAAACCAAACAACCTTGCAAGATGAGCCTTACAAAGGCTATGAACACAAGCTCGTAAATCTGGCGCGTGAACAAGCTCTATTATTTTTAACTGCTTTTGTGTAAGACAAGAGGCTATGTAAAGAACAGGATGTTTTGAACATTGAACTCTGGTGCATTACCTAACACTGCTGCTACAGATTTGATGTAATTTCTCTGCAGGTGTCAGTGGCATCATAAAGAGCATGCTACTGGGATGTTAAACATTTGGCATACATAAGCCTGGTGGACTTACTGATAGTTCTTTGACCAACAGAAATGCCAAGTTTGCAGTTTATGTTGTAGACAATTTCAATTACAACACAGCCTATTTTTGCAGTCCTTTTAGATTTTATTTTATTTTTAAATGGCTGTAGACAGGATACTTAACTAACTTGTATTACTCTCCACTTTTTTAGGAGATGTGTGAAGTGAGCCACCTTTGTCTTCCCTGGAAGACGGGACTGCTGCATCTTCCTTATACTGAATCCCTATCTACTCTGCAGGATTGCTCTGCAGCTAGGTTCCTTCCTTAAGGAGGGAAGGATAATTGCATCCCTCTCTACTCTGCAGGATTGCTC
Source organism: Pygoscelis adeliae (assembly GCF_000699105.1). NCBI lineage: Eukaryota > Metazoa > Chordata > Aves > Sphenisciformes > Spheniscidae > Pygoscelis > Pygoscelis adeliae. The sequence goes on along the minus strand of NW_008825498.1, from coordinate 2,548,360 downwards.
TGCAGTCAGGTTCTTGGTTGCTCATCTTGTCTCAGTCCCTGGGGGAAGTTCACTGATATAGAAAGTAAACTTTCCAAATAATGCAGGTGTCAGAGGTCTGTGTAAGAGGGAGGCTTGGCAGAATCTTTTGTGGAAATTTACACAACATCTGCCCACACAATGGCTGGACAGTACTGTCCTTCCTTCAGTTGTCAGGTGCATTGGAATGTGTATAGAAGAAAAAACAAAGAAAAAAGTAGATCCAAGATTCTAATGCACGGTTAAGAGGTGGTTGTGTTTGGAAATATAAAGCATCATTTCTTTTGCAGGCAATTTTTCTTTAGTTGTTAGTACCTGCTGTCTTGCAACATTGCGTTAGTTGAGCCTTCAAAGAAAGAGGGTATTATCATATTTTAGTGAGACTATCAGTTGATTTTGCCTTTTTTTGAGCTTTTGTCAGGGAAATTGTCCTTTCTGACCATATGCATGATAAACCTGAGGTTAAGTGGATGCACTTATGGTACACATGTAAACGAGGACTTGACTTTACACTGTAAAAAGATGGCTAAAACTAAAGTGGAAGAGCACCGTTGCTGTGAGTTGGAGCATGATACTGAGAGGGGCTGCTCTGAAGAGGGTCTGCACTCTTTGCTCTGCTGCTCCTATCTCTCCCAGTGATTCATTTTCAACACCCTCTTCATGCTTCACTCATTTTGTGTCCTGGCTTCTAGATACATTCCTCCATGGTCACTTAGCATTGTCTGATATCATCTTACCATCATACACAGTTCTTTACAGACAACTATTATCAGCTTTATGCTCACTTATTCTCAAATTAGTGCCATTATTGTGGTGGATGAACTAAGAACTGTGCTGCTCTTGGTGTCCTCTAAGTATTGCATTTCCTCTGGGCCACTCATTCAACATTGGGTGGGAAAAGTCACATTCCTCACTAAACTCAGCTACTGTCTAATGAGACCCGTCTGTGTTGCCTTTCTGCATGGAAATGCCGGCCATTGAAAACACCTGTTCGATCACCCAGTTTGTATTCCTGTCAGTGTAAGGGAAGTCCCTGTTGTACCTTTACCAGTCCTTTGGCTAGCCTAATTTTAAACAGTCAGTTTTTGAGGTAATTTTGATCCTAATCTTGCCATCCTGATTCGGTACACTTGCTTTATGTCCATTTTGTCCAGCTGTAAATGACTGCACAAGGCATAAAGCAATGGCGAGAACCCTCTGAGGGGGCTAGCTGTGGCACAGGCTGGACACTGAGATGAGAGGAAGAAGCGGGAGGCAGCGTGCCTCCTTCTGGTTGACACAGAAGAGCTGGTAATGTGACACATAGTCTTTACACATGAACTTGTCCTCTTTGGCAGATGCATGCCTTCTTGCTTGCTGGGGGCTTGTTGAGCTTCTCTACTGCCCTGCACCTAAGGTAATGATCTCAATGCCTCCAGTGTTTGAAAACCCAGTGTGAAATTTATGCATAAAACCAATCACATTTACTTCAATTGTTTAATCGTATATGATTACGTATGTTCTTCGCAATCAGAATCGGAGCACCTTGTACCTTGCAGGATTGATTTAACCTAGAGGGAAGAGTATCCTGTCAATGGGGTGTTAAGGAAAATCAAGTCCTGTATACAACTGTTTGTTGTATTGCCAAGTCTTATGGCTTTATTTCAAATCTAATGACATTTTAAGTTTTTAAGCCTTCATTCCTTAAATCAAGGGATACTGCAATAATCTGAGCATTCCTTTTAAAAAAGTGGCTTTCATACTCTTGCAGTGTGTTGGGAAGATTTGAAAACTCACAAATTAGGAGACAAGAAAGGATGCTGCATATACCCTTTGGAAAATCTTACGACTTTTTTCCTGCAGCCTCATTATTTTTTTCATCTTTGATTTGCAATTTTTGAAAATTTGGAACAGCTGACAATATTTCTGTCCGTTTAAGGTGCTGCCATTTAACCCAGATGGTACCCAGAGGATAGCCTCTCTGGCAAAGGAGACTGGGACTGGGAGCCTTTGTTGAGAATTTCCAGCACAACCACAATAAAAATAATAAATAAATGAGGCATCTCATTCTACCCAGAGATGCTGTATAGAGCTGCTGTTAAAGTGTACATTCGCAAATAAAAGCAGCCTAAATTTAACTATGACTCAATTACACTAAATCTGACCCTTTTTTGTTCTGTGTTTCAATTTAACACTTATTTACATTCTTAGACTTGGCGCTGTTGGAAAACAAGAGAGGGGGAGCAAGCATTTTGGTCCTCAGAATTGCTATAAAAAATGGTGATTAGGAAAACACAGCTATGGTCAGCTTGAAGCTGGGTAGCTCATTTGAACCCACTATAAAAGAAAAGATTGTTTTCTCATCCTATTAAAACTCAGTTAGCAACGACTGTGTAGGCGGCAGGAGATCAGAAATGAACATCCAACTTGGAGTTTGTACAACTGGGGTCAGGTCCAAAGCAAACTGCCTGATTAGTGAAACAATTTGTATTTTACAATGACAGCAAATAGGTAAATCTTGTGAGCATCAGGAAATCCTGGAGTATTTTCAATGGGAGCACTGACTGGTTTGCAGGTTGCGCTTTGATTAGAAGGCATCATTGGCTCCGCTTTTTCGTACTCATGTTGCAGGGACATAAACAAGAGTGACTCAATTTGCTAAGGTTATTTATCTCTCTCTCTCTCTCTCTCTCTCGTTTTTACAATCTACATGTAATGACTAATTGGCTGTGTTTTCCCAGCTATTTTATGTTTCTCTTGCTCTGGTTACAAGTCGTACTAAACCAGTATATCCACAGGGACCTATAGACAGCCAACGTTGCCAAAAGATATGCAGCATTCCCCTTTCTCTCTAAGTGTAAAACATTTACAAGTAAATTTACAAACGCATTAAGAACATTTCCCCCGTTGGCTGTTAGTGTTTATTTCTTCCCCTTCTCCTCCCGGGAGCGGACACCTTCCAGCCCCTCACCTTTCACACACTGCTCTCCCGTTATTTGCCTCCTTCCCTCCCTGTCGCCCCTTTCCCTCCTCTCCCTCCTCCTCCTCCTCCTCCTTTTCCAGTTCAGCAGTGCAAATTTCTGTTTGTGCCAGTGGGGCGGCCTGGCGAGACCGCAATTGCTCTACCCCACAGATTGACGAGCCCTCAGATGCCGATTTACTGTACATGGCAGCCACGCTGGAGCCGAGGCACATCTGGAGTGGAGTAAGCTTACTCAGAAACAGGGGCCAGCTCCAGCCGGAGCCAACGGAGCTGAGCGCGGCGCTGAAAGGCAGCCCTCCTGCCTCCCCTTCCCTCCTCCCCGGGTACATTTCCTAATGTAAACAGAGGCCAGGGGGGAAGGACACAGTAACTCTTTGCTGCGTGTTTGTCATTTCATGTTCTTTATCTGCTTGAGGTCAAACTGGAGCTCTGGAAAAACAGAAGCTTTGCTTTTATTCTGAATAGCTGAAAGCCAGCGCTGCTGAAGGGGGAAAAAAAAGAAAGAGTTTGCTTTTGTGTTTATTTGTTCCACTTTATGGTAATTTGGGGGATAATTTCATTATCTGCAGCCAAATTGAAAACAAGCTGTTGTCTATGCTAATGATACCAGCGTATTATTTTATGTACAGTAGGCGTGGAGCTCTTTAAACCGCAAGTGGACTGGATTTCTGCTTACAGCTGTAGTGCTTTAACTTTTTTTTATAGTCGCAAAATGAGACTTTCCTTTTATTATCTGGAAACGAAAAAGATTATGGATGGCTGCTTTGTTTTACAAAATGGCGAATACCTTTCATGGCCCAGTGCCAGCCTGCTGTCCCGCAAATGCATTTTAACTACATTACTGCAAAGAAAAAGCGTGCTCGTTTTGGGGCAGATACGCTGATTTTATAGTCCAGTTCACCGGACTGCTGAATTTTAAGTCTCTGTAAAGAAGCGGCAGAGATTTTTGAGGCATTTACTGACTGTAAGCAATCTGGATGAGTACTCTGTGATTCTTTACAAGTTTTATATAGTTTTTATTTCTTCTTTCTAATAGCAAAATGATAAAGTTTGTAGGTTAGTTGTTCAAACGACATTAAAATGATAAACATGCAATTTAATATGGCTTTTCCCACTCAGTATTCCTTGCAGTTCCATAGATTTTGCAGTGAATAAAGGAGAGAAAATAAACCTCAGAAGACATTGCTGCTGATAACATACTGATGCATGCCATGTTGATTTAGCTGTCTTTAAAGACAGTAGTAAAATTCTCATTCAGATGAAAGCGTTGGTTTACCCGGTATGGAGACTGTTGGACAATCTTGCTCAGTAAATCTATGAATAAGCCACTGTGGGTCAGCCCCCAAAACACTTTTGTCTATAGGAGCAGCAAATCTTTGATCACCGTGCGGTTTCCTAGGGATGTTGGTTCATTGTCTCCCCTCAGTGCAAAGTTTCAGCAGTGCATCCCCCCATGGGGCTCTTACGATTGCTGTTGTACGGTCTGTGTAGGTATGCCATAATACTTACATAAGAGATAGCAACATAGGTTGCATACTTCTGTATTACTGTTTTTAATGGATACTGTTTTAGTTGATTTTAGTAATTTCTTCACAGTTATGTTTTCTATTACTTCCCTGGCAAGTCAGATCCCAGTAGGAAAGGGACAAAATTCCTCATGAACCACCTTGGCCAGGTCTCAGCCTTCTCACCCAGGGAAGCACTGGGCATTACCTCCCTATGGCTGCTTAAAACCACTCGAGGTTAAATTCAGTAAGGAGGGGACTGACTGCGTGGCAGAGGTGTTGGACAGCTTGGAAAGACTGAACTGCACGTAACTTTTCTGTGCCTGAAACCTGAAGCAGCATCATGGGTCCAGGACAAATCAAGCGATGGTACACCATTTTGCATGAGCTAGATGGTTACGGAGGTAGATAAAATGGTTTGTTTGGGGTGAAATGATTTATTTGGAAAAAAACATTTCTACACAGAAAAGCTGATGGAACCAGTCTCAAAAGTAAAGCTGTTTGGCAAACTTCAGAGAGACCTTGGCAGTTGACTGAAATCTAAACTTTTCGCAGGGACAGTTGTAATTTGGCTAAGTTTTTCTGGAAGCCTGCAGGGCTCTGAAGGAGGCCTGCCTGGCTGGCAGACCATTGCTCAACCCTCTGACTGCCAGGGTAGAGGATTGATGGCCTGTCATTGCAGGATGGCTCACCAAGTAGTCTACCTTTGAACTAGAGACCTCAGGGCTTCCAGGATTTGAAACTAGGACAACACTTGTTTTGAAACTTTGTTGATATGTTTTGATATGCATTGGAAATATTTTGATTTCAATGAATTACCAAATCCTGACCCCAAAAAATGTTCCATAGGAGTTTTTTGAACAGCTTTATTCCAGTCTAAGTTTAATGACCCCGAGGGGAAAAAAAAATGGTTTTCCCAAAAATAAAGTAGAAATAAAACAGAATCTAATGAATGAGTCTGAAGCAGGGTTCCTCTGACCCTACTTACTGGACATCCCTGCCTATAATCCCACTGGTGTCCTTGGACTCCAGTAGACAGGTCTGGGCTCAGTTACACAGTTCTTGTCTTAATTTTAAACGTGATATCCTGATAGTAATTGTTAACTGTTTTTTTTTCCCTCTTTTCATTTAGCACACATTTGAAATTGCTTCAACTCCTTGTTGTGCACTAATGCCAAAAGTGTCCATGAAGTCTCGAAATGAAATCTTCTTGGTAGATGACTACGCATCCTGCTGGTTATGCTATTGTGATTATATTAATAGCGTGTTCTCCAACTTAAGCAATGTGCAGGTGCAAAACTCTCATTCAGCAGTACATAACTCTTTCATCTGCCATTTCTTGCCAGTAGATTTCCTGCCCATATGAATGTTTCTTGTGAAATTTCTGGAGAATAGCTGCTGGGGTTTTGCCAGTTGTAAGAAAACAAACACATAAACAACCCCATTCCAAAACTCAACAACCTCCCCCTTCCCCAGTCCTCTCTTTTGGAAGCTGCTACTTCATAGTAGATGTTCTACATCTAACAAAAAAAAGCAGTTGTGAAAAAATAAACATTGTAGATTAACGTAGCAAAGGTAAAAGTAAAAAATTTACTAGAGCTGAGTGGTGCCAATAATGTCACCAGATCCTGCTGTGTATTGGTATGTCCCTTTGGCTCACGTGGGTGCCTCGCTTTAAATATGTGCCCATGCCTATCCTTACTCCGTCACTCACTCTGTAATGCTTCTTCTGAATCCTACCCAGTTATATTAGATTTAAGAGAGAATTGGTCACGGCAAATAATAATCAATTTTTAAAGAGGCCTTAATGCAGTGGGTTTTTTTTAAGCAAACGCAACTTTGGGACCTACATGCATTCTCAAGCAGCAGCAAAACCTGTGGAAATTGCATTCACAAACTGTGTTTATTCCAGTAGGCTTCGTGCTCTGTGACCATCATCCAGAAGTGAAGACAGAAGAGCACTTTGAGAATCAGAGGAGATTTAAGGGTTTGAAAATGTATCAGTAGGTGTTAGTCTGCAAAAACATATGTGTGTGGGAAAAGGGCGGTTAAACTAACCCAGCTATTAATACTGTACTTTAAAGGGCAATAGATCTCTTTAACATCTAAATAAACTGAGAAATCTGCCTAGAAGTAAAAAAGGAATTTCCAGTTTCAAGTGTGTTATTTCCTCTCAATGTGATTATTTACAGTATATCTATCTGTTCCATGTTTTTTGCAAAATATGTTATTGACATTTAAATGGTATTTCAGCATAAGATTGACAGATACAAAACAGTCAAACACCAACATTTGCAATATTTTTGACCCCAGGATAAACTGTTGTACTGTAAAAAATTATCCTATTGTACTTCCTTTGCCTGCTTTCAGTGTTTTGTTTTGTTAAAGCAGTAGAGGATTAATTGAACTGGAGCCTGCCATTTGTTATTGGCATTTCTCAGAAGAATAAGAACAATCGTCAATTATATATTTCTCCAACAAAAACATATACTCAGTATATAAATGTTCAGATTATAATTCCACCCCAAATATACATGTATCCTAAAAATAAACCACAATAAATGTTAGACTAAGCAAAAATGAAGAACAGCAAAAGAATGAAGCAGAGGAAAAAAGGGGAAAAAAAGTAGAAAGAGAACCACGAGAATAAAAATACAGGCATTAAGTAATATAGTGGATGTGAAAAAAGAGCTTAAAGGTGAAGTTAAGAGAGAGAGAGAGAGAAAGGAAACTATCCACAAAATTGTTGCAAAAGCACAATTTATTATTACCAGGCAGGTGAAATTCCGATCACAGTCATTGCAGTCAAGTCAGGTGTCCTGAAACACAACAAATAAAACCCAAGGGCTTTTAAATGCCTAGGATTAAAGAAAGATTCCAACGAATTTCTGTGACCATCAAATGATGATTTAATAATTGTGTCAGGCCAGACTTTTTTCTCTATAAAGTTTAAATTGAGTTATACAAATAAGAATTGTAATTTTCTAAATAATGATTCCCTTCTCAGATTTTTCTGAAGGAAGAAATGAGACTTGGAAGCTCTTTTTTTGTGAGGGGGAATCTAATTAGTTCTGGATCAGATCTGTGTTTTGAACCTCTATAAAATGAAGATGCATTTTGGCTGGGGCTCCAAGCTGGACCCATCTCTAAATTCTGTTGTCCACCAACTAAGAAAATATAATGGACCTCTTCTGAGTGGAACACGTGAGTCTAAATTATTCCTGTAAGTGAATTTGAACAAACTTGGTGCTTTTTAGTAGATTCAGTGCAACCACAGGACTCAGTTGTATCTTTAGGTAAGCATGTACAGCTCTTGTTAATTGCAAAGGATTGTAAAAGTGCAACAGTGGGCAGAGCTGTACTTGCTATTTTTCATTAATTTTTTAAAGTAAAGCCCAGTCATAGTATGAGTATGTTCCTCATTAGTAATAGCATTACTATATTACTTTTCCAACAAAACTTGCAAAATATTACATTACTTTTTGGTCCACTGAACTACTGAACTGCCAGTTCCTAACAGAAAAGAGCTGTAACTGAATCGCTAGTAAAAGGGGCAGGAAATTAGATAAAAGGGTAACACTAGTTTTACATGGCTAAATGAAAAGGTGTTAGTTTTAAATATATAGCCTTTCAATATATTTTCCAAATCTTCAAAAGTCCCTGACTTTCATTATTGAAATGCTGCACTAAATTAGCCGGCAGTGCTGCCCTACTCTTATGTGTTGCAACGTCTTAGTGCATGCGATCAAAAATAAGGTGAAAATTCCTTATATCCTGATAGGCACCATGGTGTCTTTGAAAAATAAAAATCTTGCATGATTGCAGCATCATTATTGGATACACAAAGATTTCTTTTCTGATAACTATGTAACATGACATTATTTGGAGGAAGCTAGCATTGTAACCAGACAAATATCCTTGCTCATGCTGCCTGGTAAACTGTGGTAGGAACAGCTTTTGAAACCCATATAACAAACATTGTGGAGAAAAGTGAACCTTCACTTCTGGTAGGGAGGAGGAGTTTTAAAAGCACGAGAACATGCAAAGTTGGATGGGAATCGTCCCACCTAACTTTAGCCACCTGTGTTCACAGCATCCCTATTCTAGGTTTCCTTTACAATGAGCAGAGGATGAGAGATCTCCAGAAGGTGAGCCATATTTTGATTCTTTGATTTGTTAGCTGCTGGAGTGTCTCTCTTTCTCTCCATTGACTGTAAAGGGCATTTAGGGGTCCTACAGCCCATGGGTTCAGTGCCCATATTTAGGTGGGGCAAAACTGGGACTTCCAGTATACACTATAGATGTAGGATGTGGAATTACAGAGCTACGCAGCAAATGGATTTCTTAGTCCAGTCTAGGAAACCCCAAGTTCAACTTCTCTAGGTTAACACCAAGTCAAACTCCACTGCTAGGAGGGGAGGAGAAAGAGGAAAGAGAATGCATCTTGGGTGAAGAAATAAAACATTTTCTCAGATGCTTACTCAATAGTATTGTGCTTCAGGCTCAGGATGTTGCTTCATTGTCAAATGGCTGATCTTTCCTTGTCATGCTTTCCTATTGTTCTCCATTCCTTAAATAATCCTGGCTTTCAGCTGCATTTTTCATCCATTTAATTCATTTTCAAATGCCCTAAAAAATAGAGATTAGTTTAGCAGATCAGGAATGAATTAGAAAAAAATGTTACATAATGGACCTATTTAAATTACACAGTTGCTACTTGCCTTTGCATAGTAATAAAGATGCAGTTAATAGCTTCCACTTTATTTAGCTGCTAAATTCTGCTTTGTTTCAGAGATGAACTCCAGTGCAATAACTACATTGTTCTTTGCTCGTTAATCACTATTATTTGCTCTCCTTTGAATTGTTGTGAAGTTTCAGAACATGGGCAGTCCTCTGGCAGACAGATGAACGTGTTGATCTATTAGACCTTTTAGGCGCTATGATTTAGACGAAGTATTACTATTATAATGGTTTACAGACATTAGTGGCTCATCTTAGGGCTTCACTGTGCAGCCCATGATATCACGGCAGCTCTTGTAGAGGTAGAACTCCACTGATGTCGATTTGTTCTATGCAAAAGGTACAAGAACAGCATAGTGCTAGTTATTATACAGTCAGTATTTGTCAGTAGTTTCCAGACCAATATACTTGCAGTTAAATCAGAAAATAAGTAGGGGATTACAATTAACATCTGAGGTTCATTTTAATTTTTTTTTTTTTTTTTAATTTGCATTCATACCATGTATGCCCTTACGACACCACGTACTGCAGAATGTTGCCACAAACTTACTCCTTGAACTGGAGTCTTGTATCATTACAAGATCTGGCAACAGGAGATATGCAAATGGTTGTAGACATACTGTTGCTCTTCAGCAAAAGAGCAGTCCAGTGCAACAGTTATACTAATACATAATATAGATGGAAGTGTTGGAGCAGATTATTCTGTCATCTTAATATTTATATAGGTATTACAACTTAGAGTGAACAAAGCACCACTTTTTTTTTTTTCACATGTTTTTAACAAAATCTTGCAGCTAATATCTAATTAAACATGTGGGAAAAATCTTCCAGGCAATTGCTTTTGCTCAGACCTCATAATCAATAAATTCCTGTGGAGCAAAAGCTTTATCTAAATTTCACCAGTTAGTGTCCCTGCAATCCACAGTTCGCTATCACCTTATGTACTAAGTGTACTTGCTACATCTGATGTTCAGTGGTCATATTTATAATCTTTCTCCCTGTATCTCTTTAGTCTGCCTTTTCAGCAGCAGCTCCCGCCACTACATGCTTTTCATTTAAGATGGTCTCTGTTTTGGTCAAGTGTATTTGCTTGCAACACAAGAATGTTTGCTCTCCTATCTTTAGGGTGGCAAAGAACAGAAAAGAAAAATGGCCTGAGGGTACTTGATTGAGCTCCTACATAGAAAACATAGCAGAAGAATGTCTGTTATTAATTATCATAGAATCATAGAATCATAGAATGGTTTGGGTTGGAAGGGACCTTAAAGACCATCTAGTTCCAACCCCCCTGCCATGGGCAGGGACACCTTCCACTAGACCAGGTTTCTCAAAGCCCCATCCAACCTGGCCTTGAACACTTCCAGGGATGGGGCATCCACAACTTCTCTGGGCAACCTGTTCCAGTGCCTCACCACCCTCATAGCAAAGACTCATTAGCAGGACTCCTTGCAATGAAATTGCTTATAGCATTACGCACCTTTCAAAACATACAAATTGGGGTAGATGCCAGACTTATCTCCGGGACCTGCTGCACCTACTGAATAGCTCTCAGACCACCTGGGATGGACTGTGGTGTCCTGCTGAGACCGTGTTGTGCCTCTTTGCCCACGGAATTTGGACTCTGGCTGGCAAAAGTCCAGAAATCTGATAGTTTAATGCCCAAAGTTGTAGTCTGCTCTTCAGAGTAACGACCACTGGGCACTGTCAAGTGAAGCTAACTTACCCAGTCTGGTTATCTCATCCTCTGTGTGTTTACTTGAATTTGTAAGATGCTTCCTGAAAAAAAGCTTTTATGAGCTTTTTAACATTTTTTTGAAATGTTGAACTATTCAGAGGCCTTGCAATGGTCCTCTTACATTGCCATACTTTGCTGTCTCTGAACGTTCAGGAGAATGCACCCAACTATTTGAATATTTGTGAATGGACTCTGTAACTGCACAAACATGAGTTCCAATTTAATTAAAAAATTTAGGGGAGCATTTATGAACAATATTTGCATGTTCTCCCATCTTCAGTCACAGCTTTGTCTGTATCATTGGTTTAGAGTAGCAGTTCAAACTAGCATAATAAATAATCCACAGTCACTGAATATGGGTTGTCACTGTGGACAGTTTACTTGGTTTTCTCAGCATTTAGAAATGGTATTTCTCACCTCCTCCACACAAGTCTTTTCACTGCCCTGCCAACTTCTTGAAGGGAAAAATAACTTCATTCTGGTTTGAGGTGTTTCAAAAGTTATGTGAGAAGAAGCTTAGCTGGTTTTTTTTGCAGGAACATTAGCTTAGGTATGTACCTCACTTCTAAATAAGCTACATTTCAGGAAGCATTTATGTAATCTCTGTACAGTGGGAATGTTCAGAAACATTCACATTTGAAAATGCTTTGGCAACCTGTTGTCTCAATAGCTATGTCTGTGTGAAGAGCTTGATCTTTGGCAAAGTCCAAAAAGCTGTTGCCATGCTTGGAGCAGAACTTATTTTGGCATCTAAAAGACGTTATGTGTCATGTTATGCTATCTTAGTTTTCTGAAGTCCTTCTACAGTCAACAGTGTGCAAGTGAGAGATCGTTCCACTGAAGATGCCTGTGGAGATGTCTGTCTCTGCTGATTATACAAGAAGCACCTGTAATCTAAGCATCTTTCAGTAGATGCTTAACTTTAAGACTTAGGAAGTTAGGTAAGATGAATCCTTCTGCTTACATTTACATATAAAGCTTCTGAAATGTGGATTCCCAGAACTTGACCTTTCAAGCTTAACTTGATATCTGAGCCAGTGACTAAAGCCAGACTCCCTGGCATTTTCCACCGTGCTGCCTGGGTGTGAAAAGGCGTAAGGAGTCACATCCAGAACAAGAACATCTACTTACCATGTTGTGTTCATGTGGACATCAACACTGCAAATCAGCATTATGCAGACAAACTCTTCTCCTTAAAAGAATCACTTAGGCTAGTAATTTGTAGGCCTGCCTATCTTCAGCTTTCCACCTATTGAAAGCTGTTTTTTGTTGGTTTAAAATACAGATGTCATTTGCCCTCTCTCCATAGAGAGGTCCACAAGTGACTCTAGTCATCACAGTCAATGATGAGCTGCTGAAAGAGAAATCAGGATTGCAGGTAAGTATTGATAGCTCAGCATCAGATCAATACCTTCCCTACAGAAATTTAGAGTTCGGAGCACAGTTAACTCTCAGGTTTACTTATCCTGGATTTGATACATCAGAGTTGGATAATTCCGTTCAGGAGAAACACAGATATTGCAAAACTTCTATGAACCAAGCAATGAACTGAATTCCTTTTTGAAAAACCTGGTACACAGATTTCTGTAGAATGCAGGAGCAGTGACAGGAAAGGCACGGCCTGGTGTTTCTGAGTTAAACAAAACAGTGCTGTGCCAAAGCAGTAGTGTTAGTGGCACATGAAAAACGATCAGTCTACAGTCCCAATAATGCTCCACAAATAATTGGAAACTTTGTGCATGAGTAGGATTTTGGAAGTCATATGAACATAAGAATTACCATATTTGATCAGACCCAAATCCTGCCTTGGTGAGCATCTTGTCTTTGGCACTTCCTATTCTCTTCCTTTGTTATTCTACTTGCATCTCAGTTATGTCCAGAATTCCCAGTAAAATCAAGACTCTACTGCCTAAGCATATGGTCAAAGCCATTCTCTGCCCCAAAGAATTTGCAGTCTGAAATTGGGAGAATCTCCAAACTGTTGGAGCTTACCCTATTGGCATAAAATGAACTATCTTAAAAGTCCATTCTGGCAAAATATCTTAAGCATCTATTTAAGAGGTGCTGAGTGACCTCATTTAAACCAATCCTTAGGATTAGACACAATGTTTGTTTAAAGTATTTTGAGATCCTGAGATATAAGAAGCTTTGGAAGTGCAAAGATTTTTTAACTGGCTTAATATGTTTTTGTGTTTATTTGTAGATGTAGAACTGACGCAGTATAAAATTTGACAGCTAAGACCAGTCATGAAATTTCTCCAGGAAAATAAAAACCTGTTTACAATTTGCTGACATTCATGAAAACCCCTAAATGCTTCCAAATCTGCTTCCAGGTATTCATATGCAAGAATTTGCAGACTTTTGCATTGCAAATATTAGCAAATGCTCTTTAAATAATGCTCGCTTTTCACACACCGTTTATATAAGAGCTTTCGGAGTAGCAGCAAATTGTAGTCCTATTAAATTTCAGTTCACCTTCACACTGGCACTTTTGCCAAAAATGTTTTTTGGGGGTATTTTATAGACAATCCAAGAGTACATGTCAACTATTAAGCACCTGAATATAAGGTTACAAATAAGAAAAATACGCTATTAATAATGAACGTGACAAATCCTGTCTGCTTTACCCACATAAACAATTCAGCCAGTTTTCTAATCACTTTATTTGAATGGAGGAGACTGTGTATGCTATTTCACTGCCTTTTGAATTTCTCTACGTGTGAGGAGTGCAGCAAATAGAAAGAAAATAAACAATTCACTTTGGAGTCTTGAGTTAATTATCAACTTTAGACAACATTCTGTTTAAGGCAGCCATTGAATTTTTCAGGAATAATTTTTTTAAGACAGCAACTTTTAATTTTGCAATCTTAATACTTCTCTATGGGTTTATTTCTAGGGTACTCATCCTAGTTTAAATTTAGCCATCTGGAGGGTGTAAGCACAAGTGGGAAATGGAGAGAAAATTTTACCCTTTTTTCTTGTGTATAGCAAGTTTATCGAGCCTATCCTGGTGAGTCATGTCCAGCAGTTTCAATAATTTAGTCTCATTATTCATTTAGTCACTTGAGATTATAATGTTTTTTGATCATTTACAGTTTTGCTGTTTAACGGTTCTGCTGTCTTACCCTAAGGAGTGCAGAACTGGGCCAGGCAGGGAAATAGGAACATTTGCAGTTCGGTAATATAAAATGAATTCATCTGGAAGACTGACTGTTTCTCCTTATTTCCCCTCATTAGTACCCCTTCACTCCCTTTTCCCCATCCTTTCCTTCTGAAATTGAGCTCACAGTTGTATGGATCCCTGGGAGATTCAGCGAGGCGGAGGAGCAGCCCCGGCACCCCTACGTACAGCTGGAATGGGATCCAGCTCCTGCATTCCGGTGCTCTCTTCGGGGACAGAGGAGGTGGCAATCACAGCCACCAGAACCAAAATGCACTGTTGCAAATATCTCCTGACGCGTTATTGGTCACGCTTTCCTAAAAGTTTTACAACAGCTTGGAGCAGCCTGGACATATAAAATTTAGCTTTACTCCTCTGACCCTGGCTCTTTCTCTCCCACCTGCTCCCAGGATCTGCCTTCCCTTTGGGAATTTCCAGGAGGAATATGATAATAGGGGTTGCCTGTGCTCTGTGTATGCACGTAAAATGTCCCTTCATGTTACTGTAGGCCAAAAATCAAGGCTGTTGTCTGCTTTAATTTACGCTTCTTTCTCCTACAGCTAGAGTGAGGCTTCTCCTGAGCCTGAACCTACTGCAGTTTTGTGCCATCTGTGGCCACCTTTTGATCTGCTCTAAACTCAGTCATTCGGAGCAATGCAGTTGTGCCAAACAGATCCCCCAAATGAACTAGGAAGAGCAAGGAAATAAAAAGAAAAACACCTTTGCTACTGCCTTGCAGAACCTCTTTTCCCAGCCCCCGTCATTTCTATAAACAACTTTCGATGAGGAAAGTGGGAATTTGGTGTGGAGAGTGGGAAGGAAACATCAGCTCAGAGGAGGCGAGGGAAACTGGGAAAAGCAGGAGCCTGGGAGGGGGGGTAGCAAACTGGAGCTGGGGGGAGACTAGCTCTGTCTGGAAAAATAGAGTACAGTGCTCCCTGTGGCTGAAGATGTGTCATCACTGCCAGTGGGCTTGGTGGCCCAGGTTGCCTTGCCAAAAACTGAGAGCATGCAGTTGCCTAAGGAGCATTGTTAAATGAATCTTATAATTTTCTCTATTTGTCCAAGATATCTTGTTTATTGTCCGTTATTTCATCTCCGAGGGTCTATTCCATGAGGGCTTGAAGGACACCTTAATTAACAGCAGCAGTAATGGGTGGCAGGGAGGTAGCAGCATGGGTCTCCTTTCCTGCCCTGCCATTTCTTCACTTAAGGAAGTCACTTGTGCTTTCTTTCATCATTCCTCCTCCTCCTCTCTCCCTCCCCCGTGTCCCGACTCCCTGCCCTGATTCAAGAGCTTGAAGGTCTGCTGGTGGTAGCTGTGGTGGCTGCAGGGAGGAGGGAATGGGGGAAAAAGCAGAGGGAGTAAAATAAGTGTCAAGGAATTCATTGTCTGTTCTCCACCTGTTGTTATTCTGGTCCCAATCAACCTGCTAGCCAGGCTGGAGCCAGTGGCCATCTGGAAACACTGCTCTGTTTATAAACTTGGCATGAAGCAGCACTCCTGGGCCCTGACCTCCCACACAAATCTGGAAACAATTAGAGCAAGATGATAGGCAGGCAGGCAGGGAGAGGAGGGGAGAGAAAAAGAGCGCGTGAGAGAGGAGGCTGCAGAGAAGGGAAAAAACAGACAGAGGGAAGGGGAGCATGGAGAAGGTGGCAAATGTTTCTGAGATGCAAATATTTATGCCCACCTTAAATGACCGCTGGCTCATTAATTATCGCCCTTGCCAAAACAGCTTTTTTTTCATGAAGGCTAAGGCATGCCTCTTTGCCTCCTCCAGCAACACAGGTTTTCTAAATTATATTTTATGTTTTACGCTGCTAAAAGTTTGCCTTTACGATGCTTAGGAAATTAAGATGTGTCTGTTAGTTCCACATGCTCAGACCCATACACATTCTGTACTTGGTGGTATTGAAAACTGGAGTCCAAATATTGCAGCTCCCGCCCATCTCTACTAGGAGTAATGTCTTTCTCTGCTACTCGTACACCCCAGCACACTGCTTTCCAGAAAGGACGTCTCTCAGTCTCCAGCTCTCCCGAGTGTGGGAGTCATTTGGGCTCAATTCTCTCAAGCCTTCTCTCGCCCCACCCTACCCACCCACTCTTATTGCAACTCATCATCGTCTTTACTGGGAAGGCTGCGCTTTTCCTGGTCAAACCAGACCTTCAGTCACCGGGTTACTCCCTAGCTCTTCTTCAGATTTTGGATCCTTTCCCAACCCCGCTTTTGCTGTGCAGGTAGACAGCCTGCCCATCACCAGCCTGCTCCAGTGGAGCCTTGAGGATAGCAAGGAAGAGCCACAGGTCATCATGAAACAAAACCATGCGTTTCCCTTTCTGGATACCTGGTATGGGCAATCCTGTCCATGTTCTGGGTGGTTTTAATGTAGCTAATACAGATGCCAGTGTGTTAATTCACTTCTCAGAATGTGTCCTTTCAGTGTAAAAGCTGCAAGAGTGAGTCCTGGACAGGACAAGCTTGACATTCATTTCTGCTGGCCTGCCTAAGGGGAAGATCGCTTTTGGCTCACCTGACAAATCTGTTGCTTACACATCCTGAGAAGCCAAGTGTTGTGTTTCAGGTGCAATAAAACATGGCTCCTTCCTGGTGTGCGGAGCTGCTGGTGGTGACATTGATTTTCTACCAGACTGCATCCAAACAGATCCCTGTACTGGACCAGGTATGACCCTGGATGGCCATGTTCAGGGCTGCTGCTGGGGCAGCAGGACCCGAGCCGGCGTAGCTGAGCGTGTGGTATAACCCACACCTTTTCATTTCCTTGATTTTCTTCATCCACCAGCCTTAGGCCTGGACTAGTGTGCCTTGCTCATGAGGTTAAAACATTAAAGGTTTATCTGCCCCGTAATTCGGCCATAAAAAACTATAGTTCAAAATGCCCCAGGTCAATTTTTTTCCTTGACATAGGCTTCAACGGACTCGCCTCTGGTGTGTACGCTAGGGCAGCCTTTGGCCCATTGGGTCTCACCAGAGTGAGTGGCTTGCCTCAGCTATTTTGTGCTGGCCACGACACAAGCATGGCCCAAGTAAGACCAAGACAACTGATAATGCTTGTGATACCAGCAGCTGTGCAGAAAAGGAATGTTCAGCTGCAAGATGAGGGCTGTTTGAATTTTATGGCGCCTAACAAGCGGTGTGTTATGCAGAGGTAGTTGTGGTTTGACGGGGGAACCGTTCTGCATGCTATGGGAGGCACACAGGATCCACTCTGTGTCATGCTGTATACAGCATCTCCATTATCTAATGCTGATTTTTCCTCAAATGGTGAGCTATTACCATTGGATACACGCTTATAGTATCTGTGGTCTAGTCCTTCAGGGTGCTGGAAATCTTCTGAAAAGTGCTTAAAAGGACTTTTCCTCTCCGAGGGAGTTCAGTGGTTCAGACTCGTTAATCTGAATGAAATATTGCTATCATAATTAGTGCTAATTGGCAGCTTTGTTTGCAGCCTCATCAGAGCCAGTGATTAGCTAAAGAGAATGAGGAGGCTATAAATGCGTGTCTATTCTATAGATAAATAAAGGACCTTAAGGTCAATTACTGCACTTTTCAGAGCACTGTGTTCATGTACTGCCTCCTTCCCTTACCAGAAATTTGTGTTTCACAACACGTGGTTGCTTTTCTCAGATTTGCAGTAAGCATCAAGTTATTATGTTAATGTCTGGTGTGGCTATTCCTACGCTGACCCACTCAGGAATGCATTTTGTTTTGACATGACCTTGGAACTTAAAGGAATACAAAATGCACAACATGTAGGCGTGTAAAAATAAATACAGGGAACCCACTAGACATGAATAGCAAGGAGGCTAGAAGCAATTCAGCCATAGGGCTAAGAAACAAATGGTTTCTTTATGTGGCTCTGGCTGTTCGGTAGCTATACTTCAGAGCAATGTAATGGGTTTTAATGTTCATAAAAATGTTCAATCTGGTAAACCAATTTTTAGACTCTTACACAGTCTTGTTGAAATTGGATTCATTTGAACTGTAATATAAAATATTATGTTTACTTAACCCTTGTAAACTGATCTCCTTTGTCTTCACAAACTTGCTGGGCAGTTAAGGACCTAACATTCCTTCCACAGTTAATAAAATTTTGCATTTTTCTCTCTATTCATAAACTTAATTACAGTCAGACCTGGTTAATCAACATCAAACTTTTTTAACGCTCATTCTTTTGCATAGCTTTTGGTTGAAAAATAAATATGAAGGTCATGCATTGAGCCATTCTATATTATTAAGGTTCCTAAAGTCTGCTTAGATTTTTTGTGTGCAGCCCTGCAGATAGTGCAGCAGGCATTGACTGAGGTCTGATTGTACCTATGATGCAAGCTTTAAATCATGTCAGAGACTTTGCTCTCTATAAAAGGTGATAATCCATTTCTGTCCTCATTTTTGAGTCAAAGTCCCGCTGATGTGAATGGCAGTTCAACATTCAAAGCTGCTCCTCTGTTCCCCTCTCTACCCATTTCCTGAATTTTCATCTGTCTCACACCAGGCCCCTGGAGACATTTCATACAGGCATTTCTATGTTACTTGCAAGTGGGCAAGAATAAACTACATTCCATATGGCCATTAGGTAGCCTTTTTGCTACATGTACATTGCATTTCTCAAGGCACTCAGGATTTACAAAAATCCTTGAATGGTACAGTTGATGTTGATCAAAGAGTCCGAGAGTCAAGAATTTATGAAGAAGGATTTTGAGGTTTTCTGTCTGAAACTTTGTAGAGGATACAGTGGCTGGAATAGTGTTTATAAATCCTAAAGCTTTTTCTGGAGGTAGCCGGTAGGTAGGAGTGAAATCCCTTTACAGCCTTAAAAGACGATATAATTCGGTGTGCACTTTTGTTAATTAATTTAACAATGAATGCCTGGTTAGCTATGCATGGATTGTCAAGGTCCTGGGGACCATTTCACCCCACTCTCAGTGTGGAATATTAAACAAAGTGCAAGATTAGAATTTTAATTAAAAATGAATAGTGAAAGGATATAGCATGTTGTAACTTCAGCTTTCACCTCAGAACTGATTAATGACCACAGAATAGAAATGTAAAAGGTCAAACCTATCAATTTTAAAACAAGGAGCAATACCAGAGCTGCCATTTCTTAAGTTCAAGCTTCCTGCTACTTTAAGTCCTGCTTGCAATGGCTTACGCTGAGTGCTTGGTAAGGCTTATGGTGGCACTTTGCATAAAGCTGGATTTTATCAGGGCTAGTTTTCAGCTGTGAATCAGATATGCCTTTGTGTAGAAATTCAATATTCTGATACTAGTAGGACGGATGTGAAGCTGTGCAGAAGTTTAGCAAAGCAGCTACCAAAATGAGGCAAGACAGTATGAGACCCTTTTGTGTGTACGCCTCTGTGTGTTATTTAAGGAAGATAGCTTCATCTCTGACAAAGCATCTGTATTTCATTGGGGTGCTGCTTTTTCCTCAGTTTTATGACATGACTAATCAAAGCACCGAGAGATCTAGTGCCTTGCTCAAGGTCACAGATCGATTCGGTGGCTCTGTCTCAAATCTAGACTTCAGCATGGCTCCGACTTTCCGATAACACAGCCTCTGCGAACTCCGAAACTAAAGGCAATACAAATGACTGCGTATAGTATAACCAGTACAAAGACTTTTTTTTGTTGTTTGACGTTCTCTTTTAAAACAATATGTGGAGAGAGAGTATATGAAGAGGGACTAGGAAAGGAGTAAGTAAAAGAAAACACTGTGGTTTGTGTTCACAAAATAGTAACAAGGACTTGTACAAACTGCATTCATGCCCAGGCCGTGAATACACAGCTTGCATGTTTCAAAGTCTTTTCTGCAGAGTGCCTTGTAATCAGTATCCTCAGCATCCTGTTTAAGAGAAGCTATTAACTACTTGCAGTACTTTCCTTCTATTTTTTGGTAAGATAATATGAGGCAAAGGCCAAGAGCTAACGTCAGGATCTGTCCAAAGCACTTTTTTTTTTAAAGAGGTCTGTTAGTCGATATTTTTGAAGTGGCAGAAAGGAAGCACCGGGGCAGTGTCCTTCCTGGCTCTGCACAGCTTCCTGCGCGCTTCCCTGCTGGAGCGTTAGTCAGAGCCCTGCAACAATTCATACTCAGCCTCCCACGCCATCGTCTGCCTGGCTTTGATTTTGTGAACTTGTACGATCAGCCGGCCGGTCTGTTCTCTGACTTAAAGATGAGTGTACAGGTGGCCGAGCAAAAAGCCAGCAGAAACATCACCGTGATTCAGATTGCGAATGATCTCTGTGTGCGTGTCTCTGAATACACCTGCCTTTTAATGCTGTAGTAGACAGGGTTGCGTAATGTACCCAGATTAAAGTCTACAGGGCTCTTGGATAAACCCGTTGTGGTTAAAAAAAAAAAAAAATTAGAGGTGACTGGTTGCTGACTAAACTGTTTTCACGCGCACATTTCTCATATCCCTGGTGATGAACTCTCTCCAAACTTCTTCCCACCTGTTTACGGCTTGGCTCTCTGGGCCAGGTACTGTTCCCATTGGCATGAGTGCAAATCCAGTTACCTGATGTAAATTAAAACCAGTTGGGCTACTCGGGCTTCACATCATTGTAGTCATTGTGGAGCCACAATTTGTGAATGGAGTGATGTCTAGCGCCGTGATTTCCTGCAAATGGTGAAGACAACGCTGATTTTGCCTGTAGCAACAGCTGCTAAGAAAGGGAAGAGAAAAACCTTTGCGAGAGCAGGAGGAGATAACAAAGGCAGTGTACAGGGAAGAGTCAGTCAAAGGACCCTCATTATCTTTGGCTAAGTGTTTGCGCATGGAAAGAAATGAGGATTTACAGGGTTTTGGTTGTCAGCCTTTTGTGGGTGTGTCTTCTATCACATTTCATTTTTTTAAAATATAACCAGCCTTTTTCTTCTCTCCTTTCTATTCTGATAGTACAATTATTAGTAGCTTCATCTTGAACGCCAGTGTAGTAATGCAGTCCAATCTTTGTTCTCTCTCTTCACCTTCTAAAAGTCTTTGAGATAATTTTGTGTTAAAAACAAGCTGTCTCCTCAAAGAGAGCACTGCTGTTCCGATTCCTGTTGTCACTGCAGTGAGAAACTGGTTTTTACCTCCCCATGGCTTAATGCAGCAAGGAAGGCTAGTGGAGAGCCTCTCAAGATACCAGTAGGCTTTGACTTTTCTTTAAGAGGATGGAGGATAGCAGAGTTTGGGAAAGTTGTACCCTGCAGTAATAGAGCTAACCCTCTGCATGCTACCTTACAGCCACTGCCATGGGGGATCATACTGCTCTGCACCCTTGGGACAGATTTCAAGGCAAATGTTTAGTGAGAAACCAGATATTGAAGCAAGAGAGATGAAATGTTATGAGGACAAAAGGATTCTGCTGTTATCAGAAACACCTGGGTCCTCGGATCAGCCAGGGTCAAAGAGAGAACCTACGTTCTTCCTGCCACATATATATGAAATATAATTTAAATAAAAAGACTCAGCAGCTCCTAAGAGATCAGAGCTTTTTGCACCTTCTCTATTACCCTATTGTTAGCTTCCCTTGCTGTTTGCAAGTCAGGCTGTATTTGCACTTCAGCATGAATGGCTTTGTAACAGAGTTTTGTAAATGACTCTTGTAGTTTTGTGAGAATTAACCATTATGTGACAGGAAAACATTAAAAGAAGAGTGGATGGGTTGATGTACTCAATGATTTTACATTATTAACGTGTTTGCTGTGCAGCTGTTAAACCAGATTTGTTGCTGCTTTTTCTTTGTTCAGTTCCTTATTTTCTTGTTAGTTTTGATTCAGTCAGAAAACTGCCCACGTTGTTTTTGTACTGGGAATAGTTTATTGTGTATTTAGTGTATTCCCAATGCAGCCTAAATGTTTGTGTTATTATAGTAGCTCTGATGTTCCCAAATAATATTAGCTGGGATTTGATGAGTGACTACTCTTGGTGCAATGCAAACGTGACCCATATAAAAAAAAGTTTCTTCCAGCCCTCTCTGACACTAAGGCTTGTCTGGTACGTCAGCTTACTTTTGTATTCAGCAGCTGCTTTAATAGAAGTTACACTAAGCCATGAAATGGAATATATCTCAGTAAAGTGAGGTGACTGTCCATTCTGGTCTTCTTGAACTGGACCTGAAGTTTCACATTATGGCCCCCAAATTTTTGCCAGAAGACCTCAGCCGCTCTATTTCTACTTCATCTAAGAAAGTGCTTTGCTTTTTGCAGAATGTTGGAGACATATGGCTCTGTCAAGTTACATTTGCTGTTACTTTAGAAGAAATCTGTGAACTTTGTGAAAAACAATGAAGAGAAAACTTGTGGCACATGGTATCTGTTTTACTGCTTTGTTCACGATTGTGTTATGTATCTTTAGATGGTGGATGGTAACTGTCAAGAAATGAAAGCTGTTTTTTTTTTATCATCATATATGTTCAGTTTTCATTATTTCATGATAAAATTCTTCAGTACCCCAAGGTACTGACAGCATATATGACTTTTAAAGTATACATTTGTCTTTTATATTGCTATTTCATAATCCTAAAGATGTTAACACAAGGTTTCTTGGAATATTTATTAAAAAATAGCCACTCTGCAGCACGTACATGACTGTGTTTAGCAGTGGTAAAGAATTTCCCTGTATCCCAGTGAAGAAAAACGGTAGAAAAATAGAACTGGGAGGGAATTCATCTGCTTCAGCCCTCTGACCCAAGGCTTCTCACCTTGAGTATTTCTGACAGATGTCTGTGCAAGGCCTTGAGCTGTTTGGTTCCTCACAGTAGGACTTCCTGAGTTTTGCAGTTTGCAATAGTTTAGAGAGACATCCCTGCTACCTTTTTGATTAAGCTGCCCTCTGCTTGCGGAGGCCCTGGTGCAAAGGCTTGTTCTCAAGATTTCTCACTGTTGCGAGCTGCAGCTCAGCTATGCTGCAGCTGCAGTAAGCCGCTGTCTGCCATTGCTGTTTTAAGCACCATGTTGATTAAAACGTCTTTGAGGCACTCCGTGTTTTAGTGCTGTTACTTTAGAAGAAATCTGTGAACTTTGTGAAAAACAATGAAGAGAAAACTTGTGGCACATGGTATCTGTTTTACTGCTTTGTTCACGATTGTGTTATGTATCTTTAGATGGTGGATGGTAACTGTCAAGAAATGAAAGCTGTTTTTTTTTTATCATCATATATGTTCAGTTTTCATTATTTCATGATAAAATTCTTCAGTACCCCAAGGTACTGACAGCATATATGACTTTTAAAGTATACATTTGTCTTTTATATTGCTATTTCATAATCCTAAAGATGTTAACACAAGGTTTCTTGGAATATTTATTAAAAAATAGCCACTCTGCAGCACGTACATGACTGTGTTTAGCAGTGGTAAAGAATTTCCCTGTATCCCAGTGAAGAAAAACGGTAGAAAAATAGAACTGGGAGGGAATTCATCTGCTTCAGCCCTCTGACCCAAGGCTTCTCACCTTGAGTATTTCTGACAGATGTCTGTGCAAGGCCTTGAGCTGTTTGGTTCCTCACAGTAGGACTTCCTGAGTTTTGCAGTTTGCAATAGTTTAGAGAGACATCCCTGCTACCTTTTTGATTAAGCTGCCCTCTGCTTGCGGAGGCCCTGGTGCAAAGGCTTGTTCTCAAGATTTCTCACTGTTGCGAGCTGCAGCTCAGCTATGCTGCAGCTGCAGTAAGCCGCTGTCTGCCATTGCTGTTTTAAGCACCATGTTGATTAAAACGTCTTTGAGGCACTCTGTGTTTTAGTGGTAGGACCTGTTAATTTGTGTTATGACACACAACAGTGTCAGTTCTAGAGGAATTGAGCTGAGGTTGGCCATGGTAAGAAGTTCACTCAGACTTAATGTGAGCACAGCACCTTCCTACAACTCTTCAGAAACAGAAATTGGTATATAGGGCTTTTTTTCCCAACCCACTCTTTAATTTACTTTGCTGTTGCAAGATAGCAAAACTTTGCTTTTTGTTCTTTGGTGTTTATAGGTTTCTGCAATGATGTAAAAGTGGTTTTTTTTACAAAAGGTAACAGTTGTCATGCTTGTAAATCAGAATAATAAATCATGAAGCTTTTTTTTTTGTGTGGGCTATTTCTGCCTGAGAGTTGCATTCCCTGTGCACTAGAAAGAACATGTTTCCTGACCACTAAACACCTTTTCCGCTTCATGTAAGTTGACACTTGTGTTTGCAGCACCAGAAAAAGTGGAATCAACCAAAAGAAGTCAGGTTTTGTTTTTTAAATGGTCTGTAGGGCACAGATAATTTATGCATCATCATCATCAGGTTACATAGGAGTTTTGTTTCTTTTAGTGCAAACCAATTTCTTGAATGCCGAAATAAAATCCTTATTTCCAGCAACACCCAGGTCTTTCCATTTTGCATGTGCTGCCTCAGGAGATCCTCCTTCATGGAAAACTGATTGCAGGAGACACACATTTTCCATAAGTTTTCTGCTGCCTTGTATATGCTCCTTAAACATACATTCGTTTATAGATGGTTTGTTATTTATTTCTCAGGCCATAAAAGACTTTAC
>NW_008825498.1:2503496-2523684 GCF_000699105.1 Pygoscelis adeliae | reverse complement strand
AATCTCAGCTATATAGAGGGTTGTATTTTATGTCATTCTTTCACTCATTAGAATGAGAAGATTAGTGTGTGATTAGCGGTGGTAAAGAATTTCCCTGTATCCTAGTGAAGAAAAACGGTAGAAAAATAGAACTGGGAGGGAATTCATCTGCTTCAGTCCTCTGACCCAAGGCTTCTCACCTTGAGTATTTCTGACAGATGCCTGTGCAAGGCAGTTGTGTGAAGACTGAGAGTAAAAGTTATTCCCTTTCTGCTACTTGTTTTGCCGTCCCCAGGGCAATTCACCCCCAGCCCCCTCTTCCCAATGCTGGAGCCTAAAGGCACAAAACAGGTGGCCCTGGGCTGTAATACTGGAAGTGGGCTGGAAGTGGGGAGAAGGAGCATTTCAGGAAAAAGAAATTACTTCACCAAAACCATATTTGTGAGCTCTTAAACTATTTGTGTTCCGGTCAGAGCTTGCTCCTTCACAATCCAGATTCTCCCCTGGCTTAGTGCTGCAGTGAAATCATACTTTTGTGCTTCTGACATTGCAGGCTGTTGCCAGCATAGAAATGATTGTGATAGCACAAATCCACCAGGGATGGGCAAACTACTTCAATAAAAATAGCAACTGCCATGAACCTCAGCCCAAATTTTGAACTCTTTTCCCCCCCTCTTTTTTTTTTTTAAGCTAACATGATTTCAATAAGTACCTCCCTGAAATTAATCATGTGGACTCTACAGTCTTGGCCGTCTTCGCTGATCCAGCTGCTGTCCTCAAATCTGACAATTTCCAATGCTTCCCTTGGGTTAGAGGGAGTGAGTACATTTTGGGGTATACCTTTGACCTGAGGAATGCATGGGATGGGAAGACATCAGCCAGCTGAGCCCAGAAGAAAATGTGCCAAAACTGAGACTCCCCTGATAAAATATAGCTTGGAGAGGGGAGCTCTTGGAAGCCAGAAGGAAGGAGCCGCTTTAGGTGCAGGGGGAGGAGGGGGATGAGGAGAGGATAGAAAGACTCCGATTATGTTGGGAAGAATATATGCAGAATAGAAGAAAGAGATTTCAGAAGATTTCCATAAGCCCTGGAGCATCCAGGCCACACTGCCAGATTGTCTCAGCCTGAAGTGTGGGTCCTTAGGGTGAGAGCGAACAGAGCATTCCCCCATCACCTTGCACACTTTATGCAAAAGTGAAAGAAAACAGCATCGTGGGTTGCGGAGGTAATATATCTTCTGTGTACCCCCGTGGTGGGAAGTTGTCCCAGAGTGTATAGGAATGGGTGAATGAATATGGCACGACTGATCCCTTGTGGGCTCTGGTGCAGGGGGCAGGCTGTGCGCTCCCGGGGGAATGGACTTCCACACCAACGGAGCATGCAGCTCAAGTGCCCCTTGTAGGTAGGGACCTTGAGAAATCCCTTCTGTTTCTGCTCAAGCCCTATGTTAGGCACAAGAAACGTGGGCTTGCTGTGCTGTACCCTGGGCTGGTCAGGTACGGCAGTGGCCACATGGCAGACTCGTCCTGGCACAGTCCTGGGCTTACAGAGCCATATGACTTTTGGGATGCAACTGGCTACTGCCCAGCTTGGTGGAGTAAGGGCAGAGAAGCAAGGGTCTGTCTCACTATGTAAATGTACCCCGTGGGTGAAATGCAGCCCCTGTTCCTAGAGTTGTCTGTGAAAGCTCAGTTGAGGAGATAAAATGGGCTTGCAAGAGAAAGCAGCTTGTTTTTGGACACAACTACTGCGGGTAATTAGCACCTCTGAGGAGACTAATGAAGAGAAGCACGAGGAAGGTGAAGGAAATTTGCAGTTAATGCTGGTGCGCTGGTGAGCTTTCCAGAGTGTGGAAGTTTCTCTTTAAGCCACGTACATGCTGCAGAGCAGGCGTGTGGGAAAGGTTACAGTGAATTTGCCCTCACATAAGAATCACTTTAGAGCAAATAACAGTCCCAACATGAGAAAATGATTTCAAGCCATGAGAAGCTGAAACATTGTTCAAGGACTTGTCAGATCTGTTTTCTGCATTTCTTTTTTCATATGTTTAGCTTAGGTAATATTTACAGTTTTAGGCATTTGGTTTATTGGCCACGGTGTTCACTTTAATCAAACTATCACACTCTGTATGTGCCTTGCTGTGGTCTGTATTGCACGTAATTAGGGGGTAGCTGTACAGTGCTCTCCCAGCATGAAATTGTGCTTCTTCATGACTCTGGTGTTTAATTGCATGCCAAGTGTGAAAATGAATCTGTTCCGTATGAAAAATAATGGTATATATACAGTGTCATTGATCTCTCATTTCAAAATATGGTTACAAGCTATACCGAATAAATCCATAGCAAGTACTTCTGAATGTTTTTTCTCTGACTAATGGAGGGTTTGTTTGTGCCTGACAGCACAGAGGGGGCTGCCAAGATGGTGGGGGAGGAAGGAGGCAGGAGCGCAGGGCAGTTCCCATGGGTCTGGCAATAAAAGGAGCCTAAACCTCTTTTTTTTTTTGCTCTGGCAGCCTCCTGCTCGGTGCCAGCACCCTCTGTGCTGCCCAGAAAAACTTTGCACCATTCCTTTTAGCTCTCCCTGACTCTTTGCAGCCATCACAGCTTGCAGGGGGGTTTCACCATGACCGACAAGAGCGAGGAAGGGGCAGCGAAGGAAGGCGTCGATGAGGACAAAAGGGTGGATATTTTGTTAGCTGTGAAGCCGCTGTCCCACAGGGACTTTGGGGGCTGCCTGCAGCCGGTGCATCTGCTGGGGTTGGCTAGCTGGTGCAAGCCACGTCTCCAGGGGTGCCTTGTTCCTCCCAGGTCTCTGGGGCAGACCCGTCTTTGCGGTCACAGCGTGCTGGGACTGCGGCTGTGTGAAAAGCTGGGAGTAATGGTCTTCCCTTCTCCTCCCTCCTGCCAAGAGCAGCCATGGGGAGACAGTCACTGGACACAGCCAATTTTCAGAGAGCCTGGGCAGGTCTCACAGACAGATGTGATGAGGACTTGTTCATGCATCTATTTTTCCATTCTGAAGGGTGTCTTTTTCTTAAATAGGTGTGTGCTCACAGGACGCTGTCAAGGCTCCCTGAACGCTGAAAAAGAGAATTAATTTCCGACTGTGAAACTAAAGCCTTGTCTAGTTTTAGCCACGTTTCTCTTTCTTCCTTCATGCCTGAATACTCTAAGTAAGGTTCAGGTGCTCAGTAACCATTTTTCAAGGGGTGGAGAGAGGCCAGCACGTTTCAGCGCTCCTAACTGTGCGTGTGAAATTCATGGATGCTAAACTGTAGGAAGTACGCTGTGAGGCCAATCATTTGTACCTGCAGAGGAGGGGTTTCGTGTTTTAACCATAATTTAGCCATTACGTCAGGACTTTGGATGTTAGACTGTTATTCTGCTTGAGGTAATTTCAGAATTAGGTCACGGCGGGATCAATTCTGGATGTCCTTCCCACAAGCTGCTCTTTTCCATGTTCAAATACCATCTCAGTAAACCCATGTGGATGTTAATTGTAGTTGCACAAGTATGCTGTTATTGCAGATGTGTAAATTGGGGAAGCTAATGCTCAGGCACACGTTCCCCGCCGGCAGTTCTGCTCTGCAGGAGTACCGTGACCAGAGGGACGGTAGAGGCAGCTGAAGTTGGTAACACCATTAGCCTCTTTGTGAGACCTGGCAGAGTAAATTCTTGCCACTTTTTGAACTCCACTGCCCTCAGCATTTACCTGGGCACCCTGTATACTTTGACTAGTGCTGTCCTGAACTCAGAATATTGTCCACAAGACAACACATGCATTTATATATAAATGGTGAAATTTAGCATTGCAAATTATAATCCTAATGTATGCGTAGCACATGATTTTTAAGGCAGCATTGTGACAGAGAAATTAGGGGTAAACCATAATATACTAGGCTGATAAACTAGATCTCTCCTCATAAAACATTAAACTGGTCATGAACTCCATATGCTTTTTAAACTTTAAAAATCACACAAAATTCTCCTTCTCTGTAATGCTTACTAATCTCTACTGATGTCTGCACTCATGCATGATCTGTAGGTGACAGACACTTCCAGTCCTGGGTGTGGAGCTTGACTCTTCTGGGATGTCTGTATGACTACATCTCTCCTCTTTTCCAAAGGTCTGTAATTCATCTGAAAGGAGTTCAGTGCTCCATTACTTACTCTGTTCCTCATCTTGCTTTTGCTTTTTTCTTCTCTACTAGACTTTCTCTGCTGTGTTTTATTTATTTCAGAGACTAAGGGTGCAGATTTTGAAATCATACTTTTTTGTGTATTTCTTTCAGTGGTGTTGAGAGCTTGAGTGCATCAGCAAGATGACTGAATTGCTGAGTGGCTTTGGCACCTGAATCTCTTAATAAATCCTGTTAACAATGACATTTCTCAGGGGTAGGGTGGAGGGACTTGGGAACTAAGAGATTCAGAGGAGATTGAATAAATGTGCACACAATGTCAGCTCCCAGGGTCTGGCTGATCTGCTCGTCATGCAGTTTGAAGGGGAGAGGGAAAAATCACCTCTGAACTCTTTCAGGCCTAAGACTACTTTGTGCTGGGCTGGTCCATTAGTGTACGGCAGCTGAACCTGTGCTGGTTGCCAGTATGCTCAGGTAACAAGGATGGTGGCCAGCTATGTAGGACACATTGCTGCTCCCTGATTCCTTGCACAAATGCTGTGCTCCTGCTGTTTTTTTTTCCTCCTAACAGTTTGGCCCTACACTACTGTGTCATTGCTGGCCGAATCTTCCTCAAACAGTACAACATCTGCTGGGAAAACAGCCATGCTGCAAAGATGCAATGCAGAAGCTGCCACTGAATGGGTTTCCTCCCTGATTTCGATAGAACTCCTTACGCAGTTTGGATCAATGATATTGTGATACATATAGAAAAGTGTGTAAGTTTAGTGGTAGGGTTTTCCAGGCTGGATTGTATCGTTCTCTATTGTCCAAATGAGAAGTAGGTAAACTGCATTTGTCCAAATTTCTCTAGTTACACAGCTCACTGCACCCAATTTTTCTACTACCCAAGTATTATTCCATGAAGTGGCACTGTCTGAAGAGTAAGTCACTATGGCACTACATCAATAAATTTGGCAAAACTCAGTGCAGAGTGAGACAAAATATAGTGTGAACACTGTCATGGAGTCTGGCTATAAGTCCAATCCATGGCAACAATCTCCATTTTGAGCCTTTATCTTTTCTCTCACTTACAAATGAGTTTGTAAATTTAAAGATTTATTGTAATTTATCTCATATTGTAATATGAGATTTATTGTAAATCTCATTTACAAATTGCCAGCCATACTATAAAAAATTTTAGATTTGGTACAATTATTTTACCTGTTTGTTATACCATTTGTATAAAATTACATTAGGTTTCTTCAGCCATACCAACCACCCACTGGAAGTTTGAAAAATTGGTTAATATGAAAACGTTTGATAATATGGTTCAAAATGAATAAACTGGTAGAATGGACATTGAATAGTAAAGATGTCCTTTCCTTGGTCAAAACAAGTGACTCCAGACTGACAGCCAGAGTTTAAGTCCAAAAGTTGACCTAAAACTTGGACTTGGACTCCAGATGGCGGGTTAAGGGTTCCCTGGGATGGAAAGTAGATGACAGCCTACGGGCCTTTGTAAAACTATTTCTCACTAGTAAATGTAATTCAGTCTGTCTATAATTTACTTTCTCTGAATAAAGGTTAGTGGAATGAATACATGATAATGGAATATAGGTGGACTTGTGTAAGCCGTTTTACATGGGATCACATGTTATAGTGATTATTAATAAGGTAGACTGATTCAAAACTAGAGTGTCATATGTGAAATAGATGAAGACTTCATTAAGTCATAGGGCTCAGATATAAATTGAAATGGGAAATCATCACTGCGTGACAATGTTCCCATGGAAGTTCATTAACATTAACAATTTCATCAATGGTTTGCAAAGAGCCCTATGAATTTGGTGCTAATAATAACTGTTGGTGACAAAAAAAGATGGGAATGATGAATTATAAAGATAAGTCATATTTTTTTAGTGCAACTGTATTTAAGTTTATATATCAAGAAACATGTCACTTTTACAGAAAGGCACTGAGGCTGAGTGGTCTATCCTGGGAAGAAAGACAACTGTAAAAGTTGTTTTTTTGTGGCCATGGGTTCTCACTTTAATGTTTGGCTACAAGAGACAAAGCAAAGTATGTGAATGGTGGTATATGACTGGGAACTGAGAGGTTGCATTACCTGTATATTTGGTGGAGAAGCACTGCTACAGCAATACTGTGTCCGGTTCTAGTATTCACAACTCAAGAAGGCCGAAGATAAACTGGACGGTTTCAGATGAAAAAAACATTACAGAAGCAGTTTTATAACAAAGGAAGTGTGGGGATTAATTTCTTTCCAAAACAAAGGTTAGAGCGTCATTTGATGATACTCTGAAATATCTACCTAAGCAATAAGAATCATCAACAGTGGACTCTTCAGTCTTGTGGAGAAAGGTATAGCAATATCCAACGGCTTGAAGTGAAAGTCAAACACATATCAAGCAGAAATAAGGCCTAAAATGTGTTTTAACTGTGGATATCTGGTATAAGGGATGAATTATATTTTTGCATTCTCTATCAGTAGACTATTGACTTGATTGATATGATTAAGATCACAACTATTTTTCTAAAGATACACTCTAGTCAAACAGCGGTTGGTCTTGAAGCAGAAGCTTACATTGCAAAAACTTGTGGCCAGGGTTAGGGAAGAAATCAGACTCAAAGACATCTTTTCTAATCTTGAAACAGTATATTTGCACCCTCTGCATGTTTGCTGGCCTTGGAGATTAAGAATGGGTGAAAGTACAAACCAATGATGTGAACCATTGCTTGGAACTATGCTGGAGATGATAGTTATTGAGTCTTTCAGATTTTTCTTGGTTGCACCCGCTTTTCACACAGATGAAGCAGGGCTGCAAAAAAGTACCACTATATATTTGAAATCAACTCAAGAGAAAGGAATTTTGGCCATTGGAGATATAAAACATCTTGTGAAGTAGTTGGTGTGATTTTTGGTACAGTGAAGTTCAGAGAAGTTTGGCTAAGACTTTTTTTTTCTTACGTGTTTTTTGCAAACTGTGGCTTAGTTTCAATGAAATTGCAACCTAAAAATGACAAAATATATTTAAAAAAAAAAGCACTTGTACTTACATTTACTCAGCTGACCTTACCATAACAAGGGGAAACATACTGTCACTGTATATGTTATCAGAAAGTTCAACAGCAATGAATAACAAAAACCATAGCAATAGGTGGATTTTTCACACTTTTCGGAAGAGTAATAGCTGACAAGAGTCAGAAGATTATCTAAGTGACTTTCTGACAACACGATTTACTATACATACATCTTCTTTTATGGAAAACATCTATTGAATATTTAAATTTGTCCCTTGTCCCAAAAATATCCTTTTCAGAGAAGTATAGGAATGTGACTATACGATTATGAGTTTCTATTTCATGTTAAGCAGATTGTGGAAGTGTCTATGCTATTGTCTTCCTTTTATCCTTTCTAATATTCCATGGCAATGATTGTTACAGAACATATGAGATAAAAGTATTTTTATATATTATGAATCTTAAAATATCCTCACGCTTCTGTGTGGTTTTTAGCATCCAAAAAGTTGTGCAGTCTTTCAGCGTCAGAAGATGACCTGGTTCTGGCAGAGAAGCCAGTGTAGTCAGGTTGAGGATGTGACCCACTACATGCATTTACTTTAAATTAAATAAACATTTTCTTCTACAAACACAGGATATACCAGCATGTGTGTAAAATATTTATACTATCCTGGGCCTTCCCACTGGCATCAATAGAAGTTCTGTGTATGAATGTAGGGGATCTTATTCATCAGCCAACCTCCAGACTTGTACATGTAGAAAATGCTGTGTTTTGAATCAGATTCACAGTGGGTGTGAATCTTCATTGAGTTCCTTGATGTTTTGCTGATGTACAGCAGCAGAAAATTTGGTCTCCTTGTAATTAAGTTCTGTTATCTAGAAGGTGGTAGCAATGTTAAGCATATGAATCTGACCAAACAAGTGGTTCGATGAACACTCAAATTAATCAAGTCTGCTTTTTAAGGCATTTGGACCTTGCTGTTGACTTTAATGGAAGTATCTTAAGGCTGAAGCATAAATTTCTCCCTTATTAGAGACCAGGGAAACAAGACAGGAAGAAACATATGAATTCCCTCAGCATGTGAAAATCTTGACCTAGAATCTGTGATGAAGCTCAATTGACCTCAATAGTGTGCTTAGCAATTTAAAAAAGGCCACTAGCTACTTCCTTATTTTATAAATTGCAGGGGAATTAAGTTATTAAAATAGAAGGCTTGTGTCAGCATTGTACCCAAGATAGTCTTGTATCAGCATGGTACCAAATGTAGTGCCCCCATAGAGAATGGAGGGAGATGGAGAGAGAGGGACAGACAGGTTCTGCTGGGCGAGGTGAATGTTGATGGCTTGCTCAGGTCATGCAGAGGACATTTAGTAGAGCAGGAGACTAACGGAGTCTGCTCCGGAGTCTCCAATGGAGACTTCTGATCCCAGACTGCCAGGTGGGCCTTTCTTCCTGAGGCTATGCCTGCTCCGTGAGATGGCAGCGTATATTCACCATCATTGCAAGCATGCAAAATTCATGCCTGTGTCCAATGAATTGTGCCTGCTGAATCCTCCCATAGTGTTGTGTTAAGGGATCTCCCCTGGCTGTTAT
Source organism: Pygoscelis adeliae (assembly GCF_000699105.1). NCBI lineage: Eukaryota > Metazoa > Chordata > Aves > Sphenisciformes > Spheniscidae > Pygoscelis > Pygoscelis adeliae. The sequence goes on along the minus strand of NW_008825498.1, from coordinate 2,514,952 downwards.
TGAAAGGTAGTAACTTCTTGAATTGTCTCCCATTTGTAACTTGCCATGTGAGTGCTCCTACTCTGCCTTAGGGCAAAGTTGAAGAGGAAAGCATAAATTCCTGCTAGAAATGACCTCATGATGTGGTGAATCCCTGTATGAGCTCCTATAGCCCCTTTTCTTGTGCTTGATGTCAGGATCAGGATGTGCAGGAGTCTTCTCTGTGTAGATCTAATACAGGCCGGGGCAGGGGGACAGTCCTGGCTTCTTATGTTCATCTTCTGTGAATAGACACCTTCAGTTTGTTCTCTAAAATAATTAGTAAATTATCTCAACAAGTTTCACTAGCTGTTGCTACAGTTTAGAGTCTCTGTGCTCTAGACCAGAACTATATCTGGATCCTGGATCTGTTGCTTGTTGAGGGAAGAAATTAAAGGATATATCAAAGCAAAGCAACATTTCATTTATAACTATTAGAATTAGTCAGCTTGGAGCTTAAACCTGCATACTGTGCTATTACAACTGGAACTCGATGGAAATGGGCCTGGGATCATTTATTTACTAATTAACCGTTGTCATGGAGTGTACCTTGCCAACTATACATTGCCACATCACCATTCTTGAAAGTCACACAGAAGGGAGCATGTGAAAGTGCTCTGTATTAAGAAACACAACAGCATTATTTCCAAACCTGCTAAACTGGCATTATATTCCCTACATTATTATATTTGGCTACTGTTTAGGGATGGAAGAATCAGGAACCTATAATTTAAAACCTTGTAGAATACCATGGTATAAAAACTTTTAGCGCATTTAAAGGTTTTATTCCATTTTGGAAAGTGTTAGACAAAGAGAGAATGTTTTTTTCCTATGAGAACTATTTTTGGCTAAAACGATATTCAAAGTAAAAATTTTTTATAGCTTCTGGGAACCCCCAAATTTCTTCTGTCTTCCCTTCCACCTTATAAAGTCATCTGGTTTTCTACATAGCAGAAACTAATCCAATTGCAGAGGGCCCCCCTTAATACTATGCATAAATATGGCTTAGGTGGTGTATACAGTCTTTTGTAGGATCAAGACTGAAATTCATTCTCCACCTAAAAATTATAGGAGCATATTCAATGATTAGTAGTATCAGATATGAGTTGACATCAGCCTTTGGCCATCCCTTCCTCAGGGATATTCATTGCGAATGACAGTTTGATTCTACATAATGCTGCTAACATGCATTTGAAGGCTCTGATTTTCAAAAAGTACCAAAACTTCTACCATTGTTGTAAAAAAACAGGAGTTAAAAAAATACTAAGAACTTTTGAAAATCTTACTGTGATTGTGCCAGTCTCACTCACCAAGACCGACACTTCATAGAATCATAGAATCATAGAATAGTTTGGGTTGGAAGGGACATCTAAAGGTCATCTAGTCCAACCCCCCTGCCGTGGGCAGGGACTTCACTGTGAAATGAGGCAAATTCATTTTGGTGGGCCTGTTTGAAATAATTCTTCCACTCCATCTTTCCTCTCTCAAGGCCGCAGCTGGAGAGTTGTGACCATTTTGAGTACTGTATGCCAAGAAAGACATAAAACAGTTCAGAAGGATCCAGACTAGGCTAGGAAATCTGAGATATGGGAAAGACTGGAAAAACTGAGTTTGTTTATCTGGAAAATGAGACTGAGGAGAGACACAATAACAGTATTTAAACACATAAAAGGTATCTAGAAGGGGAAAAGAATAAACTGTACTCCAGAGTGATTTAAGTAATACATTCAGAATAACTTCCCGGTTGTAAAGATAACTGAGGTCTTAAATATAATATTGAGGAAGTCTGCAGAATTGCTATACTGGAGATGTTTAAGAAGAGGTTGCACACACATCCTATCAGGATTAGCTCAGATGAAATTGATTCCAGCTTGTGCCAAGGAGAAAAGTTTTGGGATTTTTTGATATGTCTTCAAATAATCTTTTGACATCTCTTCCAACCTATTTCCTATCATGCTATAATTTTCTGTGTTGAAAGAAGAAAGCATGGCAGAACAGGGTCTTTAGTTTCACGTGAAGAACGATTTCCAGGAATAGTGTTCTTGCTGAATGTAGTATTTGGATAAAAGTTTGACCCTAACAGCAAAGGAATTCAATATCCACTGTGCGCTTTCTAATAGCTCACAGTTGGTCCGTAATTGTGTGCTACAGTGTCGTGCAGAGAGCTGGGCTGGGGAGTGACTGAGCTGGATGCTCCACTTCAGGCAAGAAGGCCACATGAGAGGAACAAAGACGGGGACAACCTGCAGTGAGTGACTTGTCCGTCTCATTCAAACAGCAACAATGATGAGAGAGAGAGGGAGTAAGTCCAGAGAGGCTGAGGAAAGGTTACCAAAAGCATGAGATATCAGAGGATGGAAAACTCCCTAGAATTCGTGGAGAATGAATGGAGAGTTGAGAAGGGCCTCCAAGGGGAGAGGTGAAGGCCAATAAAAGGTAGGTATGTATTGTTCTGTGTGTGCGAACCTAATAGGATAGAAATTTGTGTTACAGAAGCTTGTCTGGCCATCATCCATGTCTTTCCTCTCCCAGCAAGGCTGTCCTTGCTGTTAAGTCACAAGTAATGCATTGCCTTGCTTTTTCTTTCTCACCAGCCCTTGCGTATTCTCTATGCTGGACTGTCCAGTGTCCCAGCTTTAAGAGGTGCGAAGAACACCGGGCTCCAAGTTAGGATGTATCTCAGCACCCAGGAAGAGGGCCTGCTGCTCAGGTTCTTGTATATAAGGTGGATTGTGCTGATTCTTCTTCCAGCTGTGATTCAAGAGAAACCATAAACCGTTGTGCACACACAGGCAGAAACTGTGGGTGCCTAGTGTAAGAAATTGAAGACCAGTTTCCCACAGGTGCCTAATTCAGTGCTTTTAGGTTGAGGAGAGAGGTAGGACAGCAGAGATGCTCATTCCTTCCTTAACCTATGTTGTCTCCATGGGTGTCCCTGCTGCTGCCCTGTGATCCTTGCTCCGTGCTGCCCATTTTCCTGTTCACGGTGGGAGGGACGTAAAGCAGCTAACTCAGACTTGTCAGTACAGTGGATTTAACACTGGCCCCAAAAGTTAGCTGTGGCAAAAGGAAGAGTCGCCATACCTACACCCATTTGTGGATTTAGCCCCAGATACCTAACCATAAATAGCCAGCTGACTTAACACTGCTCTGGTTATGCATGGGATACATTTTTGCTGAGTTAATAAATTAACTATATGATATGGACATATTTGCCTTTGCTTCCTTTACATGATTGTTCCTATTTGTGAATGATTACTCATATTCAAAAGTTATTTTCTATCTTTTGTTGTTTTGAACTTTAATTAAATTTTAATAAATATATTCAGCTTTTTGAAAATGCAAACTAAGCAGCTAAGTAGCTCAGCATTTTGATTCATGTAATTGTTCTTCATCTCAAATTCAGTGAAGTGCCCTAAATATTAATAGATAATTAAAACAAACATGGTTGAATTACTCCTTCTCCTTTTTCTCATCCCAGGGATGTGTTCTACATCCTACTCTATTATTTGACTCCCAAAGTAACAAATGACTAACTTGAAAGTAATATTACATTTTCATGGGTAAAAGGAATTATTTTGGGTGGTCCAAGAGGGTATAAGTACTGCACTGGGGCAGAAACATTTCCTAACCGTGAGGGTTATTATTAGAATAATTAAACTTACTAACTGACTCTGTAGAGGTAGATCAAACAAAACCCAGTGTGTGTCATTGTGTGCCCTGAAATACACATCTAATACGGGAATAAAACGCTCTAGAAATCAAATTGGGAACAATGATCATTTGACAATTTCACTGAAAACTAACCCAAAAGTTAACGACTGATTTACTGAGAACCAGACGCATTGTGAAACCTTCTCAACCCACATCCTGTTCAAGGTACTGTGCAAGATGAAACTTGGAATACACCAAAGCTATGTGCCTTTAAGAGGTCCCTAGTGTAGCAATATTAATAGGCTTTTTGTTGTGCTACTTCTGGTTTAATTTGTTCTGGACTTTATTAAACTCCTTTAAAACATAAGCTTTATTAATCTCCATTTATAACAGACACCCGAGCATATGCCAGGCTATTCCTGGAAGACCGAAAGGCAGGGTAAGTAGAAAAAGTAATCTATTAAACAAGAAGAAATCAGGGTTTTTTTTGTATGGTTAGCTCTGAAGGAATAGCAGAATGAATTTTATTTTAGAAAGATATATGTTAACATCATTATTTGTGAGGGTTTTAAGGTAATATACTCTAGCTATAGCCTTGCTTCTCAAACACTGGTTGAAAAAAAAAGAAAATTTTTCCCCTTTACTAACTTTTTTTATTTTTAAACAAGGTATTTAGGCCCACCAAGAACTTTCAGGAGTCTGTGAAGAAGCGGTTTAAGGAGGTAAACAGGGAGACTTGGGACCTAATCCTGCTGTCTTTTGCAGTTGAGGTCCTGCATCCAAGGCCTCCAGTTGCAGAGTAACATCACTGCATTGATACACCAAAAGCTCTTCCACGACCTTGAGAACGACAAGGTTTCTGAGGTATTGAAAACAAACTCTTTATGGGTTTTCAAGTCTCATGATGCCTATCACTTGCAGCACGCGGAAAAGCATCTGAAGTGGAAATTAAATCATATTTTGATGAGATTACATTCTACCTCACCACTAATAACCTCACTGGGAAAGCAGAGAGTGGGCCTAATTGCTGTGAATTGAGTATTTTCTGCATTTTTTAAAAAATTGCTTTTTCTGATAAACAGGCAGCATTAATATCCTAAAAGCCCACATAATGAAACCGTGCATAGTTTGGTTGCATTTTTATCTCCATCTGATTCAGACTGTGTACCAGATGTGAGATTCGGAAAGAAAAATTCCCCTTTCTCCATGAGAAGCCCTGACATGTGGCACTCATTTAGACAAAGAATTCATCCAGAGACATGGAGAGGTCTTTTTGATTTTTCATTTCTGTTATGAAATATGCCATTTTTCTTAAGCAATTTCATGCTCGGAGAATCTCCTTCTTATTTGTCTAACTTAGTCTTTTCCAAAGTGAAGACATCTTTCTTCAGCGTACGTGAAGAAAGGAGACATTCATGTCTGAATGAGGTGTAAGGAACATGGGACAAATGTATTTTACTCAGTGAAGAAATTAAAAAAAAAATCATATTCCATTCTGCAAAAACGACCCACCCTATCAGGTATTAAGTGTGAAACTATTTTTCCTCTCTCCCATTTTCTTCACCTCCACCCCCTGAAACTTCTAGTTCCAGACCATTAAAAGAACAGTTCATGCTTCGCGGAAATCTAGAGGAAAAAAAGAAAAGGAAAAAAAGGAAATGTTAGGGAGGTCACCAACATAACCCTCTTATCCACACAAATATGAACACAAAAGGAAAGTTCTGCTCTGTAACTGACTCTTTTATGTCACTCCTTCTTCAGAATGAATTGTGATTTTTTTTAAACTATTTTTTCTAAATTAAAGAAAGACTTTAAATCAAATGCTTATTAGACTGGCATGGTTGCTCAGCTCATTAAGAGCTATACCAAAAATAACAGAGGACAACCTCATCACAGAGTAATGAAATCCAATTGAAACTGTTACTTTTGGCATTTAGCTTAATCTCTTATGCATACATGTGATGTCAAAGTTTCTGGATTTGAGAAAAAATAGATTTTTTTTTTACCTTTTTGGGAACAGCCTCTATGTTCTAACATGCATGTTTATGCATCGTGTCCTTAAGTCTTTCCGATGTAATTTTAGGAACAAGCACTGCATGTGGGTTACTAATCGCAAAAGCATGAAACTGGATTTCGCAACATTATGTATTGAGGAAAAGACTATCCTGCAGATTAAAAAACTGCCACTTTTTCTTTTCCCAGCCGAGAGCCTATGGTTTGGAGCCTCCCTTGGTGGGTACCAATCGGTCTCCTGATGTGGGAGGAGAGTCGGGGCCAGCCTGGGTGCTGGGGGGCAGCTGGAGCTGGGGCTGAGGGTGCACAGGCTTCACTCCCACCCAGTCCCTGCAGGTGGTTTGAATTCGACTGACAGGTGTTATCTGCTTCCTGGCCAGCAGCTTCACAGCCCTTACAGACACTCGAACCCAAATATGACTTTTTAAGGCAGTGTTTCAAGGTGACGAGGCTCGCTCCTGCCACAGTCTGCCTGCTCGTTCCCGCTGCGTTTGAGCAGGAGCCGCCGTTGTGCAACGTGGGAAGTGCTCGCACAGCACCGTGTGCTGCCCCGGTGGAAAAATGAGATGGGCTTTGGCGTTTTGTTCCTCTGCTTGCCCTGTCTTCGGGACCTCCGTGTGAGGAAAGGAGTTCAGGGTGCTGCTTGATTCTGTATATAGTTATGTATTCATGCTGTGAAAACAATCCTGGAAACTAATGGTATGACAATCTTACCCCTTTCTAATTGCTTATAAAAAAGAAAAGAAGGACATAGCAGAAAAAAAGACTGTATACAGTTGTGCTTGAGCACTAACAGAGATGTGAAGTTGATAATGTTATCGAATCCTATATTAATCATCCTGGACAAGAGGGTATGCCCACAGAGGAAATCAGATGCCTGCTTCCCCACCAAATAGGTGGGAGTTAGGCACTGAGATCCCTGGCTTGGTCCAGAGTAAGTAAAGTCTTGAGATCTTGCAAAAATGTGCTACGTGCATGGTTCTGGCTATGGCTGCTCATCCCCTCGAATTTCTCACAGTTGTTAGCAGTGCTGGGCCAGCTCTGCACTGCACATTTCTGGTGCTGGAGAAACAAGTGTGGCTGCAAACCCCAGGGACCGCTCTAGTCCCAGCAGCCTTACAGGCCTCTCTCACGCCGAAACAACTGAGATGCAAAGTATTTGGCCTCTTTGCCTTCTGGATCATGTTTATAGACCTACAGATCCCCATACTGCGATGTGTTGTAGACATGCATGAGTCCAAGTGTATGCTGTCCTTAGTCTGGGGTGTGTTTTTCTCTTTTGGCTTTACAGCACCTTTTATGTTTTGCTCTTTGTGTAAGGCAGAATGTGATCTTAAACTGAGAATGATCAGTTCAAACTTTCAATGATCAGGCCTAAGGACGTGTTAGTTTAGCTTTCTGCTAAAATAAAGAGTTGTCACAGACAAGCTTTATAAGAATGTAGCATTGTCTCAAGACTACTAAATGATTAGGTTTCATGAAGCTGGTTGTTTATGCATACCCAGCAAACACTGCATAATCTACAGATTCTTCTTAAAAGAAGATTATGTTTTTGAATACTACTTTGATCTCAATGTTGCAGCTTCATTACCAAGCCTTAAATGAGCCACAGTATATAGTGATCTTCTATGTAAAATATGTGATAAGGACTTGTCTTATTTTCTATCTTAAAGAGGATTATATGAACTGGACCCTCTCCTGTAGTTTCTCATACAGACTTCAGAAGTTGCGTAAGTGATAGAAATAGTCTTTATCTAGTATTTTGTTTTAAAATACCAGGCTACGTCTGAGACAAATAAAGATATAATCTTTCCAGTTTTCTACCACTGAGCTACTTTCTAAAGCCATGTTTTTGAGCTGGGAATTAAACAAGAAAAAGTCTGATAAACTGAAATAACACCTAAAAATTGCAATTTACCATCTCAGAGCAATGAGAACTTTAATTTAGACATGGCCTTAATACAGAGGGAAATCAGCCCTGGTGTCTGCCAGCAACAACAGAATCTGAGCAAATGTGGTAAAGAATTGCCATGAGGAATTGTTAATTGCTTGTGTCAATCCGTACAAATGCAATCTATGCAAGTGCAGCCTGCACATGTGCTTGCTGAAGGTAGTACAAGGGCCCAACTCTGCCCATACTTATGTTTGGGTAGGACTAGTCACGTGTAATTCCTTGGGAATTCTCACGTGCTTAGGTACTCGTAGGTTAAAGGGCTAATGCGAAATTCAGCATAATTTGAAAAGAACGGTGATCCCCTGCATTTATACCACAGCGTTAGTGGAAGATGACTTAGACCTGGATGATCCAATCTTGGAAGGGCGGATTGAAGTTTTAGGGTTTCTCTTTTGCATCTCCATTCCTTGCAACAGTCATAAACCCCATGTGTGCCATAGAAGGCTGCACTGGGGCAGGAGGGGGTTGGGGTGCAGGGGAGGAGGGATGCTGCCCCCCCCAGGGGGGCCACCAGCAGAGGAGGGGACTCAGACGCTGCTCTAAGCTCTTCCTTCATCCCCTCCAGCTCTCTGGACCAGACTATCGGCTGGCACAGGGAGAGGAGCTTGTCAGTGTCTACTGAAGGAGAAGCTGATCCCTGAGTCTTCTGGGTTGTGGGCCAGATTTGGGCCAGGGCTCAGTGAAACTATAAGCAGCAAAGCTCTGTTGATGTCTTCAGTGCTGTACAGATGCAGCTGAGTGATCCCAGCACACGTTCTTTTAATTGGTAGAATATAGACCAAATGTCCAAATTAGGGCATTTAGGCATGAGGGAGCTTTAAAGAGAAGGCACTACAGATATATTGGTGGTATGTCATAGGGCTGGTGAATGGATGATTTCTATCTGTCACACTCACGAGTCAGGTTTGGCTTTGCAGGACCAAACAGCCAACCTGTGGCCTGACCGCCCACCACCTTTTTTCCCAGGTCCCTCAGAGATGGGGCTGGAGGACTAATTTCACTCCTGAGGCAGTGTGCTCTTTACTGGTGTTGTCCTTGCCATCCTTCAGCCCGTCTCCATCAGGCGCACACGATGGTGTGCATGTATGCAGGCGTGACCATGCGCGCTGAGTCCTGATCTCATAAGATAGGTCTGCTTGCATCGAACTGCTTGTGTACCCAGCATACCACCTGGGCACATGCCAAGTGCACATGATGTCATATATCTGGACATGTGCCTGTCAAGTAGCAGGGAGAGCATGGCATGTTGACAGTAAAATGCATGTGTTCCTCCCCCATACTAATTACTCCACAGCTCATACTGACTCTACATCTCCCTTTTGCATGCACCAGGAACTGTAACTGCCTGGCTGGTTTGTCACGGCCAAAAATTCAGCACACTGGTGGAAGCCCTGGCAGCTCTTTCAAGGGGATTTATCTGATAAACAGCATTTGCTCAGATATATGACCATGACTGAACTGTCTGCACTCCCTGCCTTTGCAAAAGCAGAGCAAGGCAATGCGAGAAGACCTTTTGTTTGCCTTTTAATTTCTCCTTCCAGTCCTGGACAGAAAGAGACAAAAACCTTTTATTTTTTTGCTTTTTATGGAAACCCATGGCCCATCTTTTTCTTCTGCATAAAGACAGAAAATTTAGGACAGGGTTTGGTTAGGCCTTTGGATCAAGATTTGTATTGTTTCTTAGTTTATTTGCCGGATCTTACTTTAGAAGCAGCGAAATGACATTGTAATTCTGGCGACCTATTCAGTAGATATCTGCAGGAAAAATTCTGTGTTTAAATAAAGTGAAGGTTGTGACACAGGCTGAAAAAGTCAGGAAATCCACACTTACGGCTGACACTAATGCTCATGTGGAAAATAAAAGGCACAGTGACTCGAGTGCAGCAGGGAATGCCAACCATAACTCTGAATTTCCAGGCTTTGTGTCAGGTTCTGTCAATATAATGTTATTTAAATGGAGTTTTATGTCTGTGAATTCACTTGTGTTTTAATGGTAGGATTATTTTAAGAGGAATAATAATAGAAAAAAAAAATCTTGTTAGGAAAGGTTGCTTGTAAAATGTCTGTTCTTATACATGACAGGCCAGAATGGATAATCTTGTACCAAAGCCATATGTAGGCACCAGGCTAGAACTGGCTTCAGTTCCTGGCCTTGCCAGACGTTTCCTGGGTGATCTTAGCCATTTCATTCACCTGCGCCCCATTTTCCCAGTCTGCAAAATATAAGGAATAGCACTGACCTCCTTCCTAACGTGTTTCATAAACCTGCCGTATCCGACGTAGGTTTTAACAGAGCGGCACGGTCTGTGCCACGTGCATCTGCACCGCACTCCCGCGGCCGCTGAAGGACCCCTCGCTTGGCAGGGCTCCCACCTGGAGGTCACTGGCCCGCGCCGGCTGCAGCATGTGATTCATCACTCGTGCCATCAGCCCTCAGGTCGCAGCGGCCCCGGCACCTGCGCGGACTCCGAGGAGAGGGCTGGAGGCAGCCAGCACAGCCGCCCTGATGCAGTTTAAGGTTTTCTCTCTCTCCAGCTGTTCTTACAGAGGGCCTCCTCTCCTCCTTTCCTTTTCCTTTCCATTTCATGGTCTCTTCTTTTACACTTCTGCCAAGCCTTGTGCCTTTCAGAAGCCATCTATGAGGCCTGGAGAAATTTGTAATATTTCTGCTAATTTCAGACGGAATGATGGAGATCAAAGATTTCTCAGCTTGTAGTAGAAATCCCTGTATATTTAGTGTGGAAGAATGAACTTATTTGATGATACCAGATAAGAAATTGCCCAAGTACTTTTGCTTGTGCTGGAGCTCCATCACTCTTTTCTAATGCCAAGGAAATTTGATAGGGGAACAAGGTCACAGTGTGCTGATCTGACCATAGTGATTTCTAGGCAGATCCATCACAACAGGCGACAGGAAATTAGGCACCTTTGAAAATAAATCCCTCTATGATACACTAGGAATTGAATGGGAAGACTCTTGTTACCAGTGAAAGAGACATCAGAGAAGGCACCAGCCGGGGAAGGCAGAACAATCTTGACACCACAGCACAAGTAAAAGGAGAATGAAAATGATGCAGCAGAGCCGCTGATTCCCACTTTGTGTACCAGTGCTGCTATAAGGAAAACACCTGAAAGGATAACGTAACAATGACTCCCATAGGAAAAGAAGGATGGTAAATACCATTTGTGAAGCTGTTGCTTTGGAGGTTTTCACAAGCATTTACAGAATAGTTATGAAAAAAACAGCCAAAAATCAAATATTCAGCAAACCTGACTTTTGTAACAGTGTGAAGCAGCTGCCCGTAATCAAGTAGTAACACTCCTGCTCTTTATAGCTTGGCAAAGTTTCTACTTGTCAATAAGTTGAGCAAACAAGCTTCTCTTTATGTACTGCATAGCTGCATAAGGACTTCCGTCCAGGAATTTCTTTGGGGTGATTTGCTTCTCCTAAGCATGCTAAAATTAAGAGGGAAGAGGATATAGGAAGGCAGAGGCCAACTGTGAAAAACAAGAGGAATTGGAGGAATTGGTGATGCAGCCTATGCAGGGAATTAGATTTGGGAATAAGTAAACAATGGGAAAGCTAAATCTGGTTCCTCCATGCTGCTTGTCTGTTGCCTCGAGGTGCATTCACCTGAAAGATATTTTTGCCTAAGCAAAGATAAAAAAGCATTTGCTTTCTCCCTTATGAAATGCACCTGGGAAACTCATGGTTCCTGGGGAGGGAGTACAAAAATGAGTCATGGGCTCCTACTAAGACTTGAAATGGGGGAGGTTGAGGTCTCTGTGCTCAAGATTAGGATAGGATAGGATATTG
>NW_008825498.1:2484373-2503486 GCF_000699105.1 Pygoscelis adeliae | reverse complement strand
GGAAAGCTCTGTTATGAGAAAGAGCTGTCTAGGAAGCACAGAACTCAGGGAAATCATTATATGAAGAGGGAGCAATCAGAAAGCTGTTGGACTGAGATGCTGTTACAGCTCTCACTAGAATTTCAAGCTTTGGGGAAATAATATGTTAGGAGGGAATGGTACTATGTCAAGTCAACAAGAATTATAGGGAGAGAAATATAAGTTATAGATTCCATCCTTTCAGCTATTAGATTCACATGAATGTGATACTGAATCCTCTAAGCTCAATAAATATAGGGGGATTTGGTTTATATTGAAGACCCAAGTTGTTTTTTGTTGGCATAAATCTTTGCTGGAGTAGCAAACATCATGGTGAACCCTTCTTTACATAAGAGTCTTTAATAAAACCTCAAAGAGCTTTTCTGTTGCTTTTTTTTTTTTTTAAATTGCTTTACCTGAACTACTGAATGGGAGACATAGGCACCCCAAGAGACTAGTGACAAGACAAGTTCTCTGTAATTTCCATGGCTAAAGTGCTTCGAGTCAGAAGTCTGTGCCCCTTTTGTGAGGCCACAAAACTCCCACTGACTTCGATGAGAATTATAGAGATATATATACACACACACACTCTAAGTGCATCTGACTTCTGTGGACTAGATATGAAAAAATACTTTGGTTGTGTTGCTTTGATAATATAGAATTTTGAACTGATTAAAGCTGTGGACAGTAATTTTCCTGTACCCTTCCTCTGGTACATTGCAATCGTGATTCTTAGGTTTTTTGCTAGATTGAAAGTTTTCTAAAGCATCAGAGATATTTTCTGGATTAACCCTATTACTAACTGTCTAAGATCGTAAGGGACCTCTGTGTCCTTTCCAGTCCTCCTTATGTGTTCCTCTATAGATCTATCAATACCTATCTAAGTGTATCAGATAGCTTCTCTAACACTGATGCCATCGAGATCCACATGGCCTAAAACAGTCTGTGCCTTTATATGTGACAATTTGGTTTAAGCATCTAAAACCTACCAGGTGGTTTTGCATTCGGAAGTCTGCAATCTTCAGCCTTTTCCTTGCTCCCTGGCCCCAGATGGGCTTAGCTCCTGCAGTATGCCAGAGCAAACTTAGTAACACATAAAGTGATGTGCCTCGCGAGTCTCACTTAATTACATCAAAATGAAGTTTACATGGAGTGTGCTGTATATCCTGTCTACAGAGACTTTTTTTGCAGTCTGTAGGAAGGCATTTTCTCTCCCATGAGACAAACGTCCCCTGCCAGACAATGCAAAGCAGCCTCTCACCTTCCCCTCCAGTTGGAGAAAGGAAGCAGGAGGGTTGCCAGCTAGAGTAGGGGAGGATAAACATACCACATTATTTTGACCTTAATGAAAAAAAAAAAAAAGGGAAAAAGAAAAAAGAAAGAAAAAAAGATTGTTGCAATATAGTTTGGGTTTAATCCCATGGTTTTACAAGAAAGAGTTGATTTCATTGTCAAAATACTGAATTCTTAATGCCCATTCAGTCTAAATGTCAGACATTTTTTCAAATTAACTGAAGTCCTAAATGAAAAATAAAAAGACTGGGAGACCAGCAGCACAAATGCTTTTGTGATAACGAATCTCCTTACCCACTTTTAATCAGGGTGGAAGGGTTTTTTGAAAGGCTGGTACTCAGTGTTTATTCTGTATCTCTTGTTGCTATAGGGCTGTGATATCAATAAACGTTACTCTTCTTTCATTTGAGAGAGTAATACAGTTAGGGATATGAAGTTAGTGTTGTCAAAAGAAATAGAACATGGATAAAGAGAGTTAAATTTCATGTGCTTATGTTTGTATCCACTTTGTGCCATGTTGACTACAAGGATGTTCTATGTTTCATAGAAGAAGAAAAAGGGTTTATATTAATCCTTGAAATATTCTGTATTCTTGGATCTGGAGTTTGGCTTTTCCCATTCCATCATGTTATAGAGATAGAAATAAGATGGTATATGAATATGGAACTGGATCCAGGCATCCTTCATGTTTCGTTTGGGCCAACAGTTAGATCTAAACTTCCTCCAGGTGCATCCTATCCCAAATTAATTTACTTCTTATTTTCCTGAAATAAATAAATTTTTGCCCCAGGCTTTTGGAGTTAACAGGATTTTGTGACTATTTATTACCTACACTTAGAGCATGCTTGTTTGATAGTTCATTATTTTGTCCCAGTAAAAGTCTCTATTCCCCCAAATAGTATATAAACCAGGCGATCTGTCCCTCTTAAAGTTCATATTGTGAGGCATTAAAAACATCAGTGTAGCAGCAGAATGTGGTAGTAGTATCCAAAATTGGAAGTTTATAGCTCAATAATGCACGTGTATTGGGCAACCAGGTGATTTCTGGTGTTTCTTCATTTCCTCTCCAAACACAGTCGTTTTATTGTCATAATTAGCAGTACAAGGAAATGCTATTGTATGTTTTGGAAGAGTATTAACTCCATATTAGGAGTAAATCCATTTCTGCTCAGAACCACAGAGAATGTTCAGTGGGTTATGTTTACTTTAATTGTCCTCAGACAGTCCAGTTCAGTCTCCTGCACTGTTGTTAATGGGCTTTTTTCTTTTGTCCTCAATATCAGGTCCTTAAATTAAACTTTTAAAAGGGAAGCCCTGACAAAGAAAAGGTCAAGGAAAGTTCAAGGAAACCTCTGTGGCTAACCTTTAATAAAACTACGATACTGAAAGGGTTAAAATATGAGTATGTGAACAAGGTACCCTGATCCAAGCAATGAGGTATTTTATGTGGAATTTCTTGTAACTAATTGTAAGCAGGTGCATTTCAACTGCTGGATGCCAACCTGCCAAAATGTGTCATGGCTCTAAAACTTAGCCAGATCCTAATGTGTGGTGAGGTCTGTCTGGTGTTGGTGAGCTGGAGCCTTTCCAAGATATTGCTCAGAGTGTCTCCGTCGGACCAGGGTGGGTGTTACAGAGACACCCACAACCACTGCCTGCCTGTTGGGGCTTGCTGTGGTTGTGGCTGCGGCAGGGATATCCAGGAGTTCTTTCCTCTTCGAGTACAGCTGCAGTTTCATACCCATAAATGCTGAAATGGCATGTGGATTCATTCTCCATCAACAGAAATGATTGTTTGCAGTGGTTTTATTCTGTGTGTGACCTTCTGCTTCAGCAGCGCTGCTGTAAAGCAGCTCCTGAAATGCAGAACCAAAGCTGTGTAAGAAAACATCTTGTCTTCAAGTTCTCCGAGTTAGCCTCACCGTGCCACACAGAACTCTTCAGTGTACAAAAGACTGGCTGACAAATCAACTACACTACCTAAAAATACACAGTCATAACATTTGTTTTATTGGTAATAAGTACTTAGAAGCACGAAATGGTTTGTGAGTGCTGAGCTCGCTTGGAGTTGTTGGATTGGTTGCCCTTGATGTCATAGCCCTGCCGATAATGTCCAGTAAATCTGTGAGGCTAACTGTTTCCTTACTGTGTATAAATTCCATTTCATGACAGCAATAATACATTCCAGGCAGTGCATTTCAGGGTGATAATTATACATCTTGGGTGGTTAAAGTTACTCCACCTTAGCTGTGTGAAAAAAAAAAAAAAAAAAAAAAATTGTTCTGCTCTACCACTGGCAAAAATGGGAGAATTTCCTGGTTTCCATGAGTTTAAAAAAAGAAAAAGGGGGGGGGGGAAAGTTGTTTTTGGGTTTTTTTTTGCCATATTTCAGTGAGATTCTGGCTGAATAAAGGTGGGATGTAAAATGAATTCAGACTTCGAGGTAGGGCCTGTGCCAGTATCTCCAAGCTTTTTCAGCTAACCGACCACTGCCAAACCTCAAAATTTTTGTGGACCACTGTCTGCCCTTACCATTAAACATTTATTTGAGAACTGTACTACAGAGATGCACTGTTTTGTAGGGGTCTAGGGACCGTGACCCCAGAGCCAATCAGTTTTCTGTGGACTGTGGTTTCATAGGGTCACAGGAGTAAAGAGGACTTCAAAATGATGGACAAGAAAAGACAGTATCAACCATATTTGTATCATGTTTTACACGTTTGATCACTTTTTAAAAACACTGAATGATGAAGAGTCCACAGTCTCCTCATGTGTTTACTCCAGAGCTTCACTGTTCATACTATTAGGAAGCCTTTCCTAATGCCTAATCTAAATCTTTCCATTAATCTAGTCCTATACACCAAGGGTCTAGACAACTTGTTCTTTCTTTTTGCAGCTTTATTTTGTATGTTTTAAGACAATTACCATGTCCCTTCCATTGTCTTTTCAGTAACCAAACAACCTCAGATCTTTCAATCTTTCCTCTAAGGCATATTTTCTAGACTTTTAATCTGTAGTTCTCAGGTGGAGCCTTCAATGCTCAACATTTTTACTCAGATACGGCAGCTGAGGCCTCACAAGCTCTGAAAGGGGAAGAAGGAGAATCTTGTCTCTTGCAGACTGTGTATCTTCTTCTGCAGGCTACTCCTTTGTGTCATTTGGACAACGGCATTGTTCACCCTGTGATCCACTACATAACCTCTAGTTCTTTCTTACCTAAATACTTAGGCACCTGTTCTCTATCTGTTGTTCATGCAGCAGTTTATTTTTGTACAGAGGCAATAAATAGTCCTCTCCCCTGTGGGCAGTGTCCTATGGCTTTCTGACTGTTAACACCAATGTAGGAGGATTATGGTGTCTTTTCTGTCCTCTAGTGCATTAAGAGTTTGTCTTACTTGGTGTCATCTTCAAATTTGATAAGTTGTTTCTGATATTTGATCAATACTTTTTTTAATTTCTTTCCTGGATCATTAGTGAAAATACTGAGTAATGCTTGATGTAGGAAAGACCCTTTAACCATTGATTGGTCCCTCCTGAAATAAGAACTGTATTTTCCTTTCACCTAGTCCATGCTTCCATAAATTTCCCCAGAGCACATCATGTCATACTGTCTGGTACATTTCTTAAGATGAGCTATATAACAACTATGACTTCTTTATCCGCAAGTTCTGTTATGTGGTTATAGGAATTACTTTGGGTTTGCACAGTTTGTTCTGGCAAATGTAAACTGGCTCATGCTTATCACGTTGTTTATTTTTTAGGTATTTACAGATGGTTTGTTGATTATTTGTTCTAGCATTTCTCCGGCAACCTGGAGCTGTAGTGTAAAAATTGCCCTTTTCCTCTTCTGCTTCTTTTTTAAAGATGGACACTGTGGTTGTCCTTTCCTGATCTTCTTTTGTCTCATCTCAGAGACATCTTTCCAATGATATCTGTCAGTGGTTCCAAGATTTAATTAGTCAATTTGTGATGTATTTTAAAAGTTTTATGCATCTTACAATCTTACATGGTCTAGTATCTGAGTGCATTAGACCCAAATGTTTTAACATAGAAATTATCCAAACCTTTGCTAACCTCTTCTTGTTTTATTGGAAGCTCATGCCTTGTGTCTTTGTAGAAATCAGTAGTCAGATTTTTCTGGGGTGGGGGGAAGAGTTTGCCCATGGTTATCTAGGTAGAATATTTGTGGGTTTATAAGAAAATGGTATTGTCGTGCAACAATATTTCTATGAGAGAGAGTGTACTACAAATAAACAGTTTGGGTGAGAAGTGAAAATTAATACAAATTGGTCTCCCAGCATCTTTTGGAATACCTGATAGAGCTAAAGTAAGAATCATATGTACTGGCTGCATTTAGATTTTCCCTACCGTATGCCCTAAACATTGTTTGGAACATGAGGAAGCTAGGATGTGAGACATTCATTTTCCAAAGGTTTTAACGGAATAATTCATAATCAGAAGTCTGTTTATCATTGATATGCTTCCAAGAAATCCTCTGAGAACTTGCTAATTGATTAAAAGGCAATTGATTAAATCCCCTTACTTGGATTACAGCGAAATTCAGAATATGCAATGGACTTTGCAAACCTATGAAATGAAGAAACTGCTGATCTTGAGTCCACTTATGCCTTGTGGGATTTTTCTGTTTACATACACTGAGGGAGCTGTATGCTGGATGCAGGGCATGTCCATTGCTACTTCTTCCTTTCATTTTGCAGAATTGTCTTATCTGTACCCTCAGGAACATCAGATGAAATTCAACTTGATGTGACACCTCTTTAAAAAACAAATATATATTAAATAAATGGGAAAAAAACCCCAAACACTTCAAGCTGAAAATAATACCAAACAGATGAAATTTCTGGTGCAACCAGAAACCATGCAGTAGCGTTCTAATACTATATATTTTCCTATTCCCCAAATTATTAGGACTGTTTCACAAAAATTACTGCAATTGTTCAATTTGATCTTTCCTTAAAATCTTATATCTTCTAGTTTCAGAGGCTGCAGACCTGTGTATTGCAGACTCTGAAGAGATCTACTCTATATGATTCCTTAGACCTAAAATACTACATTTTAGAATTCTCTCCAAGTTAGTGGTATCTGAGAAATTATTTGGTGGCACTTGTTACTTCCAAGTCTCCTATTATTGTAGTTTCAGTTGTGAAAGGGCACAATTCTCTGAATCAAATTTAAGAGCTCTGTTTCAACTTGGGCCTCATGTTTAGTCTTGTCAGGGGTCACACAGTCCCACAGGGTGGTAGTGTTTTTGGTGACAACAGTAGTAATAAATCATTTCCAGAAAAGTTTGTATATCTCTTTTATCTCATAACAGCTTCCAACATCAGTGGTTAAATGCAGTAAGTGGTCATAGTAACTATAGTTAGAAAACATTTCTCCTGAAGAGCTTTATTAGAATTCGGCATCTTCCCAAAAGCGAGTTTTCTTTGCTAGGAATCTCAGAAAGCCATTGCCAAAAATGTATTTTGTAATCTTTTAGAGTCAAACTGGGATTAAATAGCAGTCAGGGAATTGTGCATCAAAACAGGAAGCTGGGTACAAGTTGACAAGGAGAGCACTGCTCTGCTGATTTTAGACAGGCGCATCCGATGAACATGTTTTCTCTGCTGCCTTCCCCATCACGTAGAGCTGCTGAATGAAAGTGTGTCAGAAGCAGGAGCATGACACTGCGGTGCTGCTGACTGCTAACTGGCCAGAGGCAATCCTAACTTTCCTCCAGGAACTGCCCCAGATGCAGGGTTGTATCTGCAACCAGTTGGCCCCATGCCTTCACCTACGTCCCTGCTGCAGCCACACCTCTGTCCCTGTGGTGTAGGGACTTCTGAGAAGAAAAAATAAATTATGAAGGAAGATGGAAATCTGTCCTGAAACAAAATTCAAGGAAGGCAAGAGAAGGCAGTCGAAGAAAGGAAATGGGACAGTGTGTAAAGAACCCAGGGCGAGGAAGGCAACGTGAGGAGGAGCCAACAGCACATCATTTGACTCAAGGTTTAATCGTGCTATGGTGGCATCATGGGATGTAATAGTAAGGATGGAGAGGGAAGGGCTCTCACCTTCCTGGTTTCTGTAGCTTCCTCAGTAAGAATGTGTTGTTTGTGAAAGCAAGCAAACAAGTTGATCCTCGCATATCAGCAGCAAAACAAGCTCCATCGGCAGCAGTAAGTTAGCGGATACAAAAGTCCGTAGTCTCATACCGGGATCCACGGCTGACTTAGAGCAGCTGGGAATCAGGCCCATCTGTGAGGCTGTGGGGCTCTGCAATTTTGTTTACAGAAGACTAAAGATTTTCAGAATCTATTTCTGTCCAGGCTGAGGCTATAATGAGGGACAGGGCTGGTCCCAAACTACGCGTCAGCTAATTTCTGTATCTAGAAGCCGTTTGATTCTTAAATCAGTTCAATGTGCAAACCTGGTTGCATAGCTTTTTCTGTCACTCAGGGTCATAATCTGCCTTAAAATTCAAATTTTCCCTCATAAAAGAAGAATGAGTGAGACAGGTTGTTTAAATTATAGTTTTCCTGTTCCTGGGAAAATGAAGGTTCAGAAGTTATAGTGTGCAGGTGGAGCTTTTTTTTTTTTTACCTACAAGCCAGTAATTAGCACCTTTGCTTTACGTTAACCTTCAGCATGTGGACCTTATTGCTTCATCAAGTGTCTGAGGGCCCAGCTGGTTTTCATCAGCTAAACAGCACTATTTGACAACGAGGGGGAAAAAAGTAAGCTTTGCTAGCAGCAATAATCAGTTTTCCTTGCTCACACCTCTTTCCCCACTCGACCTCTCCAGCAGCCATCTTCTCTTCCTCACCCTTCCCAAAGAAAATAATGTGTTTGACTCCAGTAACTTGTATATAAATCAAGAACATTCTGGTGTCATAGGAGAATAATAAGAATAATATATGTTGACAACAGAGACTATCTCAGCTTCTCCAACTGGATTTGTGACTATAGGTGAGAGACTTATTTTAGGAGAAGTAAGGGTACTGCTTGAAAGAGTAGTTTGTGAGCTCCTTATCCGACTTCCCTTCGAGGCTTCTGAAGTGATCCTATTCCCTAAGCATCTTCTTTATGCAGAAACTGTCTTTCTTAGGAGTTGAGTTGTGTTTTTATCATTTGTTAAACAGAAACAGACTCTGAACAGCTAATAAACAGCCACAGACACTGTGCTGGTCTGTGGAGTCTTCTTGTAAGGGACTTTGGGGCTTTTAGCAATTACCTACGAATGTCCTCTGTGTTCTTGTGGTAACAGTCATGCCAAAGATATCAGGTCTGTCTCCTCACAAGATCAGTGCTCCCCAGCAGCTGGATCAGGCCCATCTATATTCCACGTTTAAGAAAATGGTTCTCAGCTGGCTTGAACAGAGGGTTATGACTTTTTTCTACCCTCCTCCCCTGCTCCCCCCTTCTCCCCCTCTTTAGGCTGCTAAGTCAAACACTGCGTGTGATTAATGATGACAGAGATTACTGTGAGCATAAAGTTCAAGAGCTGAGCTGTTTATTTGTTTAAGAAAGTTGTTTTCTGAGTGTTTCTCTATATATCTAGCCACATGCTTAGGCTGAAATGCCCCAGCACAGTCACTGGTTTGTACGAATATTGTTTTGACAGCAAAGAATGCTTGTAAACATCCAGGACGGGGAGGGGAAATAGCGTCTTAGGACTCGCTCCATTTTCATGTGGTCTGTTCTCGTATCAGTGGCATGGGAGGAAATGCCTGTCGAATAATACTGAGGAGACACTGTGTGTGAAAGTACACTGGCTCAGGTGAGTAGTGCCAGAACACAGTCAGGAATTTGGAGGCAGCTTCTGTCCGTCATCTTCAGCAAATAAGCATTAAAGGAAAACCCAAATTCAAAACTTTCATTTATGGGAGTAAAATTGGGTTCTTCAAGTCCAAAGCATAAGACAGGGGATGGCTGTATCCCTACATCACCCGGGAACTCTGCCTAATGCCATTGTTGACAAGACAAGTCATGGATTTACATAGCCGGCTGCATATATCTGTCATCTTGTTTCTCAAAAAATTTGAGTTCTGTTTCTCAGGAGTGAGATTTGCCTGAACTTTGCTTCATCTTCTAACACCTAGGACCAAAGTTATTAATCAGCTATGCACCTACAGTTCCCACCAATCTTTCAATTACAGATGCATCTGAGGTCAAGATTTGACTCATGGACTTTAGAAGCAGAGCTTTTGATTACAACCTGGGCACTGGGAAGGCAAAGTGAGTCTTCCTTCAATGCAGCATTCCCCTTGGCTGGCCACTCTCATTTGCTAAGTTTGACTTAACCACTTCGATCTGCTTATAACTGAAACACGTTTTAGCTGTTAATCAAAATAAATTAACAAAGAGGGAAAACAAAATGTGCCCAAATCACTTTCAGGTGAATCTAACTGCTTTTCTAAACACCTCTGCACTTGATTATTCTGTTACAAAGTTGCAGTAAAGGTTCTGGGAAAGGGAATGGTGTTTAAATTATTGCTTCCTTTTTAAAGTTATCCCCATGATACACGCATCAATTTTTTATGAGAGCAGTTCCTTTGAAAATTATCTTGTGTTTTCTTTCCTTCAGAATTTATTCTAACTGAGAATACACTGATTTTTCATCATGACACTCTTTTCTCCAGAGAATAGCATTGTTTTTCTTTTATTATTTTCTGGTTCAGTCCATTTAAGACATGCTCCTCCTCCACTTCCTTATTGCTCTGAGCAGAGTCAGGGGTTAGTTAAGGAAAGTTGTGTCTGAGCTGTGTCCAATTTTAAGCTTCTGACTCAAAAAAAAAACCACCCTCAAAAACCCACCCTTGATTTCTTGTTCTTAATGGGTTGATTGCCAGATTATTTCTTTAAAATTATAGCACTTGTTTCCTGTTTTCAAAGGCTAAAATCAGCCACTTAAGCATGACTAAAAAAAAACCCAGGGTGCCTAAATTAGTTTGCATAGTTAGAGCAATAACAGCTCTATCAGACTGCAGGTGTCACAATACCCACACACACACAGAGAAAACTTAAAAATAGGAGGCAGTCTTACTGAACCCAAAGGAATCTTTTTTAGCAGAGTTCATGCTTCTTAGCTCATGAGGTCAGGCTATAGAAAAGCAGCTGACACTATGATATTGAAGGCTCCAGTGGTTTTCCTACAGGAATAGATGGATGACCTGGTTGTTTCATATTGCTGACTTTGTCCATTAAAACAGCAAAGTAAAAACTGGTTTTCCTCATGTGGGTTTCTTCTTAATGAAATTTGTTCCTTGTCATCAAACCTATTTGTTTTTTTCCCCTCGGTCTCCTTTTTCTTAATAGTCTCTGAATTTCCTGACTTCCCAATTTTGGTTGTCAGGATACAGTTCATCCAAGGCTAAAGCGCTCTGACACAATCCATGCCAAAAATAAGGGGAAAATAAAACAATTTATTGGACTTTATATCTACACCTTATCATTTCAATGCAGTGTTTAATTCCTCTTTGAGTTCCCCAAACTCAGAAGAATCAGGAATGATCAGAAATATTTTCAGATAATAAAATTCAGGCCTACTATCGATGCCAGGTTTCAGCTTTAGTGACTTGAGTTCTGAGGCATTTTGTGGGAAGTTCCACTTAGGTCAATCCCCAGAACTTAATGTAAATATTTTGAGAAAGGAATCACATCTCATATATATTTACAGAACGATCTTAATACAATTCCTCCCACATATGTGTTATACTTTGTCTTCCATAATGTTTTTTTTTCCATAGGTAACTTTGTCTTCACGTCCTCAAAATTATCAGGATTAGAAAGATAGACATTCATCCAGCATCCCATCATTTTCTCACTGTTATGATCAGATCAGTCATTCGGACAACCTATCATATAATTTAAGGATAGCTTGAATCTACTCTTTTGCCACTCTTTCTGCAGCCTTATAACATATGTCATTTATGTGTAGACAGAAGAGCTTACTCATCAAAAACTAAATCCTTTACTTGAGAAAACGAAAGCTCAGAATGAATAAAGTGCAACAGGAAAGAAAATTTTCAGAGAGCTTTTTTTATGTGATAGTAGCTTCTTTGAAAAAGTTGTTTCACTTTTTTTATGACCTGTTTATGACTGCAGAAGAACTGCAGAAGAAAAATGCTGACCAGTACACTTTTCTCCCGATGTGTCTCCTGATAAGAGAGACCGCATCAGCATCAGACAGACCAGAGAAACTGTTTTCTACAAAATCCCATGCAGGAGTCATTTACCTGACTTATACAAGTCCTGTATATATTGTGCTCTAGGTATTACTTTCTTACTTAAAAGTCTTTTTGCCCCAAACATGTTCTTTTTACAGGCTATATACATACCATAGTTCCAAGTAGTTTAATTTCTGAATTATCTAAGCATTCAAATAGATACAACAACCCAACCAAAATATTTCTTAGCCAGGGTAAAAAGGCAGCTGAAGTGAAAAACTTACCCGGCACTCCTGACTAGAATCAGGCTACGTGTTAATATTTTTA
This sequence comes from Pygoscelis adeliae, assembly GCF_000699105.1. Lineage (NCBI taxonomy): Eukaryota > Metazoa > Chordata > Aves > Sphenisciformes > Spheniscidae > Pygoscelis > Pygoscelis adeliae. The sequence goes on along the minus strand of NW_008825498.1, from coordinate 2,491,679 downwards.
TATGTTCAATTTCCTATTGTTTTAGAGTTGGAAGAGACCTATCTTAAGTACTGTTTGAAACGTGGCTAAAATGTCACAAGAAAGATGATTTTGGTAAAATTCTACTGTTTCAGGTTTGAATCCTATTTCATTTCGCTTTAAGTTCACTTGAAGCCACTTTCAGACTGTTCCTCAGTTTGACTTTGATTTCCAAACCTGAACCCCTGATGCAAACCCAACTCAAAAGCAGCTAAGAACAGCCCAGTCTGTGTTCACTAAAAGCTCTGGTGACTTTGAATCCAGCTAAAACCTCGTGCAGGGGAACCTGTGTTGCTTTGGGTTAGCTACTTTCAAGCAGTTTCTCACCTGCAGGCCACATCTGTCTAACTCATCAGCAGAAATGGGCATATCTGTGCCCAGGACCAAACCGCTTTGAGATGTTCATGGAAAAGCTAGGAAATCCCTGTCACTCCCTATTACTATTAGGCAATCACTTTCCCTGGGAACCTGCTTTTGCTGGAGCAGACAAGCTGTCAGCCCTGCAAGTGGTCTTTTTTTTTATGTGTCTTTTCTGTTCCTCTGTTTACTTAAAGGGACAGAATTGTCAGCTCTTGTAAGGCTGGGCTGTGTAACTGATGGCCTATCCACCTCAGACTTGCATTTTTTAATTTTACTTTTTTTTAAAAGAAGAATCTTATCCAAACACGAGTGAAATGGGCAGATTTATGAAAGCAAAGAAGAGCAAAGTGGAAAAGGAAGTTTATGTTTTTTGTAGAGACTCGCTGCTGTGTAAATGCACTGAAAGAATCTCTTGGCTGTTTGGGCTTTTGCATAACAGCTAGAGATGCAGAGCAATTAGATTTTCTAAGTATAAGCAAGAGAATCTGTTTTGTTTATACAGAAAAGTCCCCCAGAAGAGAGGCAGGAGCGGAGACATAAGTAATAAGCGCATATGTTTGGAAAAGAGTATAATGTACTTATAAATATTATAGTGGCGTCGCTATAGTTAAGGGTCTGGCAAGATTTCTGTTGTAAACCCTTCTTGTCAGAGGTTCAGGATGGAGCTGTAAAAATTCCAAGCTGCAGCTTGGCATGTGAAGGCTCAAGGCAGGAACACAGGTTTCCCTCTTGCCCCCTTAATAAATTGGCACGAACCTGATTGTCCGCGGGGAAGTGATATTAGGCAGAGCCCTCGCCTTTCTCTCTAAAAAGCAGATGGTTTATATTCCTGCCTTGTCAGAAAAGCTGGGATACTGAAAATGCACTGGGACATCAGTTTGTACTGCAGAAAGGAACGCCAGTGTGTTGAGATATGGTCGATAGAAACAAACTGTGCAAATGAGTAAATCCTTTCATGTTTGGATCCAGTCTGCATGTCTCTAGATGTTTGGTTTCCCAAAGAGAAGATCATGCAACTTTTTAGGAAGTTGCCTTCACAAACAAATGCTGCAAAGGGAATGAAAACCCGTTAATGATTTTAGAACTGAACATTTCTTGACTCTATTCGTGGTTTACTGGTTGCATTTTGTTAGTAGTTGAAATTAATGACAAAAGGAAGTACCAGGATCTGTTCTTGATCCATAGACTGTAAGGCTGTGGTGTTTTGTGTATTAACTGGCAAATCTGGCACTGGTAACAAAGGCAAACTTAACTAGGAATAAAAAGGAATTCATCTGCAATAAATTTAGGCTATCCAAATAACCAGTGAGAAAAATAATATTTTACATTTGGGCAGTGTATGTGCTCTTTAAATTAAACAAAATCGTAATCAGAAAAAGTCCACTGTGTTCTCCTCACCCAAACACCTTAGGATTCCTGCCCACAGTATCTGAGCCTGGTTTTTACCAAACAGGAGCTGCAAATCCGCATGCAAAGGATCAAACTGAACACTGAAAGTTTTTATATAGGAGATGGTGGACACATATGCACTAAACGTATTGATAGTTGTAATTACACAGGGATTTAGGGACCTGGTTTTGGGGCTAACATTTCATGTGAATGTCACCTGATCTGGTCTGCGTGGCTTATGTGTATCTTACTAAACATTAAATTATCACTGATATCGTTACCTTTTGGTAGTGGCTAAAGAGGAATGAATGCTACTCAGGTATCAGGTTGACAAGAGCAATGCCACAAGAGACATCTTGAACTGCTAAGGCAAAAGAAAAGATCATCAAGACAATAAATCAGTAAGCTATGCAAAATGTTTCAGCTGTGCCAAGAAAGATTGTAGACTACAAAACATGTGTTTTTACCATGATGGTTTCAAAGAGAATTTAAGCTGAAAAATGGAATGCCATTCATTAATTTACTATAAATGGCTAGTCAGGCAAAAATCTAATTTGCTAAAGGTGCTGTCCCTTCTGCTTCCTTGCCCACTGTATAAGTTCAGTGCCTGCAGGCCAAGTTTTGTACTGATGTATATCCTGTGCAACCCCACTCAACTGAGTGATACAGGGTACAAGGCAGTGCTGGAATTGTCCCCTAGGATTCTATCCGGTTTCAAGTAAATGTCACCTGGAGAAGCTACGGTGTCTAGTGAGGTAGTTTCTCTCATTTTGAAGTGAGGAAGTCAAGATAAGTTGCTGTTGGCCTAAATATCCCATTAAAGTGATACTGGGAGTCTGACTTAAATGCAGAAAATTTGGAGCCAAGACTGACTGTCCAATCTACACCAAACTTATTTTGCAAAACAGTGGGACATGTGGAAATAAAGTGCAAAGTAGGGCATAATAAAGCTGTTGATTTTAACATAGATCCTTATGGATTACATGCCTTGTTTCTGCCTTTACAAGTAAAATCACTTGAGAGAAAAGCCTGATGTTTTCTGCTTCACAGTAATTCCACTCAGTATTTACTCCTTCCTTATACTGGAAAACGGAAGCCTTTGAGTCTAAGGTAAGAAAGACCCTCCATTTTTCAGCCTTTTTATGTAAAGACTTAATCACCATCTGTAATTACCTACATAGATCAATGCTTTTTAATTCTGAAAGATAAAGGAAAAAACCAGAGATCTAGTGGCTGGAAGCTGAAGCTATACTAATGCAGAGAGGAAATAAGGAACATATTTTTAAAGGTGAGGGTAATTATCCATTGGAACAAATTACCATGGGGATTTGATGGATTCTCCATCCCTTGAAGTCTTTAAATCAAAAATGAACATCTTTCTAAAACTATGATGGAAGTCAACTTGGAGTTATGGGTTTACAAGGATCACTGGGTGAAATTCAAAGACCGGTGTTATGCAGGAGGTCAGACTAAAGGCTCATAACTGTCTGTCTTCTGGCCTTAATAATTCCTATTGCTAGAGGGAGAAGAGGTACTCATGTTCTTGATTTTGTACCAATAGCCTGAAGTGGCTACAGTCCCATGTCTGAACTTCAAAAATAGAAGGTGAACTTTTGGAATAGTAGCTGACTTCACTTTGAAATGCTTTTGTGTAGCTCTGTATACATCTTCATTCACATCACTGGACAAAGTATCAGTGGCCTTCAGCACATGTTTTCCAGGAGATAACAAAGAAAGATAAATAGATGGAATGGTGGGGTTTTTTTGTTGTTTTTTTTTTTTTTTTTTTAAATCAAAGAATCTCCTTGCAACTGCCTGACTTGGCTCTGTGCTTTAGTGACAATTATAATTCCAGTGGTAACTACCCATTCCTCTTACCTAGTTTGCTTTGGAGGGGATATTGACCATATGTAATATTTAAGTTGCAAATAGCTATAGCCATATAGCTAAAACAGAAATTACACTCTCAAAAATATATATGAAGGTGTGGAAATTCATTTTTTTGCTCTGTAACTAAACTGTAGCCAGATCATGTCTAACATTATCCTCATTGTTATGTAGGAGCACTTTGTGTGTGCGTGCGTACATTTGTATGCATGCATGGATGCATGCATGTAAGTGATGTGCAGTTTCAGTAAAATAATGAGAGAGAGAGAGAGAAACCATGGAAAATCCGATCCAGTACTACTGAATTCCTGGACAGGTAGTCCATGCATCAATCTCTCCTCACTTCACATTCTCAGGACAGTTCAATGTGCCTGAGGCCTCAGAGGAATTTTTCTCATATGCCTCCAATGTTTTTATAAGACTGCCTTGGCAGAAAATACATATGTTCTTAATAATGATTAAAAAGAATAAATTCACCTTTCAAAATCAAAGTGCAAATGGCATAGCAGGTGTAATTGAGGCAAATGATTATGGTACTTATCTGTCTTTACAGAAAAAGCTCAAGGGAATTTACTATCTCCACAAGGATATAATATTTTTAGTAGATCTTGAGTATACGGTTTGCCAAGAATTCAAGGCTGAGTATAAAACATGTCATTCAAACAATGAATATGAGCATTCAACTGGGGTGAAGAACAAGTTTTAAAAAAAACAATAAACAGAGTTTGAAATAACCCAGGTATAAACTCCACATGCGAAATCCAACAGGGCAACTGAAATGAAAAGGAACGTTCAGCACTGGATCTCTGCATTGCAAATACAGGAAGAAAATTGATTTTATGATCAGATGGTTATCCTAAGGTCCTCCTGATGACATGCATTTTCACATGATTAAATAAAGAAGATGAGGAGTACACACTTTGCATGCAAGTCTAAGTATCTTTAGGTAGCATGTGGGTAGCTCTTAGTGTAGTTCTTTGGGGTGAGGAACTGCATCTCTGTAAGCCTCATGCATATTTCTGTGATGTTGTGAGAAATCCTGGCTCCTAGCATACTCCAAAAGTAGTTTTGGGATCAGACTCTCACCTTGCATCACCTTGTCCCTTCCAGCTGGCAGTGTACATTAGAACAGTTATGAAGAAAATAAAAGAGGAACAGACAAGTTTAAGCTCAAAGCAGCACATTTGACCAGCTCTTTCCTGCAAACTAGAGTAAAGAGGATGGAAAGAGAAAATAACATGTTGTTCACAGATTTCACAACTCCGATTCATGGAATATTCATTATAATTATTTATTTTATTTGCCTATCACCATGGCAGCTGAGTCCTTCATGTATAAAAAAAATTAGAAACACATTGGGGCCACATTTCATGAGCTCTCGAAGGTTACTTTCTGGTGTGTAATTGTTTCTCCTTCATTGACTAGTAATTAAGCTGCAGTATGCCTAGGCTTGCAAATCCAGCAGACTTGGAAAATTCCTTTAATTTTTAAAGTTTGTTTGTTTGCCAGGTGGTTTTTTTCCTCCAACCTTGTCCAACTTTGAAAATTACAACTTAAGTAAAACCAAAAACATAAGTGTCATGGATTGCTGAGGGATTACCTTACCACATTAATATTCAATAATGCCAGCTGCCCTTGTTCAGCACATGAGGGCCTCGATTCAGTGGGGTGCTGAAATGGAGCCCAAAAGTTTGGTGGAGAGAGAGCAGGCTCTTTCTCATGGAGCTGGTCAACATTTTCAAAGATAGATTTTTTTTTTTCTTCCAAGTACACAGGCTGCTTACAACAGTTTCTGGTAAGCAAAAGACTTGGTAATCTTCCCCCAAAATGTTATGGTTATAAAAGCTGGGAAAAACCCCCACCAACCTCCACAATTTTCAACTCTGTCCAACGGAAATCCTTCAAAAATTTTCTAAAACTTCTTTATTTTTTGCCTCTTTTCTAGCTTCCACCAACCAAACTCTGCCTTTGTGGTACGTATATTGTATGAGCTACTGAGGCATAGAATTCGTATGAAGGGGAGAGAGAAGACTGTAAAGTGGGACACCTTACTATTAAGTAAAAGCTTTTTTCGGTCAGGCAGTATTTTGCAACATATGCATTTGCCAAACCATGCTTTGGTGATAGGCCCTTGGCATGTGATGTTTTGCTTAGCCAAGAGGTTAAGGATGCTGAAGATGAAAACAAGTTTTGCTGGAGCTAGCACAAGAACTGCCACAAGCCAAGCAAACCGGTGACACAGGTAGTTTCCTATTTACTCTTTGGTGAGGAAAATGAGCTTCAGCTTAGAAGTCCTATGTCGCTTTAAGCCTAAAACTGTAGGGTAATCCTGTTAACACAGCGAAGTGCAAAAAGGATGGTCGTCTGTGGGGGGAGGCGATGGAGGGCTGCTCAGTTTTTCTCTCCCGAAGCCTTCACTTGCCTTCCAGGCTGTTTGCTTGTGATTTCATTAGACTCACTTGACTGGAGGGATGGGGCCCGATGTGACTCCTTGCAGAAGGAGCAGGACTTCAGGCAGAGAGTTTTCCAATCTTCAGGAAATGAAGATTTAGCACCCTCGAACCGTGGGCAGGAGGAATGATCTGTTTTGCCAGTAGCAATGGGAGCCAGGACACTGGCCTATCTGGCTGTGGGGGCCGGGGAGCAGGCGGGCTGCTGGGAGGGAGCCGCGGCCGGTGGCTGAGCCCTTGCCCTGCGGCTTCTCGCCCTTGGTACCTCGGTGCTCCCACAACACACAAGTGTTTCCAGATGAATGGATCGTCTCCAAGTGTTTGCCTTTTGGCTACTAGCGCTGCGAGAGCAAACAAGTTTTCTCATGGCTAACTAACTTCCTTCGATTCCTTCCCCCCCAGAAAGTCGCTTCTTGTTTGTTGTGCCATGACAACATTGCTGCGCTATCCAGAGCGAGTGTGTTAACCCAGGAAGGGACAAATCTGAGAGGTTTGACTGGCAATTTTTAAACTCCAGATGGCCATTCTCCAACTACCTGTCGGCTTGAATAGGAAATAAGTCTCCTGACAGGCTCACTTCCTTCCGTTTGCATTGTTTTCAGCAAAAATAGATTTTTAATAACTCCCATAATAACGTTCCTGCAAGGTGCGGCCTGCAAATGTTAGCCTGAAACAGGACAAACATATTGCAAAGTCTGTTGACTTTTCACCTATCAGTGGCCTGTAGCCAGTGGGCTGTGGCTGATTATTAACAATAAAATAAGAAGTAACCTTAGATTAAATATTGCTAAGAAGTGCCCAATATCCAAAATTTGGGAGCAGAACCTCAGCTGTTACAAATTAGCTGAGGATCTGCTCAGAGTGTTTAGGGATGCTGGTGAAATAAATAAAAAGAATTTTGTCACTGATCTTTTCTAATTCATCAAATCCTCCTTATATTGTGTTTCTTCTCAGACATTTCATACCTATTTGCTGTGCATTAATGTATCACACGTGAAAATGTGTGGAGCAGTAGTTGGCTTTGTTTAGTTTGCTTTTAAGCTGACTGTAACTTTTCTTCAATGACTGCTCCATTGTTCAGCACTTATATTTTCTCCCAGTATGCATATACTGTCTTACTTTATGCCAAACTTTAGCAGCATTTCTGAAGATTCCCATATATGTGGCAGTGGTACTGGAATTCAAAATCTGCATTTCAAAGA
>NW_008825498.1:2480207-2484323 GCF_000699105.1 Pygoscelis adeliae | reverse complement strand
GATTTTTCGTACTGTCTCCAATAATTCCATCATTTGTGCCAAGAGTTTGATTAGAGCCAGTATGTGTAGCCACCCGTCCTAGAGCTTCTGGGAGTTGAGATTATTCTATTCTGTTCTAGCCTACTCTACCTTACCCTACCCTACCCTATCCTATCCTATCCTATCCTATCCTTCAGTCACTGTTTTGCACTATGGCCAATAAAGCATATTTTAAATGACAATTATGTGACCATATGTCACAATTATGTGACCATTTACTAAACTTTCTGGTTGCAATAGGAATGACTTTTCGAGCAATTATTTCATTTAGAGACAAAACAAATCAGATCTCATTCAGTACAGAAAACAGAAAATTCTGTTTTCAAGTCATCAGTCTCAGTATTCCTATACTTTGAATTTTGGTAGACTTGACTTGCTAATTTAAAGAGAAGCATTACCAAAATTGTGGTATTCTCCCCTGCTCCCCAAGATTCATCCACAACCATGGATCAAATCCAGCACCTCTAACATTTTTGTCCTTTATGCATTTTATATATGTGTGTGTATACATATGTAAAAGTTTCCAAAAGTTTCAAAAGTTCCCTACATCAGAGTATAGTTTTCCATAAGACCAAATCAAATCCAGCAGCAGAACCTGGTAGAAATTGTTCCTTCACGTTACAGTAGCCTTCCTATGAGTTAATTACATTTTTCCACAGCTAGTTGTTTCTTTCTAAAGTCTGTGAGGCATTCCATATGTTCTCACTAGCTCACACTGTAGCTGGGGATTTTATTTTGGTCTGTATATAGCAAGTAAATAGTCCAGATATACTCAGATTTGTTTTGAAAACTTTGGTCTAGCTAAAATGAAGGATATGACATTTAGAAGTGAATTTATGAAGCTAGGAACAACAGCAAGGAGCAGCTGGGAAGAGATTCAGGGACAGAAGTATTCTCTCTTAACAGCCTCCACTTGTACAGAGTGCTGATTACTTCAGAAAAATTCCGTGCCCAGCTATCACTTGAACTTGCAGCAAGAAGGATTGAAAGAAAGGGGCAATGGTAGGCTGGGAGCGTTGGTTCAAGCGCTAACTGTGGAACACATTGCTGGGGATCATTTCTATGAAACCATTCATTTAATTTAGAAAATCACCAGCACAGCTACATGTCTGCAAGCACCCCCATGCCACCCACCCTGGGATTATATACGGTGTGCAACAACACACAGCTGCTGTGTAGGGGAAAGCTTGTGGGACAGCTGGACAGAGGGCAGAGGGAACAATCCCAGGAGGGACACCGGCAGAGAAGTAGGCAGCAGGAGAAAGATAAGAGAAAAAGCAGCTGCGCATAGCAGGACTGTAGAAGTGGGGTAGGAAACCATACTGGGTCAGGCTGTGTCACTAGGAGAAAAACTGAGGACATAGGAGGGTGAATAGAGTGATTACTTACACATTTAATAAAATCGGTGAGGTGTGAGGAGGGGGAACAAAAAGGGAAGCCCGAGGAGCAGACGATGTGACAGGAGGGGGAGTCTCATTTAGAGGCAGACAAACAAAGTTACAGAAGGCAGGAAAGCAGTGATGAGTTTGTTTAGGGGAAGGTATGGCATTAGCTGATGGGAGAGCCAGGACATGTGAGATCAGGTCATTACTCCCCATTCTGCTGTATGTCCTCTCATCCGTGGGTGCCTGTACACCTCTGTGTGTTTGTGCCCTTGCATTGTGTAAAAGAGTTGGGGAAAAGGCTTGGCATAGCCCAATTGTGGTGTTGTATGAAGACAGGAAGCCTACAAGGAATCAGCTGTCCCTTCCACATTCCTCTTTTGGAGGAGGCCCCCTTTATGCCCCTGTCTCTAACTGACAAGGCCCTTTGAGATGCTCAGATTTATCTCTGGAGAAATGAAAGCCTCAAATCAAATCAATCAATAAATATAATACCAGTAGGAAGGATATGATGGGAAGAAGTTAATTAGAGAAACTTTAGTTGACATTTCATGTCATAATTGGTAGCTCCAAAGTGAGCTTTTTGCTTGGTGAGAAGGGCTCAACTACACATAGTGCAAACGGAGTTTATAAAACTTGGTGGTGACTACTGAAGTTTTCTTCTGGAGTTATACTGAGTCTAAGGCAGGTTTTATATGGTGCAGAATGAATTTGAAAAAATGTATTGCAGCTGGAGTAGGTTTTATTCTTCAAAGCCACCCCAGCTGTGTACAAAGAGAGCCCACACTGCTATGATAGTACATGGTTGCTACTGGGTACACGAAACTCATACCCTAGCTCTAGACCTGGGCTTTCCTGTCTACGTGAGCCCTGAAGCTCCGTGCTATCTTCTCATATCTGCCTTACATAGACATTAACTATGAATCTAGTTTTACACTAATCTAACTCCATCAGCTTGTATGGAGTTGCTTCTGATGCCTTTCAACAACGCAGCTAGCCTTAAGCATTGTTGTCTCTCTCTGGAGTCTTAAAAAGAATGTAAATGTTCAATAGGTGGCCCTGGAACTTTTGTAAAAGCATTTTACAAAACATTGTTTTGTGATACTTCTAAAACATATAAATGGTTGATATTGCAAAGTGTTACAATGATATTTTAAATTTTCTTTGAATGGTAGAGTTAATAGTAATATTTTTTAAAAAGTTAATTTGTCATGTAATACAAACAGTCTTAGTTCAGCTACTGAAAATCCAAACCACTTTTAACAAAACTTTAATTGGGTTTTAATTTTGAACCTTACGTTTCAACTAGTATCAAGCTCTCTTCTTTTGCCCTCCCCATGGCTTTTGCCCTCCCCATGGCATTTTTGGTGAGGGGGAAGACTGTGTTTCCAGCAATTCACAACTGGATGGTGTCAGTCTAGAACCTGATCATCTCTACACTTTTAAGTCCCCACAAAAATCTAAAAGTTTGCAGTAATTATAAATGTTCATACGGACAGAAGACTAATTTACATTTTTGTAGCACTCTGAATGTCTCAGTGGCACTTTGGTCTGGATTTAGCTGAATACAGCAACCAAGAAAAAAGGATTGTACTGAAGTTATTATGTAACATTCACAACATTAGGTATAGTAAAGAAATGTAAACAGACAGCCAAAAACCTCAGTTAAAAACAACTTAATGTGGCTGTCAAAACACTCCACCCTTTTTAGCTCAAGTAGGTAAACCTTTTGGGCTATAGGCACAATGGGAAAAGACTAATTAAGGAAATGAAGTAAGATTTCTTAATATTATACTAGTGACATAAAAACTTGCTCCATACCATCCCTTTCATATGAAACACTTCATTTTCCTGGAGCTCCAAATGACTGTTACTTCACTTAGTTCACTTTTAACCATATACTATCTCTGTGCAGTCATTCAAGTGGGCTCTGGTAAACTGACTGCACAATGTATATGTGTGGATAAATATATGTGCGTGCATTAATTGTCCATATGTGTGCATATGTATGCATCTATGCAGGGACAGAGGCTGAAGCAATAGGATCTTTTGGACTGGAAGGGAAGGTGGGGGGCATGCAGCTGTGACCCCAACACATGATGCACAGTGAAGCTGAAGTGATCCATGCTAAGTGGGAAGCCAAAGCCCTTGATATATGGCCACACACTTAAATGCATGCACACACTTCTTTTGTATGACATTTTTCACTTGGTAAGTACTCAATGTTAGGAAGAGTAAATAACTGGGCAAATGGAACTGTAGCAGAAGAGATTTTTGTGCTCTGAGTAAGGTTAAAATACTGTACAAAAATGAAAATATCTTGTAGATTACCACCTTAAATTTTGCATTCATAGTTCTTATGGACAGAGAGAAAGAATATGCTCTTGTCTTTTCACTCTCTATGTGGCACATTCCATTGATTTTCACCTACTAATTCTTACGTACTACAACATAAATAAAATTGCAACATCTCTGTCTTTGGGGTTTAGTGGGAGCCATTAAGAGCGTTGTCTTTGCTTTGTGATTATTACTTTTGGTGTTGTCTTTGTCCTTTGTTACAAAGTCTTATTTGTATTTCATTTCCTAGATAACAAAGACTACCATAATTAAGGTCATTTGGCTATAGTCAAGAATTCAAAAAAGGTGAGTGATGAGGAATGTGTGATTAATATACAAATGAAAAAGCAGTCCTACT
>NW_008825498.1:2475858-2480179 GCF_000699105.1 Pygoscelis adeliae | reverse complement strand
GCTTTTAATCCCTCTGACGTACTTAACTGGCTCCAGTTGATGTCACTGGTAGTTTTATGTGGCCTGTGAATTTTTCAAGGAGTAGCTTCAAATTCCCTTGAGTTAGAGGGAGGGGAAAGAACAGAACTGCACTGCAAAAAAAGTGCTATCATGAGAATGCTAACCATAAAGAGTGTATAATACTTAATGTTCTTGACAGTAGTATTTTATACAGGCGTAAGATCTGAGAGCTGTGAGATGGGGAACAGATTTTCTTAAGAGGATAGCAGCAGATAAACCCATGGCAAGATGCAACTAATGATGATCATATGAAGCATAAATGGCTAACGTACTAAGACTTAGTGGAAGTTAGCAAAAGAGCTGGAGAGAGAACTAGTGAAAAAAAGGTGACATCTGTCACCTGATGTATAGGCAATATAACCTCATCACTTCATACCTCCCTCCAAAGAATGAGTGGGAAAAAATGACCTCATAAGGTCTATATTATCCTTCTGAGGGATTTTCATGCATCTTGGGGAAAGTGCCAAGTACACTGGAAGTGGGGGAGTGTTAGTTGTCTCCAAAGAGCCAAAAGGAAATGGAGAAAAGGGATAAACTGGTCCAAACAAGCAGACAAAATTACAATTTTGTGGCAGGTCGCTCTAGGTCTCATTGACCTTGGCAGTAACACAGGGGTCATTTTTTATATGAGTGAACTGTCCTTGAATAATTTCTCTAACATCTACAAACAAGCTTTTCTTCCACATTAAACATGCTTGCCATGTTCTCCTTTCCAAAAAATGACAAATAAAAAGGATTTTTTGCTTTTGTATGCTGGGAGAATCCAGCTTTTATCTATCATTCTTTTACTTAGCCCTCCTTAAAAAAATTATCTAGGCACTAGCACATTAAACAAGTGTTTCTATTTTCTCTCTTGTGGAAAAAAAGATACAGTTGTGGAGCAACAGACTGTTTGAACACTTTGTAAGAGAAGTTTAGCTTCATAAGCAAGAGAGGAGTATGACATTTGAGACTAGGGTGAAGTAGGAATACTGTGCATTTGGTACAAATACTGAATTAGGCCTTTCAAAAAATACGTAGAACTTCTAAGGAGATAGTCACCCCTTCTCACCCCTGCTTGCTTTCCACCCCAACTCCCAGCTTTTTCAGAGTAGAGACCTATCTTTTAGGTACTCTGAGTTGCCTTCTGGAAGCCTCTCTCTCCTTTGGCTGCACAGGAGGATAATCTTCTATATTAAACACCTACATTAGTGGCTGAAAATGGTGATACCTACTGATTTTCAAAGGGGGAAGTGGCAAAGCCTAATTTCCTTTATTCCTTTGAAAATTTCACTTTGAATAGACATATACATTCAGTAGTGTGTGGAACGGGAGAGTTGTGTGATCCCTCCTGCTCCACCTAATATTTATTGCCTTAATTTGGGGATTTTGTAGATAATGGCTACTGGCTGTTACACTTTAAGCAGTATCCAGGGCTAAAAGACCACCTCCATGATGATTTTCATCTCCAAACTTACAAGGACTGAGATATCATGTAAGGATTGATGTGTGTGCTGAGTGGCAACACCACACCATATAAACAATTGTTGAGGTTCCCAGGCTTCATGGCATGGGAAATGCTGAAGTACTCAACACATTTGTTGCCTCATCCTTCAAAGGCAGAGCCCTCTCCCAGAACTCTGTGCATATTTGTATAAATTGAAGTGGGAGGGGCAGCCAAGAGCAGGGGAGGAAAAAGTTAGGGAGAAACTGGTGGGATGCACCTGAAGGTGTTGAGGGTGCAGACATGATTGCAAGATTGCTGTCTGTCCTCAGTGAAAAATCATGGTGGCTGAGGAAGGTCCCTGATAGCTAGAAAAAGATTAACATAATAACAAGCCCATCTTTACAAAGCGAAGAGGAGGATCTGGGGACCTACCGGTCAGCTCTACTTCAGTGTCTGGAAAAATCATGGAGTACATCCTCCTAGACTCCATTTCCAAACACACGAAGGACAAGGATGTGATCAGGAGCAGTCGACATAGAAATACCAAGGGCATCATGCTTCACCAACCTGATTGCCTTTTATGATGAAATGACTGGATGAAGGAAGAGTAGTGAACGCAATGTATCTTGAAAGGCTTTTGAGACCATCTCCCGCAGCATTTTCAATAGTAGTTTCAGGCAACATGGGATGGATGGATGGATGGATGGATGGATGGGTTATTAGAAGAGTTGAAAATTAGCAGGATTGGCAGGCTCCAAGGGTGGTAACTGATGGCTTGAAGTCAGCTTGGTGGCCAGCAACAAGTACAGTACCCAAAGGCTTGATACTAGGACTACTTGTTTAATATCTTCATCAGTGACCTGGATGATTTGACAAAATGCACCCTCTGGACATTTGTGGATGGTGGTACATCAGGGGAGTGGTTGAGATGCAGTGAGGCCAAACTGCAAAGGCCAAGAGAAACTTTAGATCTGGGCCGACAAAAGCTGCATGAAGTGCAAAGTTGTGCACGTGGGATGGGGTAACCCTCTGCATCAGTGCAGGCTGGGAACTGACTGGCAGAGAAACAGCGCTGTGGAACAGGACCTGGGGGGTTATGACAAGCACCACATTGCATATAACCCAGCAATGTGTTCTCAGTGTAAATAAGGGAAACCACATAATACATTAGGAGGAGCTTGGACAGCAGATTGAGGGAACTATCTCTACTTGGCATTGGTGAGGCTGCACCTGAAATACTGTGCCAAATTTGGTTTCTCCAGTTAAAGAGAGATACTGAGAAACTGGATAAGGTCCAGTGGCAGGCTACAAAGATACTTATGAATGCGGAGCACATGGCCTATTAAAGAAGGCTGAGGGACATGAGCTTGTTTCATTTGATTAAGAAGAAAAAGGAATGATCAACTGTAGCTTACAATTTCTGAGAAGAGAATTATAAAGATATAAGAGCCAAACTCTTTTCGGACAGCTAGCTGTTAGTTACTAGACAACTAGGCTAGTTACATGAGCAAATAGTTAAACTTCCAAGGGGAAATAATTGCAAGTTGTGACTGGGGAGGTTCAGACAAGAAATTTTGAAAAGTTTATTCATCAGTGGGTAGTGTGGGTCTGGAACAGCATATCCGAAGAGGTGGTGGAATCGCCATCTGTGAAAATTTTCAAGACTCATCTAGCAAAGCCACTGCAGACCTGACCTAGTGTTGGCCACAGTCTCATTCTGGCTGGCCTAGACAACCTCCAGAGGTTTTCCCTCCAACCAACATATCTAAGATACTATGACAACACTCTCCTCCAGCATACAAGGGAAGGGATGGTGCCTGGCATTTAATGGTTCCCTTTTGCAACCCTATAGAGTCAGTGTTGCTCAAGAATATTTTGAACCTTCACTGATTAAGGGCAGGGCAGGTGTTCTCGCTGTTGTGCAGGTAGCATAGTGGCAGACAAAATATCATGGACACTTCCAATGCAGAAATGAAAAACAGCTGGATGGGGTTCAGGAATGGCAAGCATGACCTCTCTTTTCCTGGGATGCCCATAATTGTTTTTAGGGGGCTTCTTATCACCATGCTAGAAAGAAATTCTATGAAGTGGACTTGGTACAGCTAATAGATGGCTCACAGAGATATCTTGCCTCCTGTGTCTTCTACCTCATACACTGTAAAATATTATTTGCATTTTTACCTGTTGATCAAAACATGTCACATATCTTTGTATTTGCTTATGCTGTAAACTGGTCTTGTATTGCCCTATTAATATCTGCATCATGTTCAAAATCCTTGAAGATTTATTTTCTTCTTTCTCTCTTGCACATCTTATTGAATAATTACATCTTCCCCCACCCCTCCAAAAACCCCCAGTCCAACAATCTGGACCCATAGTGTTTGAGCATGTCACTCTTCTCTATGGTTCTTCAAACCACTGTAACCACCAGCAAGACAGAAAGATGGTTCAGGTATTCTCTTGGGACTTCACAAAACCTTTTTCAGTTGTCTGGGCAAGCTGCTTATATTCAGATCTGAAAGGGCACTCAGACCTCTTATTTTTACAGAAATATATAGGGATAGCACCCTAAAAAGGGTCAGTCCATATTTGTTTTTACAGGGAGATATCTTGTTTATTTGTAATCTTCTTTGTCAAATAAGATAGGTTTTGGCTAAAGACATTAAACTGTGGAATGGTCTGACATTATAATTTTAGTATATGTAAGAACAAATGCTGTAAAAACAGAGGTAAGGATGTCTGCCATCCTGGGGTCCTAAACCAGAAGAAATGTAATTCCCCTCTCCTCTCCTCTCCTCTCCTCTCCTCTCCTCTCCTCTCCTCTCCTCTCCTCTC
>NW_008825498.1:2465672-2475722 GCF_000699105.1 Pygoscelis adeliae | reverse complement strand
TCCTCTCCTCTCCTCTTTTTTCCTCTCCTCTCCTCTCCTCTCCTCCTTCCCAAAATGTATTTTTCCTGAAATCCTTAGCAGGAGAGTATTACTTTGTACTCAGTTGCAAATTTTAACTCCTCAATATTTAGCTGCTTTGATTTTTTTTTCTTTGAAATACCAAAAGGGATTAAAGCATAAACTGGATTAACTACTCGTCAAATGCAATTTTGTTAAGTGAAACTGTATTTATGGGGACGGGATGGCTCAGTGGCTTGATGATGAGATACCATTCTAGGTCACTTTTTCAAAGTGATGTTAGTCTGGTAGTGACTGAAAATACATTGCTTGCCATCTGGGAACTTTCTAGCAATGAATCCAGCAAGGAACTAGTTGCAGTCAGGTCCTGAGGGGATCTCCATATCCTAATATATGCACCAAAATAACCAGTAACTGCCTCTCCCTTTCACAGGCCTAATGGAAAGATAAAGTGCTAAGAAGGGGTAGAGCGAGATCTAACACAATAGACAACAGTTTTAAAGCAACCTCTACAAATCATACTTGAGATACTTTGGCAAGGCAATGTCAGGAAACTTGCTCTGTAGAGTTCATAATCTAGACTTATTTGTCTAATATTTCCTTCAAATGCTGAGATGCTTCTCACAAAGGCTAAGAAGAGAGAATGAAATGTCTTTTGAATTGAAAAGAGAGCAAGCTTTTTAAGTCATCTGATTGTCAAGAAAAATATTTGAAAAGCAAGGCTATTAGGCTGAGTAATTTCCACAGAAAGGTAGTGGACATGCCCTTACTTGAGTCATGTAAAAGAAAGATGAACTCCTCCCATCACTGTTATCTAATTACAAGGATGAGTAAATAGGTATGGGCAACATTTTCAAACCTGGGTTCTGAAAGTTTGACACAATATCCAAAGGAAGATACGAAAAAGGCGGGGTGGTTTTCACACAGACTGTCATTAAGAGTAGTGAAAGCTCAAGGTCTCAGCCCTGACTCTTAGAGAATAACTGAGATTAAGAATTAAAATTAAATTGCCTAAAAGTGTAGGTTAAAAAAACTCCTATTCTTTACTGCATTGCACTACATGTAAAAAACCCCCCAAACTATTATCAAAGCAAGAGAAAACTGAGTTATTACATGGTTGACTGAGAACATCCAACCTATTTGTTGAAATTCTTGACTGGAGACATGGATTAAAGGACTGTGGGTAGCAAAGAAAAGGTCAGCAGTTAAACAAGTGACAGGAATATTGTCACCAAGAAGTCTCAGGAAAGGGAACAGAAGTGATTGTTCCTCTGCAACTTCCCAAGGTGTGAACCAAAACCTAGAGCCACCCCCAACACAAGTGGGTAGAAAGATCAGGAAGGGAGAATGTTGATCCAGTCTTGAGCAATTTCGCTCTTCTGAAAGAAGGGGAACTGAGTACCCTGGTTGCCAAAGCGGGTGACAGAAGTAAGGGTGAAAGGTGACAGCCAGGCCTTGCAAGGGTTCAAGTTTCCTCCCTTCCTGCTCCAGTCAGCCTCAGGGGAAGGAATCTGGTGGAGTTTTGCCTGCGGGCTAAAGCAGCCTTCCATTGGGGAAGACCAGTTTCTCTAACTGAGTGTAATGGCAGTAGAGGCAAGCTGGGGTGAAACAGTGGAGAATCGGGCCATGTGCTTGGATACTGCTTCCCTTTCCTCAATATGGTGGGGAGCCACAACGGTTACAAGATTGTCCAAGCTTAATTCAGGGTATCACAGTCGATTGAGGAATTTTGATGCCCCCCTTGCTTAGAAGCTGTTTTCACATTTGGGCCCCCTTTCCCTGTCATCCAGCGTCGAAGAGCACAGCCTTGCTGAAATCAGAAGTGAACGGTGATGGTGACTCTCACTCAGGTGCTGCCATTCACACACACTAAGCTCCTCCGCCTCAAAGGCCTGGCCAGGCAATGCTAACAATAAACAAACCATAATAGCTCACAACTGCGGCTGAACCCAGCCCTTAATGACATTGTTCAATACAGCTTTAACACTGTGAAGAGCTTCATCGCTTAGTTCCCATGCTCCTAGGAGCACTTCCAGATTGGCTTTACCAAGGGTGATTCCAACAGCTTATTCTAATTGTCTTGCTCGTTCAGTACAGGGAAGCTAACCTGCCGTGAAACCTGATGCTTTCTGCAGGAACAGGTTATTGCAGGGTAACAAGTGGCTTTTCTTTCCTAAGCCTCAACTGACAGTACAGTACCACAGGGGGGCACTCACATTAACGTGTACACCTCCCCGAGCTGCACACCACCTTGCAGGTGTGCGCAGCTGTGCAGCAGAGCTCAGAGAGGGCTTGCAGGGAGGCATGGGCTTGGAGACACGGCTGAAACCACCCTTCATCCTCTGCGTCTCCATGCAGCAAGCTCTTGGTTTGTATTTTGCTTGCCTTTTGGGTAAAAACAAAGTAAAAGCTGGAAAAAGGTGAAACTGAAAAAAAAAGCAATGTCTGTTAGCACTGTTTGTTTTTTGTGCATATGCTAAAGAGTTTTGACCCTGGGAAAAAGGTACCGAGAAAGTCTGAGAGAAGAGTGGTGAAGGCATCATTTCTGATTTCCATCAATAAGAAAACAACTTATGGAAACTCCTCTCCGATCACACGGTGCGGCAAAGGAAAGTGTGCTGCAGACAGATATTGCTGGCAAGGCTTGAATAATCACTGTTTGAAAGGGTTTATCTGCCAGTGACTCCCAAAGTGTCTGAGAATGCTGTGGCTGATTCAAAAGGCTGCTTTCTGGCAAATCTTTGGCTATTTCAAAGCAAAGTCTGAACTTACAATCAAGTTGTTTCTCATTGTTGCTGCAGATGGTTTGATCGAATGAAAGTGTGTACCACAATGCATACATTAGAGCTAGAGGAGTCAGAACTTTGATGCTTGCCTCAATATTTTAATTCAGTTTAAGAGGTGCTTTTGGATTATTAAGTGCTGCAGATAAAGGAAGTGCAAAATGCAGGATATTTATTTCCCAAAATTTTTTGCTTCTCTGAAGCTCAAAGCCGATATCACAAGGGGTTGAGGGACTGTCACAGGGAGATGTTACCAGCTTCTCAGATGCAAATGGTCAAAGGATGAGAACATGAACAATCCAACTCAAACTCTGGCAGCGATCACCAGCAAAATTTCTTGGTGTTTGGGTTTGTTTTTTTTTTTTCAGTCATCCCCTTACAGACACACCACCAGCCTCAGTCTCTTTCCTGAAAGTCTGCATTTTCCCTGGAAGTCCACTTTTCCTCTGGGTGCATCGCATTCTGTCAGAAACAGCCCAGTGCCTGTTGTAACTTAGGAGTGAGTAGACTTTGTCAAGATTTTGTAAACTACTTAGCTTCAGCTTCACACTGGTCCCACTGTGTAAGCAGTTTAGTCTAATATTAGTCTCTTCTGAAAATTTCACCTCTGGAGCCAAGCAGCACCAGATGGATAAATGAAAGGGCAATGCGACAGTGATCAAAATCTGTCTGGTCCAGACAGATAAATATCAGGCTAGCTTGAAGTGTTTTCACCTCTCTGCTGCCGGGAGTTATATTTTTTGCATGGCAGAGCACTGTGGGCTAATTTCATAGCTGGTGTAAATCAACGTTGCACAATATACCTCAGTGGAACGATGCTGATTTATGCTAGCTAAGAATCTGGCTGCTTGTACTCCTACCAGCACTGCACTGACTTATAAATCCTCCTTTTAAAAACCTGTGGATTAGCCAGAGGAACTGTTGCTGAGAGCTGCATGTTTCAAAATTGGCTGCAAGAAAATAGGAGAGACCCAGTTTCAAACCAGGATAAAAAAATGTGGACACTGAAGTGGGCTTTTTCCCAGAGGTGTTAGTTTTACCTCTGTGGAAATCAGAATCCTGCAGCACCTGTGAAAACTGGGTTTGGAATCAGGAATTTAGCTGTTCAGATGTGCTCATCTTGTATTCCTTCTGAGTTTTGAAGTGATTCACCTTCTTCCCCATTAAACATATATTTTTTTTAATTGTCCTATTGCTTAACCACTGCTCCTTCCTTCTTTACTTTCTTTCTTCTCTTTTTTTATGTATGTATGTATACCTGACTCCTTGGAGATCACTTTGTCTGTCTCTGTGATTGCTGGAGTCAGCCAGCAACACGACAGGACTTGCTTGTTTACATAGCTCTGAGGGTTATGACAACACATCAGAATGTACAGGTGCCATGTAGAGATGCAGCTTGCAATTAAGATCAGTAAAGCTGACTATTTAATAAAGAATTCCTTCATTTTATAACAACCTGATCTCATTATTATACATAAAACAAATCAGCTCCATAAAGCTCTTTAAAAAATTTGTTCTCCCTTGATATTAAATATTTGAGCTAAAGTTAAGAATTAACAATTGCAAAACAATTGCATTAATTGAACAGAAAATTAAACCCATAAAACGTGGTTAAATGCAATTTCCTCATAATTGCAGTAAATGTGCTGCCAACATAATTACAAAACAATTTTTAATATTTTTTTTTAGTCCATTTGGTGGCATTTCACCCCTGCAATATAGCAGTCAGAGATGAGCAAATCAGGGGAGCACTCTTCAGATGCCAGTTTGATTTAGGCCTTTAGTTAAAGTGTGACTTTAAGGCCAAACCAGTGCTAAGATTGCTCACTTAGCAGAGTGAAGAAGACTTCTTGCAAAAACCTTTCCTCAGATTTGAGCACCAAGCAGGGGAAATTTCAGGAGTAATCTGCCACTTTCAGTAGTAAAAAGCTTGTCAGAGCAGCTCTTCATAGAAAAATTCAGTCCTCTCAGGTTGCTTTTGAACAATAGCTTGAGAAAGTCTAGTTTTCCTTTTAAATACAGCTCAGAATACCCACCACTTCCTACTTGCCCAGGATCTGGATGATCTGATGGCTATCTGTAACTTAAAATGGGGAAATTTTTTCTTCTTTGTTTTTTTTTCCTGGAATTTCCTTCTCATCATATAACAGGCACAAGTGGCTGCTGCCTTTTTTAAAAAAAATAAAGCAGTTCTTCAAGAATCATGGTTTCTGCTAAAAAATGCAATTAGATACCCTGTTTTTACCTATAGGCAGGTGGAATGTGTGGTCTCTGCAGATGTCAGTCCTTTGCTAGAGAATGGGAGATTCCTGACGTGTGGTATGCCCTTTATCCCGGAGGAAGGCAACAACACGTTAACATGTCACATCTTTATCCCTCCATCTTAGAGAAGTGCAAAGTACACTGATGGCACATCAGATACGCACTCCGCTTTTGGGTTTATTCTTTTGGAATCAGCTTTTCATTTTCCCTTGAGTTTTTCACTTTCTACTGTTTGCCTGCATTGCCTCTCCTACAATGTAATTAGAATATTTTTTTTCCGGAGCTGTTCCTTTCATATATCAGCCAATTCATCCACACAGGATGAATTTCCTATTCCTTGGAAAAGGGCTGAGTTTATTGACATAAAATAATCCTTGGCCCGAGTGACTGACTGTGGACAGGCAGGCTGGGAATCTGGACAGAGATTTTGCTCAGAGAAGATCTTGGATCACACTGTAATTCTGAGTCCAGTATTTTCTCGCTTCTCCCCTGCCAAACTATCCTCCTTTGTGCTAGAAAAATCCCCTGCTATCAGCGAGGGTTCACATCTTCCTTACTTGGAGCAGGCCTCCTGACGTATCATCTTATTTACGCTGTCGAGAGTTCTGTACAAAGGTGATAGGAGACCTTTAGAGTTATGGACACGTTTGTCTCTCATCTGCAAACAGGGCTTTCATTGATGTCCTGTTCTCAGCCAGGCTGTTTCCATAATTTCTAAGTTCTTGTGCCATTCCCACTAGTTTTCTTCCATGTCATAATTTATTTTGTATCTTTTTTGGTAGTTTATTATTGCTTTTTTCACACTGCTGATCAGCTTCTGTGAAGATAGTAACGAATACAACATTTTTAGGCATTTTCTTGTTTCAAGTGCTTATCGCAATAAGGTTGGTCAAATAAAGATGTATTCCCCTGGGTTTGTGACTCTGAAAGTGTTGGAGTTTGAAACCCCACATCGACTCAAAGTTGTATTTACATGCCTTTAACAGTACTGAGTCTTACATGGAGTAGTCCTACAGCAATGCAGCAGCTCCATTACCTCCAATAGACATGACTGTAGGCTGTACACCTTTATTTTCATTTTACTTGCCCAAGCTCTTTCCATCCACTGGCTGCTCCTTGCACCACGCTGAAGCTCTGTTCTCAGCTAGAGCCCTTGGTTTATGACAGATGTTCCAAGTCCAAGCAGTCACCACAATTGTTTTCTAGCCGGCTGGTAGCTACAGGCTTGCAGGCTGTAGAGCTTTGCCAAAAGAAAAGTGGTATTTTTGATCTCTTTCTCCCTTGGCCCTGTGGCTTATCTGGCTCACAGAGGGAGAGTCTGATCGGTGAATTATTTCAGAACACACACCTGGAGTGGAGAGGAACTCAGGATGGGAAACAAGGGGAAAAGGATGGCAGGGAGGTAGAAGTCAAGAAGTGTTTGGGTTTGATGTGGAAAGATCAAGTGTGCTGTGGCCTGCCTTGCGAGGAAAGGAGCGTGCCTGGAAGGCTGGTGAACGGCAGGCTAACAGGAAACCACTGCAATAACCGTGCCTCTCCCCTGCACACTGTCTACCTGTAGGCACCAAAATTCCTCCCTACAGAGAAGCACTCGGTGATCCATTTGCTTCAGTGGCTGCCAGGGAGAGTGAGGAGCTGCTGGGACAGGAGGAGCTGCGTTACCGAAGGGCTCTCCTACACAAATCTGCTCCTGGCTGTGTGCATGAGAGAGGAAGGGAGAGAGACAGGTGTGTGTTTGCGTGCGTGGGGATCAATCATGCAAACAAACAAACAAACAAAACTACATCCAGGAGGGAATTTTCTTCCTGGCTGAAGCGCCTCTGCCATCTGTTTTGCAAGGAGGTTTTCTAGATTGTACGGTCCTTGGTGTGTGGCAGCTGCTGCTGACAACGACTCACTCAGGCACTTCTGTCCTTTGAGCCTGTGTTTTTCAAAGCTTCCTCTGTTTTCCTGTCTCTTACTCATATCATCAAGGGCTGGGACTGAAAAAATGCATGCAGGTCAGTGCCTGCTTCTGAGTCTTCCAGGTACTGCTGAACTTGAGCAATAAGGTATAACATAAATTTGGCTGCTTCCATTTTTTTTACCAATGATAGTGAGAAGTTGAACTTGTTTTTAAGTACCTTCAATTTCCAGTCCAAATTAGTAATTTCCTTTAAACTCGATCCCCACCACTTCTTGCTTACAGTGGGAATCTCTAACCATTTCAAAAGAAGGCAGCTAGCAAAAGAGATATCAATGTGCTATCACACAGTGATGGGTTTGGGCAAACAAATTGGTATCTCTCGACTACTCTGCTATTAAATGAGTTCCTTTGTCTGTTTCTGTGTTTTCTGGTAGCTTTGAGAGGTTCTTCACTCAATGATTCATCAAATCTTAAGGATTTTGCTTCGCAAGAGCTTCCACTGCTTCCCGTGTGTCCTTTCACCCTTGCTTTATAGGCACTGATCTGAACAAAAAATGCCCTCCTGGTGCTGGCTGTGGTCTCTGCCTTGTGCGTGTCAGAGCTGGGCTTGGCCAGCTGGAGGGGATGGGTGAACAGTGGCAACACTTGGGCCTGAACTTTGGGCCGTTTCTTTGGAAAGCCAAGGGGGTGAGAGGGTCCTGCTGGATGTGACAGGCCCTTCAGTGCCCACAGGAGCCGTGTGGTACTGAGCTGTTGGCAGGGCTCTGCTGGGGGGGCCCAACTCACGCCACGGGGACCACGGTGGCTCCCAGGTCACACCTGTACTGCAGGTAGGGGCCGAACCCTGGCTTACTTCATACTCTGGCTTCCCCAAGCAAGGGGGTTTACTTACCCCCTGGAAGGTGAGGGCGCCAGGAAGCTGGTGCAAACCAGGGCATGCTGTGAGATGACAATATGGATACACGCTGAGGGCAACAGGGCCAAGTATGTCTCAAAAGCAGCAGGACCTGAACACCTAACAGCAAGGGGAAACCAAGGAAACCAAACACTCAGAGTTTTCAAGCGGCAGCTGAGGTGAGGTTGACATTTTTCCTTCAACCCATGAGCAGAGTCAGACAGACGTGAGTCAGCCTCAAATATTGTCCTTTCTCTGGTTTACAGCAGACACATACTTTAAAGCTCTGCCATATCATCTTCGTCATGAAAAGAAATCTCCTGATTCAGAGACTTCTCTAAACCACTCAAGATTTTTGTGTGTGCTCTCCCTCCCCAATTGCTTGGAGCCCTGAAAACCACAGCCTTTGCTGGCAGACAATAAAGATACGACCTAAAGTATTCAGCAACGAAAAAAAAATAAGAAAGGGGAAAAAAAAAAGGAGAACGGCTGTTGAGGAGGCTTAGAACATGTCCCAACATTTTCTGCAGGTTTTTTCCTTTCTCGAGGCAATCAGAGCACTGCCTAAGTTTTGCACCTGCCATGGGCAAGTGCCTCTGTCTTTTAGTGAAATAACTTTATGCATTTTTAGTGCAAGCCCTGGCCTGCTTCGTATCCTGCTTTACCTGAATGATTATATCTTCTTTACTTCGTTAACTTTTCAATAGACTATGAAAACAAAAGCTGTCACTCCGATACCTGCCATTTGATATTCAGCAATGCCTTCAGTACAAAAAGAGCCCCTCCATCTCCCAGCCCCAACCTCCAAGCATCACTTGGCATGATCCTGCTTGTAGTTGTTCACTGTATCAATATGTAAAACCTTTCCTTGTCAATGTTTTTTTAGCAACAACCCAATCCTACATCTGCAAGCATAAGCTTTGCAACACTGATATGAGTGAGTTTGATAGAGAAATCAAAATCTACTGTCTGGTGAAATATCAGTTTGCTACGATCGTTAGGGCATCTCAGGGAAGCACCCATTTGCCAGACACAGCCACAAGGCCCAAGACACCTTCTCTGTGTGCACACATGAACTAAAACACTGTAATTTGGTATGGTTGGACTTAGCGATGCCAAGGATTCCCAGAACTATATTTCAGATTTGCAGAGATCACAAAAATTAGTTCCGGGGTTAGCTCATGTTCTGTGGCAAGAAAAGAAGTCTTCAAAAGTCTATTTTTCTAAGATACCTGGGCTTTATTTGCCTGTATCTCTAAATTATTAATTTGCAAACCTCTACAGCTAGTCATGTTAGTACAGGAATCCCTTTAGACTTTTCAAGCCCAAAGACAAGCTCTTGGCTCTTGGTAAAGGCCAGCTCTCAGAAAACAGACAGGGGGCTTAGGGTGGGTGGGCTATATCGTCCTCATTTATTCAAATAGCCTTCACTTGGGAGATCCCTTAGATGAGGAAAATCTGCCTGGAAAACACAGAGACCACATAACAGGGCAGTGTACAGCTAAACAGGCAGGAGGGTAGGTAAAAATAAACAAAAGGATGTGTGTTTTGGGGGAGGAATATTTTTTTGGATGGATTCAAACTGGAGGTGTAAGGATACACAGAAAGCCACAAATTGCTGAGGACAGAGCAGTTTGCAGATCAAACGAAGCTAATGTTGCTTTGGGATGTAATGGCCCTGATGAAGTTATTTTCCAGCACCTTCTCCAGAGAAGAGACGGGACAATGACTCTGAATGTGTTTCTGGTGGCCTCAGCTCTGGTGATTCAGGGAGCAGCTTCTGCAGTCACTGACTTGTCTTCTACTCTAGGTTCATATGGGTGCAGAGACTAGGGAACTGAAAGTCTGGGTTTTCAAATGAAATGAATACTTCTGGGTATCCCAGTGTAGGGTGAGCAGCTCTAACTCCAGACGTTAAGAGAGCTGGGGTTTGGGCAAGTGTTGAGCCTGTGTTCTCTGAACATGAGTCTTTTTACGTCCTCTCAGGTTGGGCTTTACAACAGAAGAAACAGAAGGTTTTGATAACCTGTATTCTGGTGCCAAGGTAAGACAGTTATGGAAATGTAAATTCAAAAGTTTTTAGCGTATCAAATTTCCAGTGATGTGAATGGGAACTAACAGGACCCTGAGTTCTCAGCAATTCTCAAAACCAGGCCATTTCTACTTAATGGTTTAACCATGGATCT
>NW_008825498.1:2457814-2465646 GCF_000699105.1 Pygoscelis adeliae | reverse complement strand
CTAAACTCCATTTTTCTTGCATCTGTCGAAGAAGGTTGCAGACATAGTAACAGCAAACTTCACCTTAAAACAAAGGACAACCAAACTCATTATTTTAATGAAAAAGAATTTCCATCTTTTAGTTCCTTTTTGGTGAAGTTGAAGGGTCTCTCTGGAGAAATTTGACTTTTCATGTGGGATTCTGGCCTATCCAGCACCCCTTGAGGACCTTCTAGATAAACATCAGTGCACCTCTGTGCAAATCAAGCACTCTCATGAGACTGGGAATGGTGATTTCATTTGTTTTTAGGAAGTAGCCTTTACAGCTACATGCTCTGGGAAGGCTGAAGAACTCTGAAACTGGACTTTGCAAAGCTGTTCCTTGCAAAAATACCTCTTAAAATATTAAAATTCTTGTCCATCTTATTTCACTGGAGTTAGCACATTGTAAATGGTTCAGACCTGAATCAAGCATCTCCCTTTCCCCTTGGCTTTGAAAATCTCTTCCTGAAATTTAACTGGGTCTGTATAACCAGTGCCATTAATTCCCAGTATAATTTTATGTAGTGCATTTTGTGCGAAGAACCTGGCAGTTTGACAGTGAATAATAATTCCAGGTCAAGAAATATGCTCTTAATTATTTCATGATTTCAATGTCTTTAGGGAGGGCATTGAACAGGCCCTGGAGCAAGGAAATAAAATGTTTCTTTAATTCAAAAAAAAATTCCCAAATTAATTTCTGGGCTTTTGATAGATAGCAGCTACTCTGCTCTTTAAGGTGTCAAACCTGTGTTTCTTCGGCCAACTCTGAGCTGAAGCCCACAATGTAATCCAAAGAAATGCTTAATTTTCTAGAATAGTGTAGGCATCTAATAACTCTTCTTGTTAAAATGGGGAAAATAGGGCATATTTCAGGTGCTTCCACTTGAGTTTGGAGGACCAGATTGTGGCACATGTTTTTGAAAGTGTGACTCTAGCATTTCAGGGGAATGTGATTCCAGTTTTCAAGATCCACTGTTAGAACCTGTTGCAAGCTGGTGGTAAAACTCCTCTTTTGGCCTCCCAAATAGTGGCCCTACCTACAGTACAAAACATTCCTAGTTCTATCATCTTGGCATTAATTATCCTAATCTCTTTTCTAATGTTCAAGCTGTTAATTTAACCACGTTGTCTAAACTTGCATTGGAAGTGGGGCTGGATTTGTTTCCTTGCATGTGCAGACAGAAAAGCTGAAGGTAACTTATCAAAATAAGTATAAGATAACAGAACTCTGGGTTGGTGGAAAAAAAAAAAAAGGAAAAAGAAAGAAGACATTTGTAAGCTATTTTCTCAAATTGCAGAATTCTGTGTTTATCGAAGCTGGCTTTAAAAACAGGTGGAGCTGCAAGAAATCTGCCTTCCTGAATATTTTCTGTAATAAAAGTGAGGGTAATTTCTTAGCTCCATCTGTGGGGAATTAAACACAGAGCACTGAGGTATGAGCAGGAGTCATGAATGTCAGCTTTGCGCATCTTACACTACCTTTTATGGATCATGAAAAATTGTTCCTGTTCAAATTGAATTTTCTTACAAATCTCAGTTTGCTCACAGACATTTTGTAAGCATCAGTGAGCTAATGTAATCTCCTAATTGGCTGGCTAAGGGCTCCAATGCAATGCAGACAGAGTAACTTAATCTACAAGAAATTGGTAAAACTCCATAAAAATCCTGGTGAACAGGTGGTTGTCACAAAACTCATTACAAGAAATCTTGTGGACCACCTTAGTAGAGGTGGCAATGACTGTGTGGGGTGTAAAGTGACCTATCCCCTCCCTTCAGAAGGTGACAAGTTGCCTCTGACACAGCTGTCCTCCAACAACATAAGTGACTTCAGTTTTTAGTGCTGACAATTCAACACGTTGCCCAAGCATTAATCTAGAAGACTGTTGGCTTTTGGGGACTGAGACTTCAGAGTTATAATTGGTGCAGCTGAGGAAATTAGTGTGTGAGAGTGGAAGAGGTCAGACTGGATGGGTACAATGGTCCATTCTGGCCTGAGACGGTGTAAACTGGGAGGAGGATGTGGTCTCCCCTCTGCTTGTTTGACAACAAAACAGTCCCATGTAAATAATGGCTGGTTCTAATAATCATACATAAAATATATGGAATGTACACCTATACTACCATGTAAATAATGGCTTGTATCAATAATTATACATAAAATATACATTCACATGGAACTGCCTGTTGTTTTATGTTATACAGAATATATTTTCTGCCAGCAATAGTGACCAAAAATACATGAGGATAGGAAGGAGCTTTTAATGTTAAAACCCCCCATATCATTCCCTTCTTTTCCCTTTCTTCTTCCTCTGGCCAAGAGCAAGGGCTCAGGGTCTACCGTAACGGTCCGTGCCCTAGCAGGGCTTTTTGAACGTGGGTTTTTGCTCCTTCTGTGCACTCCTCACTTGGCTGCCGTTCCATCTGACTCTGAAAGAAACAAGTACAAATTAAAGAAAGAATGCAGCCCTAACGCCTACACCCAGAAGCTTTCAAAACAGAAGGCTGCTACACCTGTGGGGATAGAACAAGTGTATCAGTGTCCCGGGCTCTGCCCCGGCTCGTCTGCCTTTGTTAGCTGGAATGTGCCGATGAAACAATCAGGTGCAGTAGGCGCGTGGCAGCCTGCTTAAAAACCGATTCTTTGGAGACAGGGAGTGGGCTGTGAATCATGCATCCACATAATCTGATGATAACAATTTTAAATGTGGTGATTAGTGTATAATGGAAAGTATTGTGCTATTTGGTATGATTTGTCTGCCACTGCACTACCCAGTATTTGAAAGGTCCCATCTTCTATGCAAATCCTGATTCATTCTAGTGGCAAATGCAGAAGGTAACTTTAGGAGTGTTTAGGTACTTATATCTTCCTCTCTCAGACAGCACATGAATGCATGTATATATACACACTATTACCTTTTGGATCACTGTACCAGCCTAAAATCATGGACGTGCTGCTGGGCAGCACACAAAGCAGTATTCCTTGCTGTCGAGCTTGCAGGCTAAGTTGTGAACTCTAAGTACAGGCAAAACCGGCCTTCCAGCAGTATGAGTGCATCTAGCAGTGCTTAAGTGCTGTTGAGGATACCAACCTAGAAATCAAGATGCATCTAGCTGTTCAGCTTAATGAATACGGCCAGCAAGTTGCAACTTCATAATTGGTCCTTTCCTGCAGATACCTTCACCAGACTACACCTTCAAGTATACATCTGCTCCCTGTGGATGCCAGGAGAACATCAGTAACCATTGGTGCAGCTGAGGGACATCAGTGTTAAAAACATTAAAAGTAGAGTGGATCTCTCTGGGGTTTGGTGGGAAAAGTGTGAGTCAGCAAGGTTGTGTTTTAATTGTGACAATGATTAAAAAGCACAGTAGAATAGTCTCACTTTGGGACTAGAGATGTGTCATGTTTGCTTTTGGTGAGATTCATTTTGGTGATATCTTGTAGCATCAACTTTCCATTTCAGGTCTTAGCTCACTGGGCATTTATAATCCAAATAGATTCAGGGCAAATATCTGTTGACAGGGAAGAAAAACAAAGGAAGCAAACAAAAATAGAGAAGAAAAGCCATGGCAAAGCCAGGTGCCCGCGTGGAGAAGTCCTCTGACAAGATGAATCATGACCTGGGAGAATTAATAACTGTAGACAGCATTGGATTGGTAAGTTTTTCCTTTTCTTAATCACTGAACCTCTGCGTGTCCTTGCCATGAATACATAACAAATAGGATCAGGAAGTGAATTAATACATCACTTGCTTCTATTTCCTCACATAAAGGAGTCCAAAAAGAATAGCTATTTTTCACATAGCTTTAGTGCCAGACCTAGTTCTTGCTTTGGCCAAATTATCCATCATGTATGACATGCATAGGAAACCTGAGAGTTAAATAATTTTTGTTATAATTAAAAGATAAATAGAATACACAAGTGCAATTTCTTCTTATAAATTTCATCTCAGTTTTAATTCTGAACAACACAAGCTCAGGTGGAAGATCTCCATCCAGCATTGGCATCCTGCTTCTGTTAGACTGATTGATGTGGCTAAAAAGATGTCTCCATAATGAGGCTTTAGATAGCCCGCTGAACTGGCTGGCTGAGTGCTCGTATGAATCTGATTACAACTGTAATCAGGTTTGAAATGCCAATGGCCAACTCTTATACAAGTCACTTGGATTGTAGACAGAAGTGTTACTTTCCTGGAAGCATTTGCAATGAAGCAAATCTTCAGTGTGTACACACACACACACAAAAAAAAAAAAAAAAAAGAAGAAAAAAAAGGGAGAGACTGTGTAAAAAGGGCAGCTGTTGTTGGCAATGGAGAAGCCTCCTAGGCTCCACCTGCCTTGCTCGTGCCAGTATCTTTAAGTACCACCTCCCCTGACATGCTGAATACACATTACTGTCAAACCTGAGTATTAGGTGGATAGATATGCAAGCCCACACTAGCAGCCAGCACATTTAGGGGAAGTGTCAACAATTTTCTGCAAACATTGTACGTGGTATCTTGCTGGGAGTTTGCTCAGGAGCACACGCACAGTGTGAAGTAATGTGGTCTTATTTTACAAGCTACAAGTTGAGCGCCAATCAAATGCACTGCCCGGCAATGGAAAAAGTGATATAGATGGGGGATCTCTGACAGCTAAGGATCAGACTGCTGAGTCTGATGCCAAACAATAATAAATGTACATGTTGAGAAATCTCCCTGGATAACCGAGGTTACACTCTGACCTAAATGATAGAAAAGTAAGAGAATAAATTCTTCCGCACAGTAATCTCTAAATCCCCAGACCTCATTGCACTATAATAAACCTGACTTGATAATACCAACATTGCTTGAGATCCTGTTACGCATTGAATGTGAGGCTGCAGTTGCACAAACACTTCAAGCGAGCAGAGGACAGCCCTGCTGCTGGACGAAGTGATCCTGCAACCCCTCGGCAGCACCCCAGAGCAGGGTCCAGGGCATGGCACCCCTGTTTTGAAGGAGCCCTGCAACCAGTAGCCAGGACCGTTAAATACAGCTCAGTCCTGCTTTGTTCATTGGGCTGTGAGCTGTGGTCCTGGGAGGGTGAAGGTTATGTGTCAGGAGGTGCATTTGACTTGAAACTTTGCTGGTGAGGGCTTGTGAGTGGGACAAAGCACAAAGCGTAGCGTTGTGAAGGAAGGTGGGAGTTAACCTCGGTTCAGGACCCAGCGGGAGAGGTAGGGTGGGGTGAAATTGTGATGGGCTTTGAAGATAAGGCCAAGAAATTTGTGCTGGGTATGGTGAAAAAGGGGAAGGGCTTACACCAAAGGTAGCACATAGCTGCAAGTAGGAAAGAAGAGGTTAGCAGCAGCGTTTTGAATTATCTCGAGGGGGACCCTTTTATGGCTGTTGATAGCAGAGCAGAGCCGATTACAAAAAATCTGACGTAAGCTGTCCAAGGCTTCGACAAGAGCTCTGCCCTTTGAGTTGGGCCTGGAAATCCTTGTCAGTTATGCTTAGCAGGCATTGTAAACATGCAAGGATAGACTTGTTGCTTAGCCTGGGGAACTTAAACAGATACACAAAAACCCTAACAGCTTTTAAGTGTGGCTCTCCTGTTTGTACTAATCACTGCAGCCCACTCTCACTGTTTCAAACCTAATAAAATGAGGAAATGAAAATGAAAACTAGCTCTGGTCTATGACTATCTTATCTCCTTGTCGACTACAAGGGTAATCTGGCATTTTAAAACAATAGCTACTTGCTTACAAAGCCCCTTTTAAATAATGGAACAGGAGAATCTCTGTCAGAGCACAGATGTTAACCCCTTCGAAATAACATGAGTAAACTCGGCTGCTCATGATGATGCACAGCTCTCCCAGTTGGACATACATGCTAAATACCAGGGTTCAATTAAACCCAAAGTATGGAAATAAATCCACATCTGTTTCAAACTCCTCTCTGACCACTCTGCTTCTTTGTTGTCCTCCGAGGCAGAAAATCATCCGTAGAACAGAGGCAATTTTTTCATTTAATAACAGTGGTGCTACTAATAATACTTCCCTTCTATTATATAAAATAGCTATCACAAGGGAAATCAAGTTGATATTGTTTTTCCATTTGGAAGTGATGGATTTTAGTTCCATTAAAAGAACTGAGACAATCTAGTCCTCTCCCTACAGATATTCCAATGAAAATGAGGCAGGGTACATTATGTTGCAGTCTTAGTGCATTGTTTTGATGAAGCCGCAGAAATGCCACTAGCAACCTATGTAAAAACTTACATACACATTTTTGCATAAAATTTTCTCAGAGATGAGAGTTACCCAATATTTGTAGCAGTATACAGGGAATTAGTAAGTTGACAATGTCTAAGATGTTATAGAGAAATATATTTCTATTGAGTCAACTTATATTTTGTGTTAAAACCTCCATTAAATTTAGTACTAACTACTGCCAAATCACGCCAACTAGCACCAACAGGTATGTAAGCTAAGGTGGGAAAATGGATTCTTTGTTTGTGCTGGGGTAACTGGAATGGAGAGATCTTATTGAGAAACCCTGTAAAAAACAAGCTTGAATATAGGCAATGCAGTTGAGACGTACAGCAAGAAAATTCTCAGTAAAGTCAGACGTTAGGGAAAAGTTTGAATAATAAAGCAAACTTTGCTAGCTCTGTGGGAGATGGGATGAGGAGGACAAAAGTGTCTACACATTACAGAATGTGATGCCTACTTTATACAGGCCTAGCCCCTAGAGTGAAACCTGGACCCCTAAGTTAGTTGCTGAGGCTTCAGAAGGGAGATCAAAATTCCCAGTGATGGACAAGGTGCAGCTCTTTCATGGTGTCCCAATAGGGAATACTGAATCCACGAACTCTCTGCCTGGGGATTAAATGCCCAGATCAATGCATCTCCATCACCCTGAACTCATCACCGTCTTTGATGATTAATTTTCCCATTGCAGAGGGGTTTTTTACATGAACACTGATACATGGTACCCTTTCCAAAGAACTGTGCAGGGCTTACCCTTTTCTCTTTCAAATGTGGCTCTCAGTGTTGGTCCCTTCTTCTGTTATTTTTTTTTGCATGTTTTACATTAAACAGTCATTTAATAAGAAAAATTAAAAAGGAATAACTCTAAGAGCAGAGACAGTCAGCCAGGAAGGATTTCTAGATACCATCAAGGTGCCTTAATTAATAGATTTATAGGCTTATATTTCTACTTGCTTCTTTGTCTTATTGTCTTATGTGGCTTTATATATAGTGGGTCATCTTCAACAAGGGAAAGGAAGACAACACTTGGCAGAGCTTGAGTTAATAAGACCTCATCTTGTGAAATCCGCATAAGGGAGCTCCCCTGACCCGGGTGGATTCAAATCTGCTCAGGATCACTGCTAGGGTAAGTGCTCAGATGACTAACCTTGTATCTAAAAAAGGAGTGCTGTCAGTTCCCACATCATGGTGCATGTCTAGTGCCCCTCTGAGTCTCTCAGACTCTTGGGATGTTGTGGTGGCTGTTATTGCCAGCGGCACAGGGGGGCCCAGCATGCTGCAGGCCCCGGTGCTGCCCACACCAGAGCCAAGGGGCAGCTAAACAACTCCAGGTGCTGGCCCTGCCACAGAGCTGTGCATGGTGTCCACCCCAGCCCCGGCTGTGCTGGCTGTGGCAGGGCTACGTGCCCGGCTCCTCCGGCCTGATGGCAGGCTGGTGCCTTGGGTGCCTGGGGTGGGAAGCAGGAGGTATCCTGGGTTGGGTGGCTGCTAAGTGGGGATCCCAGGGTTGGACTGAGGTGTCACGTCTTGTAGGTGTTTAAGCCAGGCTTCCCTCCTTCCCTTCATCCTGCCCTTC
>NW_008825498.1:2428017-2457561 GCF_000699105.1 Pygoscelis adeliae | reverse complement strand
CTCCCTCCCTCCCTCCCTCCCTCCCTCCTTCTCTGTCTCTCTCTTTTTCTTTCGTTCTCCCCTTATTTCCTTCTCTCTTGCTTGTTTGCTTTCTCACTCGCTTGCTCCTAACCCCTTTTGCCTGGATAAAGAATAAGAAATGAATTTCCAAAGGAAAACAGATACTTGGTGGGCAGATCAGTGTTGTCTATGACAGGATAAAAGAAACAGCCTGGGTGAACAGGTACTGATTAGATCCCATGTTTTCCAGATTTAGCCAATGGTAGCGCATTAGGGTGGATCAACCTTTCTGGAGATGGCCACAGTTCTGAGAGGATCCTCTTTCCTCAACCTGCCTCCCCCCCACTGCATCAGGTCCATAGTGAGGTGGTGGCTGGGGTGCACTCGGAGGCAGCTGCAGACCCACAGTCGTGCCCCCTTTCTCTCTCTGGGGGAGGCAGAGCTTCTCCTCTGGAGGAAAAGCGGCAGCTCAGATGGAAGGGACCAAAGCCTGGGGGACCTCAAGGCGCCGCTTGACCCACCTGCTGGCAAACACCCTTCCTCACATCAGAAATTAAATAAATTAAATTGCTTTGCTGTCTTTTAAGTCCAAGCATGTTGTTTTGAACAATAAAATGTAAGAAAACTACTTGTGCTGTTCTTTTTTAACAGCTTAGCTGCCTCAGCAGAAATATTATTTACAGGTGAATATGCAATCCAAGGCCCCATGGAGGAACTGCAGCATTGCACATATGTAACTGAAGAGAGACTTATGGCCCACTAAAAAGGAATAAAAAATTAAAATATATTCTCCTCTCTCCTCATGCCAACCCATTGTTACAGCAGAGTGACAGCAATAGTCAGGAGGGGCACTCTTGAATCACTTAATGCTGGTATATGACTACACTGTATGGTATTTCTTTTGTTGGGCATGCTATGTTTGAGTGCCATATTTTCCTCTTCAAATGCTTTTATGATTTTTTTCTCTTTTCTTTTTGTTTTGGTTATTTTCCTCTGGGCTTTTATACACTATCTCCCCCCCAAAAAAAAGAAAGAAAAGAAAGAAAAGAAAGAAAAGAAAGAAAAGAAAGAAAAGAAAGAAAAGAAAGAAAGAAAGAAAGAAAGAAAGAAAGAAAGAAAGAAAGAAAGAAAGAAAGAAAGAAAGAAAGAAAGAAAGAAAGAAGATCCAAACCCCAAAAAGTTGCAAACAATGAAAACACTAAATGTAAGATTTCATTACACAGGGTCACAAGCAGAGCTCCTTGTTTTGCTTATCTTTATATTCATTCCACATATGTATTGTCCTAAATTTTTATTTCCTTCACACAAAGCCATTTGCTCAAAGAAACAAGCTGTTCAATGCATTGTGTTCTAGTGAGAGCTGTCTAATTTTGGGTTTGCCGTTTTGCTGATTTAGTGCCCTTAGGAAGTATGATACATATCCATTAATGCATCATCTGTAAAAACTTGTGGATGTGCATCGTAGCCTTTCATTAACGTTAATGGTGCCCAACCCCTGAATGTACACTGTGTCTCAGCACTCCACAAGTTAACTGAGTTCATGCCATAAACATCTTGTTCTCATTTCTGTAGCACAGGCTAGCTTTCTTGGTGGGCAGAAGTGGAACACGGAAGTGCCGATCTGTAATCTCACTGTGCACCTGAGAAGTTATTTCCAGCTCTTAAGCTGAAGAGTTTTCTGCAGATGCGGGCATCTGCTGTTCTGTGAAGAAAAATGCAATATTGTTTGCTCCCTTTCCAAGCATCTCCTTGCAATCTCATTAATTTAGCTGGTAGCAAGCATATTAGGCATGTTATTTTATTTACAATGTTACAGTAATGAGATGAATGTTTAGCATCTTCTGCAGAGTGCTGCTTGTACGAGGGCAGGATTATGTTCCCAACTGAAATAGTATATTTAGATTATATGTGGAGATCGCACTATGAAATACCTGGAGCTGATGAAACCTTGAGAAGTTTTGAGTCACATGATACATTTAGACAGTTGAAATCTGTAGATATCTTGGTCTTCCCCCCCCACCCCCCTTGAAAAAACCCCAACCAACCAAAATGTTTGTTATCAGGCTTATAGAATCTCCCCTGCGTTACAGCCAAAAATCAACTATAGCGGCAGTTCAGCGCAGATGTAACCACCTGCAGTATCCCCTATTATAGTGGGGAAGAATCTGATGTGACCGTGCCACTGAGAACTTTTTTGGCACAGCACTTGGTTGTGTAATTCAGAACTTCAGCACAGGGTTTCTTTAATAAAATATTGATTCTACAGGGGCAAGATAACTTCCTCGGCTTGGTTAACATTGGCCTGATGAGGAATTGGAATACATTTTTCCTAATCCTCCTTCATCTCTGCAGAAATTGCTTTTTGATTGAGGTCAAACTTTTGCTTTGGCAAGTCACACAGGCTCTCATTAGGCTCTGATTGCATGCATATGATTGTCCAAAATGCACAGTAGGCGAAGGGTCAAGGATACAAAGGCTGCTGTTGTTTTTTCTTCTTTTCCCCAATGCACCCAGCATGTGGAAAATATTTATCAACCTTCTGTCTGTGTCCCTGAAGCTTCACTCTTGATGCGCCTTTTTAGTGTTCCCCAAGGAATCCTGTTAAACTTGGATCCACACATCCGTGGAGTGATGTGTGACTACTATTATTTTGAAAATGAAACGGGTGGCAGGATGGCAGTGGCTCAGAAAAGTTAAATCTCTTCATACCCCAATATGTTTACGTTCTAGGGTAACCACAGCACGTGAATATGTGAAATGCATTTAATTGCTGCAAATAGGGATGCTCTTTAGACACAGGCGTTTGTTACTGAGGAGCAAGGGTGTGGACAGTCCCAGTAGGTATTTTGGGACTGAAGCCTCTGTAGCTGAGGGCAAGGAAAGAAAGTAAGACTCTGTGTTAGTATGTGGGTCTGTGGCATCCATTTTGTTACACGAACATCAATGGTTGTGACTTACTAAATATGTGACAAAGCCCTAGACGAAACTGTAAAAGCCAACTAGGACCAGGCTTGGCTTGGCCTGGTCCCACGAGCTACTGGGAGGAGAAGGATCTTCCATATGGGAACAAGCGATGGAGATATTTCTCTGTCTGAGAAATTTTAAACTCTGCAACTACAGCCGCATGCTATACAAGGTGTTCACATCAAATACATTAAGAAATACAATCCTCACCTTTCTCTAACTAGGGCTGACAAAGGAGCTACATTTTAACTTATTCAATATAAGTGTAATTGTTACCAGATAAGCTTTATCTGTTTAAATGAGGTCTGTTCATTTTCCAAATGGCAACTGTTCTTTTTATACTATTTTTAGCTTCTATTTTTTTAAGAGAGGAAATAATGCACTTCAGAGCAATGCTCTGGAGAACTGACAAACTCAATACAGCACATAGCTGGTGGGGAAAAAAAGGCCCTTCTAGGTGTCAGTGAAAAAAATAAATTACAGCAACGCTGCTTCCTTTTTTGGGGGCTTTTTTGGGCACTGTATCAAAAAGGGAGGTGAACTTTTAGTGAGCATAAATACGAGTATTTCAGACTGAACAGAAATAATTTCAAAGCATTTTTTTGGGGGTCTGTGTTGTCCTAAGAGTTCCTGAAAAATGTCATTTAAGAAGAGGACTCCAAAGGGAAATCTAAACCACAGTTTTTCCATAAAGGAAATACCTGTTCCAATTGGCTATTCTGTTACTGCTGCCATTTTTCTTTTTCTTTCTCCCTTCTTTTCATCCTTTTTTATATTTTTAACGGAATTTAATAGGCTTTTATTTTATCTTAAAAACTCAAGATATTGGCAACAATAATCATTATGCTTTTTCTCATTTAGAAGGGCACTTTTAATTCCTATTTGTTGTGTGAATTCCTGTCCCATTTTTCTTTACAGATCTTATACTTGTTTATACCATGGATGTACTCAAACTTTTGAAAGTAATGCAGCTTCTCTGTTCCTTTATTCAAGTTGAAGACTCCAGCAGCAACTCACTGATAGAGTAATCCAAGTGTTGCTGTACTGGTAGCCAAGACATTCTATAATTTCAAGTGGAAATACAGCCCTGCAGATTTTCTCCATAATTTTTTTTCCACAAAATGATTTTGAGGCAAATTATAGTAATAAAAAAACAGACATTGTCAGTGAGTTTGTCCTGACTTAGCACATGGAATACAAGTTGTCATACACGTGTGGTGTAAAGAAACCTTGGTAGCATGAGGCTAATGGGAGTATGGTTCTGCAATTTGTAATCACTCAGTGTTGCTCTAATGGGCAGGCTTGCATCAAAAAAATAAATAGGTTCCAATTTTTTCACAAATTTAAGTTAATTTGAAAGACAAAATAAGATGATCTGCAGCCAAAATTTTACTCCCAGAAGGAAAAATGAATGTTGCTTCAATGCAGTTCTGTTTCTTAAAACATCACTTTTATTTGCAGCTAGGAATCCTTGAGTGCCTTTAACTTTGACAGCTATTGACAGGAGTGGAGAGCACTCAAGGTGACAACCTCCTTTAGGCTGACATGAAGGGTTTGAATGCAGCTACAAAGCATAAGCTGCCATAAAACTGAAGCCGAAGCTCTTTAGCTGGCTGTTTTAAAATCTCATAACCTCTGTGGATCAGGCTCTTGAGACTGGGAGGATTTGTAATGCACACTAACTAGAGGGTTACATGCTCCAAGGCGACTCATCCAAGTATGTGGGACCACAGCAGTCTGAGTCTGGGATCGGTCCCAGTTTATGTGTCAGCTGCCCTCTTAGTTGACATACCAGGGACCCAAAGTGAACAGCACAAGTTTTAGCGCCTGAGTTAAGAGCCAAGGCTCTGCAGCTGGGGGCTTTAGCAACATATATCCAGGGTGGATTGACAAAAGCAGAGGATTTGTAACATATGCTTATTAGTGGTTACCCTGAGAACCTTGCAAAAGTCCACCTTTAGAAAAAAAGAGTGTAAATATCCATGTAGAGGATTTTTAGGTGATTATTATTTTCATATAAAATCATTTCTTAATAACATAAACCCTTTTTTTTTCTTCACAATTCAGATTCAGCAAAACAGTTATGCTCATACTTAGCACTAAGTATAGTGTTACTTGATGGACAAAGTGAATGGGCTTGAATATGCCTTTCGGTGGTCATTAAAGGATTTATTTTAATCAGAGCCTTTAACTGAGTGAGATTATCAAGAAGGATTATGTTAGACATCTTTCTCTCATACAGTCCATAAGGGTTTTCATGCTATAATTTCACTGGATAGTGACTATGCTTTTGAATGCTATAGGAAAAATGTGTATTAAAAAAAATCACAAGTACCTGACACAAACAGCTAAATCCATGCTCATATATGTTTGACCCCTCCCTCCCTTTTTTAAAATCATGAACAAGAGCCTATAACACTGAAATTGGTAAGCTATGTGCTGTATTTCTCTTTGGTAGACTAGAAAATAAAATAATCACCATGGTGTGTTTAACTAGTATAGGCAATAATGTAATTTTTTCCATGGAATACCTGCTTTTAAAATTTAATTTCTCAATCTACATATATGCAAATGCAAGCTGGCAGGTACTTTAGCCGTGATCCATTTTTACAGACCTGCTTTTTGAATCAAATCTGAATACTTGGTCCTTGAAGTCATTTGTTTATTTCCACTGGATGTCATATTATGATTTATGAGATTGGTTCTAGTCAAATGGGATTTTGCACCTTCTTTTGGGAGACTAGCAGACTCCACTTCGGAGAAATCTTAGTAATTCAAGCCAAATATCCATTGCTTTGTATGCATTGCTTTTATATTCTCTTGGCTCACCTGAAGCAATCCTGGACTACAGGAGGTAAATTCCTAAAAACACTGCCCATCAGATGGCTTCTCTTGGGGAAACATTTGTGGAATTGTCTGAGTTGTATCAATGTCATGTCTTGGTTTTGTGAAGACATTTACCTAAAACCGGTGGACAGAGAGATGCTATCCACCTGCATATTCTGGAATACATGCCCAGAAGCAAGAAGGGAGCCTCAGCTTTTCTGTGTATGACCGCAGTTTATTGTTCTTCTTCCGCTCTACTCCTTTTACTATCTACTATGGAGCTGATTTATCTGTAAACAAGGTGGAACCAGAGCAAATAGGTTTCTGAGTATTCTGTTGATCAGCTGCTTCTGAGAGTGGTCTCTCATGTTCCCTTTCTAGATGCTGTGGTGATGAGAAAAGTAGCTCTCCACCTGGATTTCTCCTTCATTGATCCTTCCTTTCTTTGGGATCCTTGAATACAGACTTCTTTTAGACTTGATTTTTTCTTTCAGGTATCTTCTGTTGTCCTTCATGTAATGATTAAGCCATCCAACTGAAATCAGACTTATGGCACTATTCATAGCAAATTAACCTTTCTTGAGGTTAATGAAAGATGTATTACTTTCCATGCTGGAACTCTTTGTCTCTGTGTACATCTCTTCCTTTCTGGGTTATATTTGAGTGTGGCTTTGTTGAAGCACTGCCATAATTCTGGTAGTTCTGGATTGCTCCATCCCCAACTGGATGCAACTTTCCTTGGTTTCAAGCTTAACATATAATGTAAACACAGTCTGTACCTACATCATGATGCAAGTCTTGAACAACAGAGCTGTTCTCATGTGGATAACACCTTTAAAAGCTGTCAAAAACATTTGGAGAGAGCAGAGGAAATATAGAAGAAAACTGATCTCCTGCTCTATATAGTTGTCTAACTTGAAGAAGTGTTCAATAACTGTCCTAAGGAACAACAGCATTGTCAAATGCAATGAATCAGTTTTATTGAACTGAGCTAATTTCTGTTGTTCATTTGTTCGGAGTCAACAAATTCCGTTTTATGCATAATTAGAGTATCATCAATAGTTTTGGCACTAAAATTATTTTAGGGTTTTACAGAATATAAATATATTTCCTAAGAATATTGGTATTTTCTAACAATTATCGTAGGCAATGCAGACTTCTATGTTTAGCAAGCTGTCCCTGCTGAAGTCACTTCCATAAGATCCAAGGACAGAGATGCTCAGCTAAGGATTGCATTTTTCCAGGAGTGAATAGCAAGGACATTGTTTCTTTGTCTCAGAATTAATTTATTATCTATGCCAACCAGCAGCATGAATGCTTCTTCTCCAGACCAGACTACGTTTGGGCTATGCTATTATTCTGCTGCTGTTTTCTGATTTTTTTTTTTTCAGTTTCTCTTTCTATTTGTCCGAGGGGATATCTGTCTCCCAAGAGAGGCACTCTGCACAAGGTGAATAGCTGCTTTTTGGGTGAAAGATAATGTTTTGTTTCTGTGCACCCCAGATACTAGATGTTTTTAGTGTGCAGTATGCATATTTGCCTGTGTGTGCATGCGTACGTGTCAGAGTGTGTCCAGGCACACACGCACACGTGCGCACACACACACATGTACTCTGTAACCTGAGTATCCTGGTTTGAGTCGCAGTCCTGCTTACTGTTTGGGGATCTTTTTTTGTTTTACTTTTTTGGCAAAGACATAACACTTAGCTCTGAGATGACTGAAGCAGAGTTCAGACTGGAAGAAATGAGACTTTCTGTGAGAATCTACAGGAAATGTGTCACCTATAGTCACCTAGTAATCTGGTAGCTGCCATACCTATACATAGGCTAAACCTCACCTCTGCGGGGATTCTCTGACCCTTTCTGTGGTAGTGCTAAAAATAATTCCTCAGGATTTTTTCAAACTATGTGTTTGAGAAACCTCGAGCTTGATTTAAAGAGTGAGTTTGGAATTTCTGAGCAGTGAGCGTAGTGTGACAGAAAAATTATGTCCCAAATATAAAGGTATCCAGACTTCTCCAGCAGGCAGCAGACCACCTATGTGGCAGACTTGGGATTCCTCCAGAGCCACTAGTTGAATTTTCTGTGCGTGTGCCAAGGGAAAAACACTGAAAGGGTATTTTCTATAACTGCACATTAGGGTCTTCTGCTCACTGCCCAAAGTGAAGGAATGATGCCCAGCAAACAAGATTAACTGCATATCTTAGTGATGCTCTGGAAAATGCTATTTAGCAGCAGTTTGCCACTAGAAATGCTACTCTGTGAATGGTTATGAAGTCATGCACAATGTAACACTATATGATATTCTCCCAGCATTTGTACTTGCAATGTACTTCAGCCAGGTCTCTGCGAATGAACAGCAAGTGATTTTTTTTTTTTTCCACGTCTCTGTTTGTTTTTTTTTTTTTTCTATTTGTGATCCAACTGTGTTATTGGTGCATCTACAAAGGCAAAAACAGTAGGCTGTGATCTCCAAGTACCTGGTACACTTGCAGAATTTGAAACACATGTTTTCAGCTTTGGCATTAACAGAAATGAAAGCATAACTTTTTACGTACATTAAACATTCCCCCAGACTCCAAAATATGTGTTACAGACTATGCCAACCCACCTGAGGGCAAAGGGTTCCACAGGTCTTTGGAACTTGCCTAATTTTGATAAAAAGCTGTGTGTACCCTTCACTGTTCAGTGTGTGAATGTTATAACAGTATCTTTATGATCATGATATAATTTATGTTAGGATCAAACATCTGTAATATTTTGTAATGATATTAATCCACAAAAGAAAGACAATTTTATGTATACATCTGAAATAGAGACTATATGCAACACCCAATAAACTTGGCTGATATTATTAAAAAGCAAAAAGTATGCAGTATGCTAGATTTCATCTTATTTGATATTTACAAATCACATACCTTCAAATTATTGTAGTTATAAACACGTAAATTGATCCAATTAAAATAGGAACCAACTTGGAACCTAAGCCTTTTCCTTGAACCAAAATTAATATTTGTTAGGTTCAAAAAAAGTTCGAACCACACAATCTGTTTCCTCAAGCCTTTGACTTGGTCTCCCTGACCCCAGGCATCCACTTTTCCACTGCCTTTCAGCAGTGCACCGACTTCCCCCTCCTTTGTGTGATGTCCAGTGGGTTTTCCTCAGTTTCCTACTCACTGAAAAATTCTGCAGGTTTTTCCAGCTGACTGGAAAGTTTCTGCAGTTCTCCTCTCATCACCCTCTTCAGCAACTGCCTTGCCCTTGGAGAACCTCATAGCTGATAGATCCATCAGGATAACTACTGAATGCATGCTCTTCCCTTACCTCCATCTACAGCTAATGGACTCTCTGCTTTCTCTGATCAATCACATATTAAAATGCCCTGTCTACATTAATTGGGAAATCCTTGACAATCAGTGAAAGCAGCTTTGAAGAAAAGAGTGAGACAGGGGAGTGGTGGGCAGGAGGAAGCAAGTCATGTTTTTAAAATCCATCCATTGGGTGGATGACAGGAAAAGCAAGAGTAAAATGAGTTAAGGAATATCATACTAACACT
The DNA here is from genome assembly GCF_000699105.1 of Pygoscelis adeliae. Taxonomy (NCBI): domain Eukaryota; kingdom Metazoa; phylum Chordata; class Aves; order Sphenisciformes; family Spheniscidae; genus Pygoscelis; species Pygoscelis adeliae. The sequence continues at coordinate 2,448,215 of NW_008825498.1, read as the reverse complement.
TGTTAGAAGCTAAGAGGTCTGAGATCTACAAAGTTAAATCTTTCTAGTATGGGGGATGCAACTCTAGGTTGTGCAGTTATTTACATTAGCATGGTGGAGATATGTAATGATGTTCCCAGTCTGATGTGGCACAAGAGGAACAGCAAGATACCTGTAACCTAAGCAAAGTGCATCCCCAACACAACACTCTTCATAGGATTGCAGGATTTTTGTCTCCTATCAGCATATATTTTCTTTGACTAGCATCTAGTCACAGATTTTTAAAATGTACTGTACAGGATTTCAGATGAGGTTTTTTTATTTTTCTTTTTTGAGCAAATCTGTCATTGATAGAGTTAAATCAGGACCGAGTAAAGATGAAACCATGATCCTATGTACAATATACAGAGTCTCTGTGTATGTGCATAGACATGCATACACAGTGTTGCAGCGGTTCTCAGAAACTTACTTTCAATGGTAACCCCTGGGTAATGTATCCATGTACCCTACCAACCACAGCTGAGGCTCTCACCAAGAAGCTCCTGACTTGGTCTAGGAGGTGGGTTTTGGAAAGGTGATATAAAGCTGACTTTGTTTCCTGTGGTGACTATTTGCTAGGCCAGTTCCCCAATTTAAGTTAGAAAACGAGGAGTAAACAGTGGCATAGTGTATTTGGCAGAGACCTGGTGCTAGAAATGAAATAGGAATACCTGTCTAGCGTCCCCATCAGAGCTTTCTTCAGCTATCCTCCATTTCCTGAGCCTCATGTACTACGCCCCTCCAGCCCATGGGCCTCGGGGCCACATCCAGACATACATCCTTGTGAACTGGGTTGTGTTTTGCTGCTGTTTAGAGTGGTAACCTTGACTGCATGGAAAATAACATTAGGATGTTCACAGTTGCCAATACACCATCTAAGCTCTCCTTATGTGTCTTCTTAATAGAAAAGCAACCCATAATCTTTAATGAATGTTTTCTCATACGATCCCTGTGAGATAGGGAAGTATGGACTAGGAAAAGAGAGATCTGTTAACATTAGACATCCAAAAGTTAGCTATCAAGTCTAAACTATCCATCTGGGCTCACTCTTTAGGCAGGACAAAGGGAGAAAAATATATGGAGTAACTCTGAAGACAAAAGGAGTAACTCTGAAGGTAAAATGGATCACCACCTGGTTGCATCTGTAGGAAGCCTGGGTGTCTAGTGTGGCACCTGCCTTTTAGATGGTTAAAGCAAGAGGAATTCCTTTCCAAATTGTTTAATAAGGTACCTTAGGAAGCATGTGAAATTACGCTAGGCTTCCCAATACAAAGGATAGAGTCTTAACTCTCCATCTTATCTATATTCACATGGGCCTGTTCAGGCCATTTTAAGGGCTGCTCTGTGCTAGTCATGCAGCACAAAACAGCTGCACAACAACACTACCTGGTATCAATACCTACCTCAGATTTTGCACATGGAAATTATGTGCACACACAAACACATATACTTTTGGGGCACAAAGGGAAAAGGATTTTAACTCTTTGCAGTTTCTGGAAGTGATGAATTGACAAAAAAAAAAAAATTAAAAAGTAGAGAGGACTTAAAAACCCTCTCTGCTAGACATGATTGGTGGGCATTTCATTTGTCAGTAACTCATTCTGAATTGTTGATCTATTCAGACCTTGCTCTGGTACCCTGCTCTCTGTAACTACAGCATGCAGGATTAATATCCTCACTAACTCTTATGCATTTGGCAATATGCTCTTGCCCAATTTTTACTGCCCCCCTAAGGAAATAAGAGCACTGTGTATTCTAGGAAAAAAACACACTTTTAAAATATTCATATTTCCATGGTTGTGTGTGTCTGTTGTGTAAGTTTTCCTTGGTGGCAGTGAACAAAGTGCTCTTCTGTGGAGCAAGCTCTCCTGTCTCCTCCAGCAGACTCAGTGTCTGTACAGGGAATTCCTGTTCCTGGCCCAAACCCACAGGCCCTCGGCACTGGAGGACAAGGTCAGCCATCTCACACTCTCTCTTTCTCTCGTCCTGATAGCTAATCTGTGTGCTAGAGAAATGGGCTCTGAAAGACAAAAAGAGGGGGGCTGAGGTGAAGGAAAGAGAGAGCACATGTATGTACTTCCAACTTGTCCTGGGAACTTCAGTAAACATTTCCTCCCTAAAGCAAGTCTGCTCAACTTTTGCAGAAGTCCTGATAGTCTCTGATTTACTCTGCTCTTGATTTAAGTGAATTAGTGGTACCTGGCTGTGTTATTTTACCAACACTGTGACAGCATCATCCAAGCCCCATTTCACACCTTCCATCTTACATCCTGCCCATGAGGCCTTTTTTTTTTCTTGCAGTAACAGTGACTGAGCAACAGCATCCACTGCTAGGCAAAAGGCTGTCTACAGAGACCTTCCTCTGTTTAGACTTCAGTCAAAGGACCCACTGAGCATACTTCGGGGCTACTTATGGTCAGGGAGGTATGCATATTTTTTAAAAGTTGTGCGCTTTCAAGACAGGTAATTGTGTAACCTTAGCTGCACTCTTTTTTTTTTTTTCCTTTCCCCTAAGGCTGGAGTGGCACCTTGCATTCCAGCTGGTGCCGAGGGCATGGCGTAGCTGCACTGCTCCACAATCAGCTGCAGTCTCGCTCATGTTCTCCCGTCCTTCACCGAGGAGGATGGTATCAGCCCTTTCAGGCTCTCCCCAGCTGCATCTCCCTAGCTGACTACTCTCCCTTTCATGCACAGTACAGGAAACTACGGGGCACAGTGTATGAGACGCCTCGTTATCCTCTGCAGATATGCTTTCCATTGAGAGCAAGGGTAATTTTTCTATTTCTGTTTCAGTGTCAGGTACCACATGGTTTATGCATTTGTCTCTTCGAAAACATGTTTTGCTTTGATGTTTGCTTTTCTAATGGGGCTAGTTTGCATAATACCTTCTGCTGCAAAAGAATGCTGAATCTACAGATGAGCTATCACTTCTCAAAATACTGATTGCTATCAGATGGCTTGCCGAAGGCCTTGGCTGTGGCTGTGCATGCGTGTGTCTGTGCGTGTGTGCACAGTCGGGGGAGGGAGGGAGGTTAATTTCCTGTCTTTGACCAGTTTTGACATAATGCACGAACTAAAAGAGCTGGATCCATCAGAACATTAACATTTACCTGCTTTTCCAAAGCAGCATCGCAAGCTCTCTACCTGCAAGGGGGTGGTTATTTGTGGGGAAGGAGTGAGATGACAGGGAAAAGGGAAATGCAGTATTTGTGACAGTGGTTTCTACAGTACAGTGTTCCTGCCAGCATGTGTCACAGTCTCTTTAGATGACTTTTACACCTGTGGAGTTTCTCCAGTGTTCACCTTTAGTACTGAGGATGGCTAAAGTCAGACAGTTAAAGTATACAAAGCTGTATAGATCCAAAGTCTGGTAAGGGGACATGAAACACAATAGCTGTAGGGAGTGTTATGGGATACACATATACATACACACACACATACATATGAGTGACTGTGTGTGTATGTGAGATTTGCAGCGTGTTTCTTCCTTTTCCCAAATGATAAGTTACCACTCGCTCATGCTGACCTCTTCCCAATGAAATCCCTTCACTGCTGCCTACTCACCTGACCTTGTTGCTTTTCCGTGCCTGGACCTGATGCCTGACTAACTCCTAGCAGGCAATAAGGGTGTGGGGAGGGAAAGGATCCCTCCTTTCCTTCTCTTGACAAGGAACCTGAGCCAGAGCTTACCTTTCCTCTGAAAGTGCCAGGGAGCAAAGTTTAAAGAATTCCTACTGGCAGCAAACATTGAGAGTCAAACGTGAACATTTTGGCCTCAGCATTTTGCTTGCTAGACTATGGCTTTAGGTGCTTTTTATAAAATTCAGAGACTATCCTTTCTATAGCATTGCACACTCCTCTGCTTTTAGGATTCATGCAAAACCGCCAAAGATTCAGTGGCTTATTTCAGTAAATATTCCCGCATTCCAGTGCCATCTGAATGTATCTGTTTCCACGTATCTTTGGGCCAGAAATGGGGTCTGATCTCCAGAGAAGAAACTTTCTCACAAGATTTTTGGATCTTTTTGGCTTTAGTGAGCAGAGAAAATTGGAAATACCATGAGAATGATAATAACTAAGAATAATTTGTGCTGACATAATGCCTTCCATCTGTAGATCTGAAAAAGCTTTATGAACATTAATGAATTAGTCCACTTACTACCCCGTGAGACAAGGATATTGTTATCCCAGCTTTGCAGGGGGGGTAGTGAGGGGACTGCTAGGAATCTAAGGGCCTGATCCAGCATTCACTGGAGTCTATGGGAAAATTCCCAGTAACTTTACTGGGAGATAGATTGGCCTGTTAGTGGATTGCTCAAGGCCACACAGCAAGTGAACAATAGCATTGGGAATGGGACCCAGAGCCACTGACTCCTCGTCCTGTGCTGTGGCCACAGGACTGCATTGTTCCTTTCCAACCCTTGACTTTCTTCAGGTCTTTCATTACTTTTCTGTCTGCATGAGGTGCCTGAAGTTGAAAGCATAAAGCAACAATATAGAAGGTTCATTTATAGCATTTCAAACCTCAGCAGAAAGCTTGGTTCTGGTCTGGTCTGAGGGAGGAATTTTAGTAAGACCCAATTTTTAAAGAGGTATCTAAGCACTCAGTTCCCATTTTTATGGGCAGGAGAGGCCTAAAGACCTTTAAAAATCAATCTGTAAATAATGACATTCCTCCAACCAGGTAAAGTATCCCTCATGCAAGCTTCTGGAGAAGCTAAGGAGAGCTAAAGCCTAGCTGAACCAAGCCCTGCAAACAGGTCAGGTCCCCAAAGAGCGTCCGCACCCTGCGGAGACCTCTCCCCACCCGGGTATGCCCACAGATCAAAGCCACATCTGCTGCTGCTAGGAGACACCTGCCTCACTCAAGGCAACAGCCTGCCGGCTCCCCCCGCCCCGGGGTGGCCCTGGCAGCCTCCCTCCCCCGGGCTCCTCTCCTCCTCTCCTCTCCTGGCTTGCCTGCCGGCCTTTTTCCCTTTCAGGCTGGGTTCTCCTACCACTTTTTTTAATCTTTCTGCAGCTGGGTTGCTTTCCACCTGCTCCCTGGGTTAACCCCTTCCTTGTTATTATAAACCTCATTGCAGATGTATGTAGATGCATGCAGATGAAACACAGATGTACGGAAGCTGAAGTCAGCACTGAGCAACGCAGTGCGACCTTACTAAGCACCCCAGTGCCAGTGAGAACGGAGTAACAAGTGAGATTTCTGATTTGTGGGAAACAACTTCTTTTTCTTTAATAGTTTGGGACAGTGTTGGGGTTCTGAGCTCACTAGGAGAGACCCCGCAAAGCAGAGGAAGGGCTGGTCCTCCTGAGGCTTATGCTCACACAGCAACCCAGGGCTGGCAATCCGGCATCAGCCCAGACCTGCTCCAGAGCAGAGCCCGTCAGGCAACGTCCCTCTGCTCTGCTCTTTCCAAGACGCTAGGCATCCAGCATGCATCTGGGCAGGGCTGTGGGAAACCTACCCTGCCCTTAGCAAAAGCTTGTAAAAGTAGAGACTTTCCTAATGCACTCTTATTCAGTTGAAACTGCAGAAGAGTTTTTGAGCCATTTCCATGTTGAAAGTTCATATCACGGTATTTTTTAATGAATGAAATTAAAAAAGTATAGCTTAAGTTTTGATTTGAGCCTGTGAGCTAAAGGCAGAGGTAATGGAACAACCCTGGAGACTCCTTCTAATTGAATTCAGCAACAGTCTGTGTAGCTGTTTTTTGAAGGATTGTAACAAAATCGCACTACCCATAGGGCAAGTACTTACACAGACTCCACAGTAGTCCCTTTCTGAGGCACTTCATACAAGGGAAAGTTGTTTAAGAGTGAGCTGTGTTGCTCAGCAACACTATGTATTTAATTTTTTTTCTTTTTTAACATTTCATAGCTCATGGGATTTTAGGCACTAGAGCTAATTTATAAGAAGGCTCCACTGTAGTTTTCTGAAGTTTATTTAACTGTATGAAAACATTTCCAAATAAATTATGTAATCTACAAGATATGTATGTTATGTGTGTGCTGCTTTGCTGGTATTTCTACTAAAGTACCGTTGGATAGGGCTTGAAACTGAACTGAGATATCATCTGTTCATTCACTGATTGAAATTATTATTTGGGTCATTTTACCTCTCCCCATGCTGCCCACTAAAAGATAAGGAGAACCCTTTTACAATTCAGCCTATTAATTATCTTTATATGTTTTATACAGAACAAATAACAAACTGGTTGAAAAGCACACAGGTGAAGGAGCTCTTTGTGGCTCTACGAGGAGATTACAGTTACAAGTATTCAACCTGATTATGAGGACACAGTTCATCCTTTTTTTCCCCTCATTTAAAGAAATAAGATAGATCAATCCCAAATCATTTCCCACTATTACGTACCGCGTTTATGGAATTACAAGACTTATATGGAAGTGTATGCTCCTTTGTTCACCTTTATGCCACAGGAAAACTAATTCTCAAGAGAATGAGCCCTGGCAAATACTTTTTCTTGAGAGTCACCATTAAGAAGTACAAGTAAAGTCTGAGAAATGTTCGTGGCTATATATTGGTAAGGCAAGTTTTTCTCCACCCAGCTCCCCCTGCTCCTGGAAAGCTTCCACACCTTCTGGCCTCGTTACCCATGTTCCTAGTTTCCTCATTACTTGTTCTCATCTACTGCTGGGCAAATCCTGCAAAACAGTATTCATAACATCTGTTCAAAGACAGCCCACACTCTAACTGACATGCCTCTTTAATGCGCTTTCTGTGAACAGAGGGACAAGCAAGTATTTGTTCACAAAAATACTGCTGAAAGAGAAACTTCCATGGGTAACCACTGATGTCTGCAATTGCAGAAGGACTGGGGCATGGGGGGAGAGATAGGGAAGGGAAGGTGGGTTGTTATGGTCACTTTGAAAGCACTTTGTGGGTTTGACAGTTAGGAAGCAAGATCATTGTTATATGATATCTTCTGCTGTTCATGCTGCTTAATCAAATCCCCAAATCCTCCCTTTAGGAAGTAAATCCCATCCCAGAGGAAAGCATGAGAGCAATCTGGGGGTGGAAATAAATAGCAATAAACTATCTGATGAATAATTGAGAGTAACAAATTATTCTGTACCAATCCAAGTCTTTCCACGGATGAGTTACAGGCGGAGTTGGAGGCTCAATGAGACACTGTCTGACAAAGAAAATACATTCGCTTCTGTTCCTATCACTTAAAGGAGTCCCAGCGTAAGGTCAGCTGTAAGCTGGCTGGTACCTCAGTCAAATGGCCTTGTAGCCCTCATCAGGGGCTATGACTGGTGATAAATTAAAAGAAGCTGTGACAGTGGCAGAGAGAATAATCTGGAGCAGGCGACAGCCATTGCAATGTGGGGAGAGCTTAAAATGTGCTGTTTTCCAGAGAGCCTAGGACATGGTTACAATTTATAAAAAAGGAGTGTTAGCTGCTTGAGAATGAGAAGGGTTATCCTTAGTAACTGCGTATTTGCATTTCAAAGTGGTAATTATAGATATGTGTACACACAATTAAATAGGCTGCACAGAGTGAAAATAAACAAATAATCAGCGCTATTAGCCAAGCCCTAATGAACATTTTTTGTTATAACATAAATTAATATGTGTTCTTTGAAAGAACAACAAAATGAAGTATTCCCCTTTGAGATTCTCAAGGATTATACGAACAACAAATGAGTTAAAAAAATTGAAGCCGTGAAACCCTTTGACACCGACACGTCCTTTTAAACATCCAGCAATTGGACCTGGCCAGCTACTCTGATGCAAGCTTTTTCATTCCCGTTGGTAATACATTCAGTAAGTTCCTCTGAACTCCAGGCAATCAGACACATAGATGGCATACCTAAGGCTTGCTCCAGCAGGCTCCATTGACGTTTGCACTGTTGGAAGCCATTCTAACACAGCTATTTATGAATATGTAACATGCAAACTGGATCTTGCCCAAGAGCTGCTCCAGTTTTAATGACTCTGCTCCTGTTTGCACACACGCACTGCAAACTCTTTCTCTGTAGGTGAGCTAAGCAGATCCAGGAAATATTAGCCATTTCGACTCTGGGGTTTGGTGACAGGAATTGTACGCAAGCTGCTGTTTCTTGCAAACATTCCTCACATTTCTGACACACAGTAGGGTGGATACATGTTGTGTAACAACGTTTTAACCTTAGCATTAAACTGGTCAAGTGACAAAACACTGAAAGAAGACTAGTGTGTTCAAATGATATTGGCCAATACTTATCTCACATACCAAATAACCACTCTATTTACTGTGGCTAGTCCTGAAAAAAAACCCACCTCTTTTTTTAAAAAAAAGGGCTTTGTAAAGTCCTGTCTTCACTGTGTCATACTGCCTGAGGACAGCAGCAACAGCAGAGTGACCTGCTCCTGCCACATGCCTTAAAGGATTGTCTCAAGAAAATTAGAGTGTAGCTGAGTCTCTGTGCCCATTCAGTCTGTGCCTTCAGCACTGAGAAGAGTCTTCAGTGCAGAATGTGCTCTCTCAGTTAGCTCTGTCCTGATTTTAAATTAAATCCTAGTCACTGGACAATTTTACCCTTTCTCATAAAATATTTTTCAAGGCAGTTTCCTACCCTCTCCATTCTCTTCTAATATCCCCATGCCTCGGTTTGGGGTTCGATATTGTGTTCAAATATGTTCCAAGCTTGTTTGTTAAACCTCATCATCCTCTTGCATTCTCAGCATGCTATTGTACTGCCTAATCCTTGGTGGTAATCTGCCTTTTCAGATCAGTGCTTGCCTGGTATTATCAGAGAGATCAAAAAGAGTTTTCAGCTGGCTGAAGGCATCACTTAATGCACTAGGGATATCTGGACCTGCATCTACCTATGTGTCTGCAGTTTTAAAAATGTGAAAAACCCTTTGGAACAAACCAATAAAAATAAATCAGAGTGGTAGCTAAGCTGTGCTTTTAGTGAACACAAAACAAAATAGAAGATGCGGAAAATAATTACTCTTTTATTACGTCACTTTCTAGACAGCACTATAGTCCAGTCCTCCAATTAGTGTTTCCATTTCTAATTCCAGGTCCCTATAGAATCTCAGGAGGTGGGACCTTCACCAGATGGTTTAATGGGCAAGGTATGATTTTTCTGTTGCCTTTGAAAAAAAATTATGATGAAAACATATTGTCAGTCCTCACCAAAATACTACTTAATTTCGTCCCCTCGCCTTAATATATATTTTACACATAAGTCTGAAACATTTCCCTAGAAACTTTTGGGTTTTTCCTTTCCTTTGGGGAAAAAAAAAACCCAAAAACCAGTTTTTATAGAACTTGCAGATTTTTCCTCTGTTAAAAAGCAGTTTCTGGAAAAAAATTCTTTCAGAAATTCTTTTACCAATGCTACCTGTTGTGAAGAATATTTTTCTTTGTTTTGATGTTCTTATCATCTCTATTCTTAACACAGTCCTGAGCACATAAACTATCAAAAACTGATAGTAGCTGCTAACAGGATAGAAATCAAGTGGTTTAATCTCTTCAGAAACCAGCTGTGGGATCTTAGAAATTTTGCATGGGTTTTAATGTCATTTAGGATACCTTCCAAAATGATGTTTTCATATCCCTAACCTTAAGGTTGGCTGTGCAGATGCTCTGATTTTGCGTACTATTACGTCAAGTGGTGTCAACCCCATTACCAGATAAAGGTTGAAGCTCCATTGTGCGGGGAATAATAGTTCATGCACATGTGAGACATAACTGACTTGTATCTTTTGGACCACAAGTAACTCCTGAAGAAGTCAGCTACAGCTTCTGTAACGGCCACAAGGCAAGGGGTTGTTGGCTACGCGTGCTGTCAGGGGGGGCAAAGTGGTGGGTGCATCTCACACTAGCAATGCTGGGGTTCCTGGTGCCCATTGGCATGCTTGGCCTGGCTGGTGCAATAGTGAGCAGGGAAACGCCTGTGAAAGCACTGCCAGGTCACCCCTCCTGCTGCTCCTAGAGCTGCCCTTCCCTTTGGTGCTCTGAGTGAGCTGTGTTGTCTCTCCCTTGCACTTATAGGCTGTGTGATGCTCTTGATAGGTAGCTCATACAGTTGAGAAGTGTTACCATGACTAACGTAGGAGGAAAGCCCTTGCCTTAAAGGCTTTGTAGTCCAAAACTACAAATAAACACAAACCAAATAAAGTGGTGCTGTATAAAAATGGGACATACTGGGAGGTAAAAACTGTTCACTAAACCTTCCCAGACTGGGACAGGTTTGGCACTTAAATCAGATTATGTTCTGGCCCAAGCTCCTGCAACCGGGTGACCAGAGTAGAAGTTCAGCCTGGCCTAACAGAAGCAAGATTTATGCTTAAATAGCACAGAAAATCTGGGGAAGGATGGGCAAGCAGAAAATAGCCCAAGTCTGATGTTAGAGCCCGATTATCTCTAAGATCACCACACTCTCCCCTACCCCCAAAAGCTGCTCTGGAAGGACCGAGTGAATAAAAGCCAGCAAAACCAGTGTAGAATAGAGGGACGAATACAAGATGTGGCCTATCCATGAGCGAGGTCCCATTGTCTTCAGGGGTCTGTCGGGATGATATACTTTGCAGTCAGCACTTGCTGCTCCTCGTGGTGCGGCACAACCTGTTTGTGAGTTACATGTATATTCTTGTACAAAGTCTGTGAACGTGCACTGAACTCCTCTGCCTTTTCAACTCCTGTGCAGGGTACTTGCAATGTTGTTCTCATTTTCTAATCAATGGCACTTGTTGCTTGGGGGCCTTCACCTTCTTGTTGCTACACTATACTGGCTGTCATGCCTATTCCTAGTCATCCAGCAGAACTGTACTTGGTAGAAGAAACATTTCAGAAGTCCTATCCCTTCCCTTCTCATAGCCTGTTGGGTGAGAGTGAGCTGTCCTATCATTCCTTCTTACTGCAATAATGATCAATTGCTAGGATGCTGCAATATATTTATGTATATATACACACAATTATTCCTGAATTTCTTATATACATTAAAATTGCCTAGTAATGAATATAATTTGGATTGAAATATCACTCTGTTTTCCAGTTCTTTCCAATGTCTCCTTTTGATGTAACACTTTCAAGTTAAAAACAGGACAAACCAAAAAGAAATCTCCCCATAATGGTGATATCACAGCAACAAAGGAAAAAAAAAAAGGAATTGGCCACTATTGTTGAGACTGTTAGATTGAGGGAGCGAGGACTCCTTGCCTGAAGAAGCTAATGATGACATCTCTTTCAAAGTAAAGTATCTCTAGCCAAAAATTGCCCATGACCCTGTAGACAGAAGCATAAGAGTCCATTTCTTTCTCAGCAGAGCTAGCTTGATTTTTTTTCTCCACATGTGGAGTTAAACATCACTGTTCCAGACAAAGATATGAAAGTGACAGTTAAATAAGATGTTTCTCTCAGGCATTGTACTTGCTGTGTTAAGTGAATTTCTCTATGTTAATAATTTTTTAGTGGTAAGAAGATTACATCACAATTATAGGATACAGTTACCAGAATATTTCCTCAGTACCTCTGAGAGGAGCAAAACTATTATTTGGTTTGGCCACTGACTGGTTCTAAATGTTCTTCTGAGCCCTTTAATAGACCTGCCGATCCATAGCGCTAAGATCCTTACAAAGGGATGGGCAAGGAAAATTTATTTCTGTAGTTTGTAGAACTAAAGGGGGCAGAAGTAAAGAGGAGTAGTAGGAAGATGTGCCCAAGCGATGTGCCTTTGTGCGGAAGTTAGGCATAATTTGACTGAGAAGCAGACACTCTTCTAAATTGGTGTTACTGCCGTGATAGTTACCTGGGAGAAGGTTGGCCTGATTCCTCTTGCATCTCCTATTTCAGCAGTATTTTGCATATACTGTAAAGGTAAACCAAAAATGGTACTGAATGCATCCAGACAGCAAATAGCGATGCTGGGGACCAGGACCTATTTATTGAATTGAAGACTTGTGTTCAAAAGTCTTCTGCAACCAAGCTAATCTCTTACCTGAAGTATCTGGCATCTATCCATTAGACCTAACATTCCTGAAGTAAAGCTAGATGGGTGGTGGTTTTATTATTCCCTTAAAAGTGTTTGCAACATGTCCTTTTTGCCATTCTGCATGAACATGAAACCCAGTCCTTAAAATTTTTGTATGCTACAGTCCTCCTTCAGGCTAGTTAAGAGTCAATAGAAAAGACAGAAGACTCAGATTCAAGCCTCTATTCCAATGAAAACTGATTTTGTAGACAGAATGAAACACCTATTAGCGCTCCAGAGAGTGCTCCTGTGACACAGTTCACCTAGCGGACATAACACTTACTGAGACGTAAGAAATGTAAGTCCAAGTCCCTATGCTGAAGCAGGTAGAACTGAAACATGAACTCAAGTTTTCCCACACTCTGGTAGGTGACCTAACCTAAAAGGCAGCCTGGAACAGTGTTTCCACAGTAGTTCCCAGCTATTTGTTTGTCTCTCTTTCTCCTGCTCTGCCAACCCCCACCTTATATTTTGACCAAAAAATGATCATCACCCTGAGAAACATTTCCTAAAACAAATCTAGTGAAAACTCACACAAATAGTTTTGGTTTCAAGGAATCTGTGGGGTTTTTTAAAGAAAAAAAGAAACAAAACAAAAACCCCAAACATTGAATTGAAAGATTTCCAACAGGCTCTGCTTTGGTGTTCTGTGACTGGACTATTCAGAGGCAACATGAAATTGGAAAAGTAGTCTGTGTGACTGCCGTACATGCATGACTTCCACTTTACTAAGTAATACACAGCGTTTCATATGCCTGGAGATACACTAGGACTCACCAAACTACTATGAAATCTTCTATATAATGAAGCAGAATTCTGCCTTCATTTGCTTCTGTAGCAGTGTACTAAACAGTATATTTGCCTTTTATTTCAGGAACTGAGGGAGAAAGAGAAGCTGATAAAATGACCAGAAAGTTTTCAAAGATGGATCTATTTTCAAACAGATTACACAAGTTTGAAAACCAAATCAGTAATGTGTTTGTAAACCATTTCATTATTCTCATTATGCTCCCAGAATGAGGTATTTTAACATTTATGGAGATGGTGGCCTTTGAGATAAGAAAATTTCTGAGAAATACTGATGGATTTCTAAGCTACAAACTGAGATAGATAAAGCAGCTGTGGAAAAGGAAGTTAAAAAAAAGAACCCTGATCTCTCTTAATGATGTTGCATGTGATCACTTAAATTATAGCTTTGACTTTATTAAGGTGTGTTAACAGACTCTGACAGAGTCACGAAACAGGCCATTTTCCAACTTTTGTGATGTTAAGGATAGGAACTTACTTCCCTGAAAAGCTGAAGTCAAAATCAGGTAAAAACCCGTGAAGAGGAGATGCTGGAAGCCCTCATGTTCTGGGAGCCACGTAAGGTCCCGTGTGATGTTCCTGCAGCTCTGCAGAGTGGGCTTGACCAATCGCTGCCCTGGGAAAAGCTGTTGGATAGCAATCTGAAGAAATACTCTTCTTGCCTGTGTAATGGTATTGCTAACAGTCATGAGAATCAGAAGCCAGCCATGGGATTTCTGGTAGGCTGAGAGGAGAGAGGATGAAAAAGGTATCCCATCATGTGTCATTCATCGCTGCCAGATGTGTGCTGCTCCTGGTTACAAGTGATTTCAGCGTACGACTCCCAAGGTGCTGTTTCGTTCTGTACTTGGTGCAAGGTTCCCTGAGCCTGCCAGCTTTCCCTGTGACCAATGTACAACCGTGATTCCCACCTAAATTTTTCCCTAATTAGCAGTTTTAATAGAGTGTCAGCAGTTCCACCCATTTGTGAATGTCTGAGCAAATATCTTGACCCTCAGTAATTGTTAGCATTTAAACAAGATATAGAATGGGGGAAAAAATGAAAGGGCTCAGAAAATTTCACGTTGCTCAGTTCTTGTAGGAGAGACTCAGCTTTACATCCAAACAGTCTATGCAAGAAAAATAAATGAAACATGTTAATAGAATCTGGCAGTACTACTAAGATTGCTATATGCCTCCAGTAATGGTGGTCATATGAGAGGACAGAATGAATAGTGTCTTGTCAAAGAGGGAGTGTTTGCATAAAATGTATTAAATAATAAACATAAATTTGTTATTCAACTATTCCAGCTAATTTTGAGCTCAGAGATAAAAAAAAGAAGTCAAATACAGGTGTAAAAAATCAGGCCCTAAATATGTAGTTATTAAAGACGAGTGGCCAGGGTTCAGGCATGCATATCTAACTTTGAAGATATCAGTCTGTTTCTAGGTTGGGGCAAAATCTACAGCTAATTGTGTTTCCTTTTATTGATTATTCCCCAGAGAATATTTCAAAATTTAATGACAATCTAAAAAACTGAGTATTTTAGACTGAGAAATAGAGAATTAATTTTAAGTGATGCATCACAATATTTGTAGTTAGGTTGTTTTATGCCTGAGCTTTTTGCTATCCACCAGATTTCTTCACTAGCATGTATCCCAGGACTGGAATCACAGTACCTCTGCCTTCTTGCCCCATATAGTATGTTGTATGAGTCCTTGGCCAGGAGGCCTTGCAGCTGAAAACTGAAAATTATTCCAGGTTAATTTTGTTGCTGGATGGTTCTTCTGTCTGGTCACTTGAAGGCTGAAGTTTTCTGAAGACAGGAGAAACTTCAGATGTAAAAAATCTCGCTTAATCAAGAACTCCAGTTATCTGCCAGAATGTATTTTAGATGGAAAATTTTCAACTAGCTTTAGCTATGTTCTATTTCTGTGCTGGCAAAACTCCTCATAAGAATGAAGAGAGAGCACATAAAGCAACAGGCCCAGCCATTAGATAAAAGGGTCTTGTAATGGGTTAAATTAACTTTAAAGTTTGCTTGCCAGTTGGAAGGTATAATAAAACATATCCCCAAACCAAGAGAGAGCCGGCGGGTCTAATTTTAGGGTTACCAGCTGTTTATATTTGGTGATGCCTGTCATTACAGAACAATTTCTGTGTCTGTGGCTAGAGACTCTAGTGCCAGACTGAAGAGTAATAGAGAGAGGAGCAGTGTAGGTTGGTTAACCTTTCCTTTGTGGCAATTAGATTATCTGCTCATTGGCATTACACTGTTAGTGGGCATCGACCATCGTCATAGCTAGTTGGCTAAAACTGATCCCCAAATCAGGTTTTCTGCATGTGTGAGCAAGACTGGTCCTTCTTGTTGAAGTCTTACTAGGGCTCTGTGCACAGCCCTGTGAGATCAAAAAGGGAGACAGGCAGAAAGGAAAGAGGGGAAAAAATGAAATTTGGATGAATCAGATATATAATTGAGTAACTCAGTATGTGAGTTGCTTTATGATTTTCACTGGCCTTTTTAATGCCAAAGGGAGCCATATATGTTGCCAGATATCATGTCATCTGGTACTTTTGTGGTATTCCCACAAGCTGGGAAACAAAGTCTCATGAGAAAGCCAAATGTCGTATTTTGTTAGTGCTATAAAACACCAGAATGCTGCAAAACTATGAAGAAAACATAAAATCATAAGCTCTCCTGTCTTTTCATGGTTATTGTCCTCTTTGACAAGACACATTTCTGAGAGGCTTTTGGTATAAGCCTTTCATGAGACATTTACAAGATCCCTCATATCAGTTCCCTCTGCCACAGTTTACACTAGGACTTTGCTAAGAAAGCATGCTGCTTCAGCCTCTAATGATTTTTCAGAGATACTAAGATTTCACGAAGTCCTTATCCCCCAGCAAAATCCTTGTGAGATGCTTGCAGCTTGTGCAAAGAACCAGTTCATCCTAAACTTAGAAGACTCACTCAGAGCTAGTAAGGCAGTTCAAGGGTAGACATTTACTGTTTTTTGTAAAGCAAAAACTAGCAGTCTCTGCTTTAGCTAAAAGTGCATCTTTAAGGCTCTTTAAAAACACCTGAGGACTCGTTATGGTTGTTGCTGTTACAGGAACATGTGGATCTGTCATCCAATGTGAGTCCTAACATGCCTACAACTACAGAAAAGATCTGCATTCAAAAGAAACTGGAGTTTAAACAGACAAACCATGCACAAAATGGAGGAGCAAAGAAGGTCCCTATTTCACAGCCAGGAACCTGAGATAGAAAGAGACTAAATAATTTTCCTCAAACCTTTCGGAATAGCTTACCAGTGGTCTAAGAAAAATCCTGGAGTTGTGCATCATGAGAGGTAGCTTTGTGGAGATTTATGACAATTTGGAAATGGTGATTTATCCTTAATTAACATTTTAATTATTCTTTAACCTATCCCAGAAATCAATATTAAGCCTTGCTGAGTATCTATTGAAAGCCTTGATGTTGCAAGCAAACAATGATTTACCCAAGTCAGTGAAGCAAAATTCACCACGCTTGCAAAGAATCTGATTATAATGAATTTTATTTTTGCAATGAAAAGAAGGGGAATAGGAAACTTGCAAGTGTGGTTTTCATTGTTAGTTTTTAAAGATATTTAAGCAGGGAAATCTCAGGCTTCTTTCAATGCAGCAAAATGTCAATGTTTCATTGATGTCCCCACAAACATGCAAAGATAAATATTGTTACCCTATTCTCAGAAAACATAGCTGAAGTCTGTATCCTCTATGCTGTGCAGAGTAGCTAGCATTAGAGTACCAAAGAGTCCTACTCAGCAGTCAGCAACTTTTCCTGAACTGCAGTTGTACATTTGTAGAAGACTAACTTAGCCCTTTTAGGGGTCTGTGTTGCACGGGTGGATTGACACAGAAGCTCACTCATTCTGTGCTAACTTAACATTGATTTCTACTAATTCGCACAAAGAACAAGATAGAGGGTTTCTTTTAAAACCAAAGAAAAGAAAGCAATTTATGCAAGTTGATGTGGAAAGTCTACAGCAGATGACTAGGAATAGACTTATGCTTTAATTACAAAATCGTGTTGTCTCATGTTGTAGGGTTAGAGTAAAACAGGAGTCCATATTCTGACGTAAAAGCCTCCTGCCGCAGCCAGCAATTTTAAGAACTGTTTCTAGCAAAGGATTCAGTACTGTTCTATTCGGTGGGAATTATGAATGTAGAAAAGTAAATAATTCACACTAGGCACACTTTTTTTCTTTTCTTTCACTTTTTGTTTTCTGCTAATATTTATGTGCATTTTATGTTGGTTTCTCACATCCCTTTTTACTCACTTGAACTTACCTTGGGTGTCTCCAGTGACACTGAATTGGATCATCATGGCAGCAAGACTTTGGGAGTTGTCAGATGTGTAAAGAATGGCAGATAAATAGGAAGCTCACTGCCTTTGTAGTGGTTTATACCTGAAGTGTGCCTGGCATGTCTGTCTAATTTCCGAGGGAAAGGCAGAGTATTGTATGACAGGCGGGCATGGTCACAACAGGTTACAGTGAGGTATGTCATTTCAGAGCATGCAATTTCCTCTTTGAGTCATTTTTCAAGAAAGGATGAATCACTACATCCTCTTCTCTAACTGTGGTTCTGCCTCTGCACATCAATGCTGTGACTGGATCTGAGGTGGATGTACCTTTTTAATGCTAACAGGAGGTGAGTGCCGCACGTTACAGCAGAATGCTTGGCCCCTTTGCACAAAGTTTGGGGAAGAAGGCAAAAGGGCATGCAAAGTAGGCTTGCAACTTCCGCAGCTGATCAGGCATGGAAGCTGGTAGGCAAAGAATATGGGATCTTAGTAATGAATAAAGAAATGAAAAGAAAATTACTAACCTGCTTTGTTTTGCTTTAAATTCGACATGCAAAGAGCTGAAGAATTCTGTCTCACACCATTGTTCAGGGAACCAGATTCCGACAGCACTGACCTGCTCTATCAAACAACAGATTCCCAAATATTAGCAGCATGATTTTGCTGTTTTCAAGTGTCCCTATTCCCCAGGAAAAGCCCAAATAGTTAGCTCTTTCACTTGGTAGCGTTCTTTTTTGTTTAGATTTTTAAGAATTTTCTATGTCACTAAAACTCTCTGTGGGGCTGGCAGCTTTGACATCTGACATCCGTTTTTTTTTGCACCATTTCCACAGAAAGGTAGCAGCAATTCCCAGTGGCGGCTTCCCGGAGCAGAGGGAATACCTCAGTGGATAGTTCATTTGTTATGCAGCATCTGGGATTCTTTTCAGCCTCTCCAATTACTGGCCTGATCCAATTCCCATTAACATCAAGTAAAAGATTCCCATGACTTCAGTGGGGACCAGAACTAGATCCTAAACTTCTGTTGACACCAAACATTGGAACAGAAAGTGGACAATGTTGCTGAGTTTTGTATAGAACAAAACAGAGCAGAAAATCTATGTTTATATGCTATAAAGGATATACAGAATGCAAATGCCTGGTGTTGCTGAGGGTTTTTTTCTTTGTTTTCTTTATTTTCTACTGTGTTTGATGTCTAATAGAGTAAAAAAAAAGGTTTAATAGTCTCAGGATTATGAACTCTGCGTTGTCATACTGTCTTCCTACATGTGAGGCAGGACTGTATCTGTTAATGTTCTGATGCCTGTATGGTAAATCAATGCCAACAGGAAAAGACAGCTCCATTAGAAACAAATGGTTGCAATGCAATATCTAATGACAGGTATTTGCAGTGCTTTGAAGGCACCATTTCAATCCAAACTGTGATTATACATGATATTTAGCAATGGTGACTTGTCACTTGATACTGGTATTGAGCAAAAATTGGCATAAAACGCATTTAGTTTAAGGGCAACTTCAAGGTTGAGGCTGGCTTTTATTAAGTACTGTCTTCTTAAAGTATACAGCTACAGCCCTGCTCTGTATGCAGGTAAAACCCTGCTGCTTGTTGGCAACATACAGAATCATAAGCAGTGGCAGAAATACCCCCTTTATAATGTTCTTGGGACACAAGCAATGTGATCATTATAAAATGGTGCACTTACAAGCTTAACACATGCAGTATAATTTTGGTTTGGTGTAGACTATGTAGGAAAAGATTATGTGTGTAATGAGAGTGAAGTCATCTACTACTTGAACAGAGAGTGCCTCGCCAAGTGAGCTTGCACCCTCCCACAGGGATCCTCCAGAGTACAGCTGGGTGAAATAGTTTGCCCAGAGCCTGTTCTTGAGAAAGAAGGATTTTTGCTCATATAGATATTCAGGTTAATGTCAATGCATCATTTTCCCCTGAAAAAACAAAAAACCCCAAACAACCCCCCCCAAAAAAAAACAAAACACCTTTCTGGTAAAGGCTTCTTCTTTTAAAAAAAAACCAGTGTTTTGGAGCCTTGAGAAATGTAATAATCATAACAAAAATGTGGACTTAAAGTACTAGCCCCCATCCTGGAAATGGAGGAGTGCAAGGAGGGGTTGATCAGGATCTGGTTGTTCTAAATGAAATCCTGGTCTTGCCTGCTTAGAAGATAAATCATGAATTGGCTTGACCCAAAACATGTTGGGTTTTCTTTTAGCTATTAGGGTTCACTCATTGAACTGAGAAAATAATTTTGTGGCTCAGTTCAGACCAGGAGGCTTTTTATTTCAGCTAGCCTCTAAAAAATTCCTGCTTTACACTATTGTCTGCACTCTGGCTTTGTTTCACAAGCCAGTACAGAGAATAAGTCTCTTTCTGTGCCCTTTAGGGCACTTCAGGAGCATCCTGGTTGCAAGAGTCCCTTCCTCTCCTGAGCACGCAATGTGTACTTATGTGGGTCCTTTTGCAGGCTGTGCAGCGTGGGAGTAGGTTAGTGTGCTTTTGCTTCCACGTTATGTACTCAAAAATGCAATTAAAGGCTTACATTATTGTATGGAATTCAGTTGGGAAGGTTATAAAGATAGGGGCCATCTGCAAAATTCAGGTCCAGGCCTGGCTTCATATTTCAAACATGTGCTAAGTCCAAGGCTGTTTGCAGCAAAAATTTTTGCTCTGCTCTCTCACTGTTCTTTGCCTCTCTCTGTATGTGTGCCTGTATGAATACACCAGACAGTCCATACGGTGTGCAGGTACGAGTGTGTGTAGTGAATGTCTTAAATGCAGAGACACAGCAGCATTCTTGTTCCTATTACAGAAGCAATTGAGTCGTCTTTGCTCTATATGCCTCTTAGAAGACGGCAGATATGTGGGATGTCACGCAATGGCAAGACCTGATCCTCAGGCCTTCTTTTAAGCAAATTGCTCTTGCGGCGAAACCAACAGGTAGAAAGTTCGTTCAGACAAAAGGGCTCTTCAGAGGCAGGCCTAGTGAGTGCCCGTGAAGCGGAGGAGGTGGGGACACGGCGGGGGGGGGGGGG
>NW_008825498.1:2394911-2427840 GCF_000699105.1 Pygoscelis adeliae | reverse complement strand
GAGGGGACGTGGTGCAGCTGCCTCCCCAAGTATCACCACTTTCAAATTCCACTTCTTATCTCAACCCTTCTTCCTTGTTGCTAATTACCACCTACTCCAAGATGTCAAGAACATACTCCCAGGAATAAACTGCTAGATAAACAAACCCCAGACAAACATCAAAGCTTAAAACAAACCGATAAGTCCCTTTGATTGATTTTAAGGGTCGGTAGAGAGAGGTGTGTTTGGATTGGAAGGTGCAAATGTTGAGCGGAGCAGCACCTGCTGTCTTGTGATCTGACCAAACCATTTGGCTTGAAAAGGCCAAGAGATAGGGAATCAGAAATCCATTTGGAGTTACAAAAGCAGCAGGGGAGGCTTAGATGAACAAAGGGGCTCTCCAGGCAGGGCCCTGTGCTGCTTTTTGTCAGCTTGGTATCACATTCCCTGCCCCAGCGTGACAGACAAATGCCAGGCCAGATGATGTGATACGATCGGCCTTGTTTGGATGAGGTCTGTACCTGTATTATATGATGGCAGCAGATGCTGATTCAATATGGGGGCAAGCGCAGAGTAAACCAGAGCCCAAACGGCTCAGCAAAAATTATTTAAAGGTACCTGTGTCAGCGGGCGGGAAGGGTGTTGTTCAGAAGCAGAACAGGCTTGGGATGTGTTTGCGTGTGGATTGAGCACTTCTGAAAGATGCTCAGTTGGAGAATAAAACATGTATACAACAGCAGAGATCCCAAACCCCTTCCAAGGGTCTCACAGGCTCGCAGTCCCACTCTGAAGAGGCTGTGCTTACCCTGGCTGACGCACGAACGGGAATCCAGCTCATGCCTATTAAACTGGAGATTAGTAGAGAAAACCTACAAAGGCCTAAATATGCCTAAGATCAAAGTGATACAATTTACTGTGATAAAGCAGGGTATCTTTTCCTCTCTTAAGTCCCAGTGCTGCGAAAACACCTCCATGCTCTTAACTACACACATACAGTAATGCCACCGTTACTGACGGGCTCTCCATGTGCTCAGTTAAGCAAGTAAGATCCAAGGGCTCATACTCCTATCAGCTAATTTATAGTGCTCATATCTGTGCCTGAGGGTGCCTAAGGGTGTTTCAAATGCTGCAGTGATGGGCTAAGGTGGCTCTGTACCATTTGTGCTTTAATGTTTCCTCTAACAGTGACTCTCCATTGAGGAGAGCAATCACAGTGGAAAGAAAGATAGCATGGCTGGGAATTCTTCTGCTTCAGTTGCACTCTGCAGTCTTACAAGTGAAAAAATGCAGCCTACAGTTATTTTCCTTGCTTGCTTTTATGAGTAAAGTAACTTTCTGATTTCATATTAGGGATTGTTAGTTTTGTCCTAGGGTTTTTGGGTTTGGGTTTGTTTTTTTTTTTTTCCTGCAATGAGAAAAAAACAAAAAAAAAGGGAGGAGAGAAGGCTGTCTCTTTTTGGTTATGCATTTGCTGTAACTGATGGAAATTCTAATGTAAAGCTCATGTTTACCAAGCTCAGAAGCTCTGAGAAAACCTTCGTGTTTCCCCCCCTATTTCTTGAAGTGAAAGCAAAGGAAATGAGGCTAAGAAATGATGGGTGGGTGAAAAAGAGACAGTTCATGTTACTGAAAAATGGAAGTGGGTGGATGTTTCAGAAATGCTTGATCAATGTTTGTTAAAACCAGGAGCAATTTCTAGGAAAGGAGTTTACCCTCAGGAATAATAGCAGAAAAACAATTATAAATAAACTACTAAAATTCTCAACTTGAATTTTCATGGTACAAATCCAACTCTTGGATTATCACTTATCCAGTTATAGATTGAGTGATTCTGTGTGAGCGATTCTCAGTGAAAAACAGGCATCAGAGGTTGAATTTCTGCAAATGAGTTTTCAAAACCATTTACATTTCAGGACAGAGTGACTGGTCCAGTCCTATTACTGGCATTGCCTACAGTGTTTAAATGGTGTTTCAAGATGCGCCTCTCCACATAAGATAATGATAGCTAAAATTCCCAGGCATGCTTCATTTCCCAGTGACTTTCCTTGAAACCACTTGGAGCATGTGCAATGACTTTAAAGTGACTGAAGAAATATTGATATACATTGAAGAGATCAAGGAGGGACATGTTCTTCTGACTCTCTACTTAAAAAAAAATAAAGCAACATGACTTCTCTGTACATTAGACTTTCTGTCTACTGAAATGGCACAGAAAGAAGATCTCTGAGGGCTTTCCAGTGCCAATAGGGATGATTTATAGCTTCAACACTATTTGTTTTAATCTTGAAGGGAGGGGGGGAGGAGGCAATGGGTATGATGATACATAAAGAAACATTATTTCCCAAAGGCAGATTTTATTTCTTTAACAATTTATAAAACTCCAGAAGTGAAATATCACTATTTTGGGACTGGTGTTATATATCAATGAGTTTAGCAGCTGCCAGGCTTATGCATGTATTTTGTACTGTATATACAGTGCAAAGCCTGTTGGTTCAACAGTGGTAACAGGGTCTTTATTGTCATTGTTGCAGTAGATCACCAAATTTGATCTTAAAAGACAGACTGTGTACTGAGAAATGACAAAGGCAAACTTGTATAATAAGCAAAACCAACCCTACCTCCACTAATCACCCTATTAACTACTGCATTTGACTTATTCTGCTCTTTATTAATAGCAGATATTACTACCACAGTTCTGCTCATTCTACTAGCACCATTAACTATGCAGACATATAAATGTGACTAAATAATGAATATATTGATTAAAATTTTCTTTGAGTCTAGTGAGGGAAGGTGGATGTGTACATTGGAAAAGGTAGAAAAAACAAATCTTGTGATTCTTACTGTAGTCATATGAGCTCTATAGCCCCTTATAGGCTACTTATAGTGAGTACCTGGATTTATAGAAAAGGTACAGACAGGCTGATTTTAGGTAGAAAATTCAGAGACCGGTAGTGATAGCTGCTTTAGTAGGAGATGGGTTCTTGAAGCCAAAGCCCAATTAGTGAGAGGTCTCAAAGTGGTAAAAATGATTGCATGCGAATCACAGGTCACTCCATGACCTCAGATGGATACCATGGGCTCTTTCTGCCTGAATGCTACTAAATCTGAAAATTAAAAGGAGAAAACAGAAAGTTTCCTCTGGAGATTTGAGGGAATCTGAGGTAATAAGGTAGATAAGACTTTATTTTTCTTCTGGAAAGTAGAGATACATGTTTCATTTGTGGGTTTTACATACTGAGCCAAAAGAAACTTTCAGAGAGGCTCTGTAGCCCCCCCCTTTAAAAGGGGCTCTGTAGTAATTGCCTGTGTTACCTCTGTTTTCACCCCTGGGAGTGCAGTTGAGGTGAGAAAGGATATAGCTCTACTGAGATACACGTACTGTTCCCCTGTGTGTTTTCTCTCCCTTTTAAATTAGTTTTGTTTAAGTTGGAGAAAAATCTAGTTTTCAGCTCCGCAGCTACAGAGCCTTTACTGTCAGCAGAATCAGTGTGTTTTCCTTAGGCAAAGACAAAAGAGACAATAGAAGGGCAGTATATACAAGTGTGCATTCTTACAGGCTCAGTGGGGACTTCTGGTATGGGATTGATTATGGGGATACAGAGTGAGGCAGGGCCATATCCTTCTCTGAGAACGTGTTGGGACTCCAGAAAGCTATTGCAGACACTGATGCCTTTTTCGTTGCTTTTATTGGGTGCTAGGTCTCTGGATTTAGCTTGTTATTATAGGATGTTTGTATATTTATTTGCTTAGAAATAATTTAGTCCAGAGTTTGCTGAAGATACCACATGTTCACTTGAGATGCAGCAAGATTCAAAAGATGAGAATCAAAAGTTTGCTTGATATTGATATCATTGTTGCTCCAGGGCTTTGAAAATTGCTGGTCATGGCAGTGAAATGGGGAGCAGCTCTACTCCTTTCTGCTGGGAGCTTGCAAGGCAGAAGTCTGCTGATTTTTAAGTTCCTAAGAATGTCCGCATAGTTTGCTAATCCCTGGAAGTGGGGAGCCAGCTTTTAACAACAGCAGGAGGGACTGGACCTTTGGTGTTTGCTAGCTCTGAAACTGGGATTTAGCCAGATTATTCTTCATTTCTCACAAAAGGGGAGTCATAGTGCTTGCTGGAGCCAAATGACAGTTGTGGGAGCTGGGACTTGCATTTACTACATACAACAGCAAAGCTAAGAGGAAGCCATGGCTGCCAGATGTTTGTTTTACACAATCCAGAGGATGCAGATGTCTTTCTTCCGCAACGGATGTTTTGTGATATTCTTAAAAGGCTGGTACCTAAGGAACTTTCCCTAGGTTGTGACCCAGACTATGCATGTCTGAGAGAAACAGAGCAAGAATCCCTTTCCTCTTTGCAGGTTACCTGAGGAGACAGGTCCTGGAGTGAAAGAATAGCTAGGACTTTGTACCTGCTCATTCCTACCCCAGAGGAAAGTGGGTGGGAGAATAGCTTACGTGGTGGCTTCCTTCCTGCAACAACCTACACCAAACCTGAAGGAAGGAGTACAGGTTGTAAGGAGGAAGAGCTTGAAAGGAGCATGAGGAAGTCGGCCTCTGTGCAGCTCGTGGGCTACAAGTGCAGCATCTCTGAAAATTAATAAAAAGCCACTTAAAGAACATGGGCTTTTTTGTATTATTGCCTACTGTGGTGTCCTGAGGTTGATAAGAAAAAAGGCACTAGAACTTGAAGTCAAACAAAGCAGTGCCTACTTACAGAAAAAATATAAGAGGCACAGATGATGGGACTGATGGGTTTCCAGAAAAAAACGTCCTTTGCATCACTGGAAGCGTTCATAGTCTCTGTAATGAGTTGAGGAGAGGAGTTAGAAATGAAACAGTGGAATAAAATGTCACACACAGTTGCTGTAGTGGATACTCAGCATTCAGAGCAACCTGAAGATGATGGCTGACAAGCACTGTGTCCTCAAACTTGATGAAGTGGAGAGAAACCTAGTTGCAACCTGAAAAAAATGAAGGAATATGAATGTTGAAGAAGACAAGTGCTTATTCTGCTGACAACAGGGCTACATCAATGACAAAGTGAACAGATTTCTCTGAGTGCTGTAGGCTATGTCTATACCAGTAAAGAAAACAAGGTCAAGCCTTGAGCAGTGGCTGATGATTGTTCAAAAAGTTCAATTGTTTGCATGGTCTCTGCTATTGCTCTAGCAATATCAACAAACATTTTCCAGATAATCTCTGCATGTGAGTTAGGGGATAGCACAAAGCAGGGATCTATCTGAATAAGCAGTCTGGATGCAGCCACCCTGCTTTGTTGGGAAAACGAGTCTTGCAACCATGCCGTTAGACTAACATCCAACTCAGACCATAGCCTGGGATCCCCTGATACTGCTGACAACTACATGTGACTCTGCTCATGAATTCATTGGCGCCTGCTCTAAAACTGTTTAGGTTCTCCTCTCTTTCCTTCAATGGATAGAAATCTTTTTGATTTCAGCTATATTTTATAGAGCTATATTATATAGCCAGGCCCAATATAATCCCAACGGTTATGGTAAATGGCAGTATTAGACTGGGGAAATGTGACCAAGTGCAAGTGGCATACAATAAAAATATCCTGAGTCCATAGGCAAACATAGGCCATCAATAAGAAACTCATGAAATGAGACTGGAGCTGTTAGGAGCACTGAGCTAGAGCAGGGACCCTATGCTAGGAGCAACGATGGAACCTAGCTGAGAATATATCTCCCAGCACTTGTTTGATAACAACAATTGGAAAAATGTCCTCTTGCTCCTACCTTTCCACTTGGGAACATTACTGTTGGGCTGGGTCCTTTCCTCGCTGCTGGCCATGTGGCAAAGGAAAAAAAAGATGCAAAAAATATCACCGAATGATTGCAGCTGAATGAACTTTTGACTGGATTCAGAGATGCTGTTAGGTCAAAAATTTTCTCTTTCCCGTTCTTCAGTTTCTTCATCTGAGCTTCACAAGGATGGTCTTGCTCTACCCTTCTCACTCACCCCTTGTCTTTTCAGTCAGCATATCCCCACTCAACAGTACTGTGAAAGACCGCTGTCAGGTGGTAAAGATGTGACCAGGTGGTGTGGATTTGTATTCTGAGAAAAATAAAGGTACTGAAACTGCTGGTGCTTCCTATTCTCTCTGCCTTTGTACTGAATGCCTTTGTCTTACCTCTTTCTCTAAGAAATAGGATTCTTGGGGCATGATCCTTTAGCACTGTGTATGTGTGAATGCTTGTGGCTTAATCTTTGGCAATAATTATAATTAGAAAAATAGTTTCGATTAGCTGTCACACAGGAATGACATGTGTGACTTCCCATGTAGAAAGCTAGGGAACTGAAAATCTTTTTGGACTTTGTTGGACTGTGCTCCAGTCCAACACCAAAATATCCTCAATGTGAAAAAGGAAGGACAACATTCACCCTGGCTTTCACCCAACATGCAAAGCCAAAGAAAGCATGTATTAGAGGAGGCGGAAGAGGATGCTTCACGATGAGCTGAAGATAGAAACACATTGGACATGTAGACAGTGAGAATACAGAGGGTTTCATTAGCTGCAGTGAAGACTGGGCAGAGGGAGCTGTCAGTCCTGCAAAGAAGAGGTAACAATACACCTGTTGAAACAAGCACAGAGAACTGGTGAGAAAACTCGTGCTTCTTACGCTAGACATCTGTTGACTTTTGAAAGACTCCAGCTGCACTCTGAAAAATGTAGAGTGTTTAGGAACTAAAGGGTGGGAAGAAGTTCAGTGATTTATAGGGATGCCTAACTTATCTTTCTAGATTCTGCACATGCTTATCAGAAGCCTGTGAACTCTTGAGACAGTTAGCACATAGTGGGCGTATGGTGAGATACCAAGAAATAAGCATTTGAAGGAGTAAAGAAAAATGTAAATGATATATCAGGCTTTAAGTACTATCAAACAGAGCAGCCCTGGAACTAGGGTGGCTATGTCTACATAGACACACCTTTAAACAACTGAGATTGTTCCTTGGGACCAAGCACCACAAATTTATGCCCAAAGCAAAACCCATCCAAATGGTACTCTAGTGTCAACAGTCTACTTCCCTCTTCCTTAAATGTCTGCAATAAATTACTACAAGTCTTCTGCTTTTGAAATTTAGGGAAGATCAAATATATATCATAAGAGTCGACAATATTGTTTCAGCTAATGTGAAGCCTTTTTTTTTTTTGTTTTCTGTGCCAACTCAGACTGGGAATAAGGCAGACTGGGCAGGTGTAAGTGAAAAACAGATGTGTCTGTCTGACTGACTCTCACATGAACAAAGCATGGTGATGCCCTTGTTCAGGATTTGTATCTTGATTAATTTTTAGGTGCACCTGGCACTAGAAGGAGGGAAGGCTTGGACTTTGGTATTGAAGGCTGCCCAGTATTCCTGGAGGGCTAGACTTTCAAATGCTTATCTCTAGCATTGCAGATACAAGGGTCTTTGTGCATGTGGGCACAAGATGAATTTAGGCACCTTTTAGAATTGAAGAGCAAGATAAGGTGTTGTATGGACACAGCTCATGTGGGGTCTTAGAAGGTGGGCTATGAGAAGAAGTAAAGGTAGCAGGCCACAGCAATTGTCACCGGAGCTCTGATACACAGAGAAAGAGGTATGTTCTTACTGGAAAGGATGGAAAAACTGAGCTTTTGGAATACAGAAATCCAATTACTTCATCTTTGGGTGCAACATGAACATGTGATCTCACCGCAATCCATTAGAAAGCAATACGAACAAGCTGATACTAAATACATCAGAACAACTATCCTATATAGTCAAAACTGCATTGATCATGAAGGAAATAGTAATGCTTATGAGCATTTCTAGGGGTGACATACACATATGCAGTATATCCTACTGTGAATATAAAGCAGCTGGGACCCTGGAACAGGAGATAAAATCCCTGAGCATGATACAGTACCTTTCCATCCCTCATGAGACACTCCAGGCAGCTGAAACAAATGTGCTAGAAACTGTGAAATGAATCATACTCCAGCATTAATCGCTTCATAATAAAAGACCACAGTATGTTACTTCTTACTGTGTGGTGAATAGTGACTTTGGTGTGCAACACACAATCTTGAGTGCAGGGGGCCAAGCTGTCATACTCTTGGATTTAGGATAGACTTGAAGGCTTAAATGAAAACGTTGGTCTTCCAGAGATGAGCCAGGAAACATACTGAATGGTCAAGCATGAAAAGCATATGTAGAACAGTAGGCGCAGTGTAAAGTGCTGGCAGCAGCAGGAGACTACTGTCTAATGACATCCCAGGTGAACACTGTGAAGTGCTGTTCATACTGAAGAGCAGGAATTGCATTGTTAGAATAAATTATAATCCAATTTCTAAAAGCTGGATTCTCTTTTTAGATGAAATCTTTGTCTTAAAGGGCTATTTTTTTCCACTAGTTATAATGCAGTACTTTAAAGAGCCAGGAGCCAATGACTGCTGGAAAGAGCATAAGCCAGATGACTACTGACTTTCAGCACAGAGAAAGCTGGGCAGAAATGTTGACTCACAGGTGTGTCACTAAATCACTCTGCCAACCTGAATTGTTCCTAGGGTGATGCAGTCTGAGCACCACACCTGTCTAAGGGCTGTGCCCGCACAGACAAAGTAGTGTGAATCCAATTAGTTCATAAAGAGAAAAAGATTGAGAAGGGAGATGAATGAATTTTTCTCAGTATACATACACATGAAAGAAGGAAGCCCCAGGAAGGCAGAAGGGCTGGTTAAGGTAAAGGACAATACTGGCACAGGAGTAATTGTTCATAAACTGGACACAAATACGTTCACACTGCAAATTAGCATGAGCTTCTTATCGACAAGAAGTAGCAGGGGTGAAAAAAGAGGCCTAGTGTAGTTCAGTAAGAAGTTCAGTCAGCTCAGGAAGGGACTACATTGTCCAAGATTGTGGGAGATAGATCCACAGATCCAGGAGTTCCCTTCTCATCCTACATTCCTATATTTTCCAAAAAGGGAAGACCAAGATCTTTATTCAAATATACTAACTGTAACCGTCTACAGCTGTAGGTATTCCTGCCACGACTGGTCTGTAATTGGGATATTTATATGTAGAAATGACCACTTGCCCAGCTATCTTCTGGTTTGTGCAACCACGTGGCTTGCACATACAGACGTGGTTGTGCACTCAAATAGACATGCACAGTGCTGCATGTATAGAGTCTATGCAAGTTGTTAGCTACTTAAAAATATCTTGGAGTGAATAGATTAAAAAGCTGTGTCTGCTATAGCAGTTTGTTTCATTGCTGAATCAAGCATCTCTCAGCATTAGCATGTGAGATATGAGCATTAATGAACCTATCTGTAACATATTGACACCACAGAAATAAATCTTTTAGGTTTTGGGGTTTTTTTTAATTTTTCTTTTAGAAGACTGTTTGTGGGGAAGTTCTTTCCTAAGACTGACTGTATGACTTTCTAAAAGAAAACATTTTCCAAGATGTCATTATTTTTTTACGACAACAGCAGGAGAAAATCTTGATGTTATCCTTTGGGGAAATACAGACTTAGCATGCTACTTCAGCTAACCCCGAAGTCATTGGGAGTGAAGACCTCAGAAATCTCATGGGCTCCAGTTCAGCAAAAGACTTTAGCACATCCTTAACATTAAACATGTGGGCTGTGCCTTTGAAGTCAGTAAGTGTACTCACATGCTTTCGTCTGCTGCTGGATTGGGCTTTGGCCACCTGTTTTTTATCTCAGCAGGATAGAGCATCCAGTCATTCCTCATATCCCCTTGCTCATGCTAGTGGTTCCTGAGCAGTCAATAGGACCACTGTGCATGTAAGGCTTGCTCAATTCAGACCATGTTAAGCCCACCGGTAACACCAAAAGTTTCTTACTGTTTAGCATTCTGCTTGGGTTTTTGTTTTTTTCTTTTGACTGATAATTCTATTTGAGTTGGGTTGCTCCAGGGATTCCCGCACTCTTCCCCTCCAAAAGCCAGACAGACTAGTTAATAAACATTCATAATTGCAGGCAGTCCAAGACACAAATTAGATTATCCCTTGTAAATTCATTTATTCACTTGCTCCAGTCAAGCTTCTATTATTTTGGTTTTTTTTATATCTACAGAAGGGAACAGGAATCAAACCCCTGAGCCCCTCCAGGCTGCATATTCACTACTTTTTCTTCTAAAGTGCCAAAATACTCAATTTGTATTTTCTTCCTCAGCCTGCAAAGAAAATAAGGTAATGGAAAATTAACTCTAGTGAAAAATCAAGTGCATATAAGTGCAGTCTGATGAAGAAGATTTGTTTTGAGTGTCCAGAGATACGATTGCTAATTTCCTTTTCTGGGGCCCAGACTCTGAAAGTACCTTTCTTTTGTGGAATGGCTGTATGCCACTGGCTGGTATCGCTGGCTGGTTGTGCCCTTTTGCTCTTTATGGCCTGCCAGCTCTAACATTTTCCTGTATTTACAGAGTCCTTGACATACTTTTGGAGACTAAGGTCTGATTCTCCTCTCAGACTGATTTTGAGACCAATGTTGTTTTATGGCATTTGTTGGAGTAACTAGTGCTTCAAAGTGACATGTAAAGCAGAAAGGAGAGAAGACAAGACGACTAATGGATGCAACAACTGGGATTTTGCTAATAGTGTTTTTGGGTCTGGACACAGTTCCTGGTTCTCTGTCATGCTGCTGCTATCGAGTTCCACACTCTTTTCTGCTGGCTGTTCTGGATACTCACATTGCCTTATAATGCCATTGACAGACGCAATGATACATCCTGACATTGGCAGAGTTAGGCCTAATTTTAGTGCCTAGAAAACATTAGTGAAAAAGGAGTGAATTTTCACAGAACAGAATCAGGATATTGTTATTTCTTCTATGTTTATGAGAGGAAATGACAATTTTGCCCTGGATCAAATTTGCAGATGATCCCTGGAATATCGTTCTTGATAAATTTGTAATGACAATGTCTCATTTTCCAAGCCTACATTTTCTTGGAAGAAGTAATGTCATTCTGGGCCATGGAAAGTAATCTGTCTGGGTGGGAAAAGTAAAAATTATACTAAGAGAAAAAAGAGAATAAAGATGTTTATAGAGAGAATCCACTTATGTAAAAGGAGCAGGACCTGTGGGTTTTCTCATTTCAAAGTTCTGCTCTGTGAGATTTTGTTGTTTCTTGTGGCTAAAATGTTAGCTATCAGACACCATCTTCTCATAAACAAATCGTAACATAAAGATTAAACCTTAGACTATTTTTAGGATTGCTAGGGTAAGAAAAACAACCATAATGGAAAAACAGTAGTGAAAAAAAATCAGACTCTTGGAGCTCATCTGGCTTTTCTTCCCTTTTACAACATTTTAAAGCTCTTGTTAGGGAAATGTACCTTTGGAGACATTCAGAAGTCAATAGGTTCAGGATTTTATGAATTAACTCTGAACATAAATTTTTAGTTAATTTTAGAAAGTAAATGCCAGCATGTTGTATTGATTTAAACAACACACTCACCCATAACCCACTGTGCTGACTGTGTAAGCAGACTTCATCATCGTATCTCAAAACTAGCTCAAAACTAGCAACCATCTCATCTCTTCACCCCTCTGTCGATTGCAGTCCTGCTGGTTTACATCACCAATACATGAAATACTCCCATCTCATGACAGGCATCTTAATTGAGAAAGCAGAAGCACAGGAATGATATTGGCTCAGGAAAATGGAGACAGACAAGTATGAACTTTCCATTATTCTGGATGCTGGTTATAAATGTTTTTCCTCTTCTGAACTTTGACTTGTCATGGTTGGAAAATCATTACAGCAAGTAGCTGCAGATGCCATTCAGTGCATACTACATGACTGTTGGGCTCCTCTTCTGTATCCTTCATTAGAATTTCAGCCAATCTGTGTAATCATTTCTAGTCAGTCTCATAACTTTTGTCTGCAAAGGATGGACTTCAGTGTCCATCCACTACAGCTTCCCTACAGTGTAGTGGTGATGTGCCAAACCAAAATATAGTGCTAGATTCCTTCTAATTTTCTTACCACTTTATAGAAAGGATATTTCCTCTCAAAGTAGTTTACTATTTCTGAAAAGCGCTGGAGTGACAGACCTCCTGATTCAAGTCTTCAACCGCATAACAGAAAGAGCGTGATTAGCAACAGCACAGCTACACCACAATTTGCCTCCATCCTGACCTGTCTATAATAAGCATCTAGGTATGAGAGGGAATTCAGTTTCTGTGCCCATATAATTTTCACCTTCTCTGTTAGGACAGATAAGAAGGATTCTAGTTTTGGACTTTCCAGTCTCTCTTTGAATCTGACTTGTGAAGTCTCATGACCTTAGGCTTATTGAATAAGCCTGACAAGGAATGACATGGAAAGGCTTAGGGCAGAACTGCAGTACGTTTGATTCAGTGGAAATTCGTAGAGGTCAAAGGAGACTGCAGGCTTGTTATAAGAAAAAAATATAGTACATTTTATTTCGCACACTTCTTCACACACAGTATCCTTCATTTGACCAGGCCCATCCACATGTTTGTAGATGGTTTGGCAGGGTTGGAAGAGGTCTACAAAACCTGGACTTCTGCTTTGACACTTCTTTGTCTTAGTTCCTCCAAAACACTCCTCTTCCAATTGCTTCAATCCTTCTACATGTTACTTCTTTCCATGGCTGGTCATTTGGTTAGAGTTACAAATATTTAAAAAAAAAGTCTCCAAAGTGTTGCATCTTTTTTTGTTGTTGTTGTAATTTATTTCAGTCTCCTTGGATCACACAGGCAAGGGAGAAAGTGGAGGAAATGACAAGAGAGAAAGAAATGGTTCTCTGATCAGAGATCCCCTTTTAGCCACCTACTTTTAGTGGGGAGAGAGGACAGGAGAGACTGAAAAATGATTGCAGAACCCAATAACGGGCAACTGGCTTGTCAGCATAAGAAACTGCACAATGGAAGGAAGTTATATCCCTATCTGATATCAGATGGAGATCTGTGAAAAAGGGTGTCTGCTTGGTCATACTGCATGTATCCAGTTTCCCTCCAGGAAACTGGCAGTAGTTACCAAGGGCAAGACAGATTCATGACCCAAAGGACACAAAATACTGTGTGATGGTGCTATTAGATTCTGTTCTAGTCTGCTTTCATTGATTGCCCAAATTAGGTCAGTTCTGCAATGGAGAGTAAGAGACTAATTAGCAGGCTGTTCTTCTTGCAAAACATGATAAATCAGACAGAACACCTGGAAGACCCCAGAGCTAACACAGACCACACAATTTTTCCATACAAAGAGAGGTACAGGGAAACTGGAAGCTAAGTGCAATGCCAAGAGAGCAGTTCACACACAAGGGCAACAGCTCGGACACTCAAGAAGACAGCAGTTAGAATACAAGTTAATTTGCTTCATGAATGGGACATCACCTGAAGCGTGTCTTCAGCTCAAGTTTGATGATATTTCATGTGAGACCAAAGCTGACACTTTTTTATTATTCTTGAAATTGAACCTTTTCCCGATCTACCTTATGCTGGTAGATATTGGTAAAGTCAAAAGCACTAAATTGAGATCATGTTACTCCTGTGGAAATGTCTGGAAATGGAATAAAAATGGATTTATTTTTTTTTAATTCACATGATTTGGTTTTGTAGTATTTATTTTCTGAAGGTTATTCCAGTTACTGAAGTTCATCAGGAAAAAGGGATGACTTCCCAGGTGATCTAAGGCCAAAAAATTGAAATCTTAGAAAAGTGTCAGAGCTGACAATCAGAAAAAAGTTTGCATCAAAGAAGTACTTAATTTTAGTATTTTAAAATCTTTTTTAATAACAGTTCATCCTAATTTCAAAATTTTCCAATTAAAGTTTTGACTGCAAAAAAAAAAATTAAAAAATCACCCTAAAATTCCTTTTTCTAAGAATAGCTTCACTGTCAAGCTATTTTCATTTTCCTTGTCACAATTCTTTCCATAGTTGAACTGCAGTGATTCTTTACTGTTTACTATTATGTCTTTCTGTATCATTGCTTTTCTATCACAAGTCTCCCCTAAAACTGACAATAAAGGTTAGTGACATATTCTTCACTTGCAGGGTAATTCTTGGTTTTGTAAGTTGTCATATCTTATACAAAGTCTATTCCTACATTTCTAGAATTTCTGATTACTTCCTCTGTTTTACAGATAGATCAAAATGCTCGTGCCAATTCTGCACAATACATTTCAAAAGGGTCAGTCAATATCTGTTAGAATAAATGGAAGTGAAATTGTATTAAAACTCCTAAAAGGAAAAGATGTCAAATGAGCATGATATTTTTATTTGGGGAATAGAAACTATGACGATTGTAAAAATGAGTGAAGTTAAAGCCAAAATATATGCAGAAACAGCATCCTGAAGAATCTGAAATATCTGTTTGGAAAATTACATGCAATCTTGTGTTAGGATTTAGCTGGCCAAAGTTGCCTGGCTGCTTCCTGGGGATTATTGACTGCAAGTCTCCAGTGTCTCACAGTGACATGACTGCCACTTCTCTGTTTAGTTAATTGAAGATTCGAGTAACTCATGGTAAAGAGAGGCAAACACAAAGAGCAATTGTCTTGTGGTTGTTTTGCGGTGCGGACTTGAAGGGCCATACCCTTGGAATGAGTTAACACCTTGTCCCCAGAGTAAAGAAGGATAAAAATAAAAATCTGAACAGTATTGTTCCAGTTGAGTAAAATTAGAAGCCGTTTCTAACAGCTCTCGCTCTGCAGTGCTATTGTTAGAACTTGTTCACTCGCTGAAGTGTGCTGCATAATGCTACAGTATGTGCTCCCTCCTCAGTATAAGAGCTCTTTTCTGATAGCTTTCTGAAGCCAAGAATGTGCCATATAAAATGAAGCAGCTATTAAAATGTACATGAAAAAACAATTTGCTTTGTGCCTAGTTATACCTTCAAGGGTGATGGTTATCAATGTATTTAATCTGAGTCTCTGTGTCTAATCAAGCACTAGAACACAAGATGGTTATAAGCATAATAAAACCATGGCAGTAGGAAAGCCAGTGGAGACAATTCAGTGATTTGCTGAAAAGTGTGTGGGGATCGGAAGAGGGGAGGAGAGGGAGGGAAAAGGAGAAGAGGAGTAGAGAAAAAATGGGAAACAGAGGGTTATCCTGCTATTCATTCAGTTTGAGTGTGGCTTTTGCACAATTTATGTTATCCAGTTGGGTGATCATCCCAAACTCTTTACAAGGAGGCAGGATTTTTGTACAAAATTTGCATGAACTGTAATACAGACACTGTATTGATAGCAAACAGCCAGGACCCTGAAACAAGAGCCCAACAAAGATCCTACCTCTTGTAAATGGTTGGTGGAATGGAGAGATTTCTTCTTCCACCATTTTTTATCGAAACCATCATTTATATGTCTTAATAGGCTAGTCATGGTAGAATGAGTCCAAAACCAGAAATTTCATCCCTGTATGCTTACTGTTCTGGACCTCAGTTCAACCATTACTATTATATTTATGTCATTAGCAGGCATTAATTTTTTGTTAATAGCAGTACTGCATATACTATTGTTTCCCTCTTCCTTGAGAAAGGGTAGACTGTGCCATGTATTAGTATTTTTAAGAGTTAGGAAGGTAAAAGAGATCATGCACTCTTGGAAACACACACAGACAAAAATTCTAGGCATGAAAAAAATGTACATCCTTGCAGGAATTTATTCTCATTTCAGCGTGAATGGGATTTTCATGTCAGTAAT
Source organism: Pygoscelis adeliae (assembly GCF_000699105.1). Classification (NCBI taxonomy): domain Eukaryota; kingdom Metazoa; phylum Chordata; class Aves; order Sphenisciformes; family Spheniscidae; genus Pygoscelis; species Pygoscelis adeliae. The sequence goes on along the minus strand of NW_008825498.1, from coordinate 2,412,163 downwards.
TCTATATTGCTGCATGCACTGAGAGAAACCTGTGGATTTAAATAGGCCTCTAGAATCTTGAGACAAGAAAGAGCAAATATTTGGTGGGCTCCTAGGGAGATAAACTTCACAGTGACATCTGAAAGGAGAAGGAAAACATCCAAACAACACCAAACCTTCCTTTCTCTGATCCTTTCCCTTTCTTCGAACACTCCAAGTGATAGTTTGTGGCAGTATGAGGAACTACCAGGAACACAAACTACCTGCAAATTCCACAGAGAGTCAAAACTGCAGACTTCAAAGATGTATTTGGACCTACTAACATGCCTAAATGGACTTAAATGTCCATTCTAGCATCTGGTTTCAAGACCACAATCAGTCTTGCAGAAAACCCGTTACTCAGAGTCCCTGTCCAAAAGTGGGATAGATGGGTGCACCAACAACATTATATTCCTCTGCAATGTAGCCTGAACACAACCTTCTCTTCAGGGACTGCACAGGGATCGAGAATCTGTAAGCCCTAGTAGGTGGCCTGAATCACTCTTTGCTTTCTGAATTCCACGCACATGAGTGTACTGAAGGGGCCACTGTGTCACGGTGTTGCCTCAGAAGTCAAGCCAGGCCTTGATCCTCTGGGCTGTTGAAAAGTCAGTGGAGAAGGTGCAGGTAGACAGTCATTCCCACATAGCTCGTTGATTCACACAGTTCTCACTGAAGGACCAGGATCTAATCATATGTGTTTCTTACGTCAATAATATATGTCCTTCTGCCCCATAAGATCCTTTAGTTTACTTTGAACTTTCATTATATCAGATTTTTTTGCAAGTGATAATTAAAACAGTAAGTACCTGTGTCTGGATTTAACTTTAGTAAACTTATTTTCAAAGAGATACGAATTACATTCCCCTTTTCTAAAAATAGCATCGGTGGAGGGAGAGCTGATATAGTCTCTGTCTAGTATTATAAGGTCTACACAACAAGCTTTGATTTCCTCTACATAGAGGAATAACCTGGCAAAATTCAAGGGAAATGCAGCCACTGATTGGAGGAATTTCTAAGGCATTTGCCTCTCACTTACTGAAATGTGTTAGTCCTTGGACGTGGTTCCTTCTTTGAATGTGGTAATACTTAGAGCCTTGTGTTGCCTTTGATCACATACTTTAATCATAGAAATTAGAGATGGAACAGGCATATTCATTCATCTAGTCCATTTCCTGCCGCTGCAGGATTGGTCTGCAGTTTATTTTTGAGGGCTTTCTAGTGCTCACATTTCTCCCTGAGATCAATGGGAGTTCCTCACCCAGATCAAGGGCAGTGAATGGCTCATAACTTGTGAAACCCATACTGAATTGTATTTTGTACGATGTTGGGTTGTATAAGTGGTAGAAATAATAGAGTATTCTTCTCATACAGCTTGGAGCAAAGCATCTGGTAGAGGACTAGGCATGGTTCATTTGTGCAGGTATTAGCTGAGTAGAAAGGAAAGGATATCATGGTTATTTTTCTGTGCATTCAGCTTTCTAAACACAAGTGGCTTCCTGTGTGTATCATCTGTCTTCTCTGTGCAACGTTTTCAGTCAGCTCTTCATTCTTTCTTGATGTTTTTCTCTACACAGAGCTGGTCAAGTTTTTCCTCACTGATTCTTTAAAATAAAAATACTAGATTAGTGTCTTGGTAAGTGAAAAAAATATCAATTTTTAACCAGACAGACTGGTTGCATTGTATTCCTGACATGTTAGCATTTAAGAAAGGGCAGTCATAAAGTTTTGCATCTGTTACGGTGAATTTTTAAGTTTTGGTCTTTGAAGAAATTCCTAATAATTTGCCTACCATCTATAGTAGGAAAATTAAGATAAAAATTTTGCCTTTGGGTTTCTGATAAAACAATATTGTCTAAGGCAACGATCATGCAGTAGGGGCTGTTTACACTTTTTTTTATTACTGAATTTGTTCTAATCCCTGAATCTTTCCTCCACCCAACATTCCCCGCATTAATTGTTGTTTCACCTCAGAAGGTTCTGATGATTTGCAATATTGCCCTGGCTTCCATGATACAGTCTATCTGGCATTTCCTTTTTAGTACAGTACTCTTCAAAGTAATTAAAATATAAGCCACAACATGAAAAAGCCTGAATTCAGCTGTCAGGCATGTCTGCATATCATGGCACTGGTCCGACCATAAGCTTCTGAAACGACGCCCTGCCACAGAGTTCCACAAAATGGAAGATTGCCAAACAGTTTTTAATTCATATAATTTAAACTCGGTGGCATGAATGACTAACAGCAAAATGCAGAAAACTGTCGAAAGAAGTCCAAATACTTGCTGAACTACAAAATCAAATGTGACTTTTCAGCTTCCTCTGTGGTTTGTAGTTAACATTCATTATCGTGTAACAAAACATAGCATCTCTAGTACCTGCTGCTTATTCAATACAGGTAGAAATTAAGTCCTTGCCCTGATCCAGAGTGCAGTGGAAACACTGCATTTTCTCTAACAGCAGAAGAAAAAAACATAGTACGTAGTAGCAAACATGGAACTGCCCTTGCCCTAAATATACTTTAAGTGGGCATCTAGTGAGCAGGACCAAAGGAATTCCATGGAGGAGGAAGTCTTAAAATAGTATGGTTGTGAGCTGAGCTGTACGAGGTATTTGGCTGGCTCTCAAGGCACAGAAGGCAAAGTGTCACACAACAGCCTAGTGTTGCTGGGCGCAGGTCATTGTTAGTCCCCGCAGGAAAGGGATTAACTAGACAATTGCCTTTCTGCAGAGCAGAAACAAACTTCCCCATTAATTGCTGCCAGCCTCTTCCTGCTCCAGTAGGTTACTCTGGCTTCTTTCACTGCAAAGCCTTTGCCATTCAGAGCAGACAGTACCTATGGGCACAGGAGGCGCTTCCCAATTAACTCTTTCTGTCTTTGCTTTTCTGCATTGCAACCTGATGCAACAACACTTGCCTTTTAGAGATAACAAAAGTATCTTGAGATTTACCAAGGAAAATCAGTTATTACTATTATGCACAGCACATTACTATTATTGCTATAATATAGCATAAACTTATGTTCAGCTCCAGTGTAAGGACAGACCTGTGTTTTTTCATGCCTTTTTCAAGAAAAAAAATAATTTGTATGATATTTGTTTTTTTTTTTTTCCACCTTAGCTTGAATTGCAATTGCAGGAATTGCCATCCTAGAGCAGACCAATAAACTAGCTGAAGTGTATTATCCTCCCTCCCTCCAGCTATAGTCCAGGCTAAATGCCTCTCAGGACAGTGAGGCTGCATGCCTGCAGAAATGCATATTTTCTACCTCTTAGCTCATTGACGTCTTACAGACAGAAGCCTGTGTTTTACCTATGTGCCAAGGCACAAGGATCTTGTAGTTTAGGTTAATACTACATTATTGCTGCTGAATAGCTGGCATCTGAGCACAGAGAGTTTTTCTCTTGTTCCTGTGTTAAACAAACTAATGTTGCACTTTTTTCTCCATCTAAGGTTGGGAGAGGGGCATAGTCCAGTCTAACCTTGTTTCATTTCTTGATTTTTCTCTGTATTCACTTTGGTACGGCTGAGTATGTCTGAAACCAATCTTATTATTGACATCTTTTCTCTTGCTATCACTTCTAGCAAAACTTCTAGTTACTCATAGGGGTACATGGAGTATTTAAATATTTACCTTTTCTGTCTGCTCTCCTGCCTCCTTCATATACACTTATAGCTTTTTTGCAAATATTAAGATTTATTCCTGTGTAGATGTATAAAAATATTCCATTTCCCCATCATCCTGCTATTAAAATTTGCCCCTTTGTGGATCCAGGGATTTCCTGCATTTTCTGGATTCTTGCTGTCACTCCAAGCAGGTTTTTGCTGACAACGTCACTCTCCTCTCTTGCAATGTTATGCTTATTGAATCTGTCCTGTCACACCTTCAGAGATTCTTGTAGCCTTTTTCATCCTTCAGTCTTTTTCACTAATGCTTATGCTGTTTTATTAATGTTTATGCCCCTTCCTTAGTCTGCATCAGACCTCACTCCTTACTTTCATACTGCTCTGTACGTCACCTGTGCTCATTCACAGACTTGGGGAATGGGTCTTCTTATTTCTAAGGGTTTAAATGATGTGATCACAGTTACACATTTGGGGAAACTCTCCTGGTTTTATGTATCAAGCACCTTTCCTCCCTTGTCTCAGAAACACGCAACCCACCCAGGCTCCCAACGCGCAGTTCCCTTCCTACTGAGCTCACTACTGGGAAGGGCAACAAGAAACAGGGAAAAATGAAAACCCATGGAAAGCTCCTCACTGAAACTCATTGTACACCATACTCAGGCACTGTGAAGTATGAACTTTTAACCTGAAATGCTATTAATAAGTTCGGTAAAGAACACAAAACCTTGATTGTCTCCTGAAAGTGTTTGCGTATGTTGCCTGAAATGTGTATGCTGGACCTGATACTTCAGAGGACGAAAAATATCCCATTTGGGCACATGATCAGCTATACAGTGCTGCAAACATTAGGATATATTTCTTGTTACACTATTATTGATTATTACACTGCAGTTCTCACTGGTAACGGTGTATATCCCATTTTTAAACCAGTTAGTTAGAAAATATATGCAAATAACGGTTTAGAAAATGGAATTAATGACTGAAAATATGAATGTCTGGATGTCTGATAAAGCTTTGACTCAGGTTTGATTTTCTTTGCTCTGAAACTGAAGCCTGCAGAAATTGCTAATTTTTTTCTTTTCCTACAGAAACTTCTAGCGTTTTTAGCTCTTTAATTACTTGTGACCACATGATCTTCTGAGTGCTTTATTTTCTAAGCACAAAATTGATTTTCTACATGTATGCTAGCATGAAGCATGAGTTCCTATGTAGAGGGAGTCTAAATGGATGACAAGAAATAATTCATGAGTTCAGTTTCTGTATCATAACAGCTTTGCCAGTTTAGGGAGCATTATTGGTGGAGCACAAAACCACGCACAATTAGGAATCTGTTTTTCTTAGTATTCTAACTGCTTTACACCACCACCATTATATAAAATAATCAATGAGCCCTAATAATTTATTTATTTCCAGTGATATTTTTTCTTAAAAGGTGGAACTGTTCCTAGGACTACCCTTAAACAACGACATTATTATTTAATTAACATAGATCTTTGGCTGCTGATATGATTTCCCCCCAAGCCATGAATTCATCGATTTATTGATTTTAGACATTATATTTACAAAGAAAAAGAACATGAATACAGCACTGCAGTTTCTCATAGCATCTTCAGTGCCAGACTCAGCTACAAATCTTTTCATTCTTTGGTCAAAGTTCAAGCACATGATGATAATGTAGGTGTGTCGAGGGACTGCCAGTGGCTCCAAGCAGAGACTTTATTTCTGGCCTATCCTGAGGAACTATCAGTCTCATTCCTATTACCATGGACAAAACTCTGTGATGTCCTTTTGTTTATTGAATATCCTAGTGTTGAAGTCTACATAGATATATGTGCATATGTATACATTCATATACATATGCATATACATATACCTATGTGTGTGTGTCTATATATACATTGTTGTTGCTGCTGGAGCAGTAGAAACATGAAATTGCATGTAGTTCTGAAATGCTCCTTAGAAAATGGCTTTGGACGAGCAATTGGGAAGAGCCAAACACCTTGTGTAGTTGAACAAGAGCAGAAGAAAGAGTATTTGGCAAAAGTGAATGTAGTAGGCCCTTTTCCTTTTTCCTAGAGCACAGGCTGTCATCAGCGGGACTGTGGGAGAGAGAAAGACTGTGTTTAAGTGGCTGATTTGCAGGGCAGAATTAGTCTTCAGACACACATGCAACTGTAGAGAAGCCAGTACCTCCTCAGCACATTGTCCTGCCCATTCCAGATGCTATATACAATATGAGAGAGATTTTTTTTTTTCTTTTTTTTTCCTTTCTTGGATGTCAAGAAATCCCTGTAGTCAGATGTCTGTAACCTTCAGACCACGGCCCCCAAATGAATGCTTTCCACTGAAGGGAAGTCTGCAGCAGAAACCAATTGCCTGTCCCTTCCTTCCAAGTTCTCACAAGAGAGAACTGAACTGTCTGTAAGAAAATGAAAAGACCATAGGAGTTATAAGTGAACTTTTGTTAAAGCGCTTGATATACTAGGTAATAAGCCTTTTCTGTAAAGCTTAATTCATATTAGCTTGTATAAGAAAATTATCATATGGATAACAAACCAGTGGAAACCAAAATGAGGCAAAGTTTCTAATTCTGGTACAGAGCAGTTTAAAGTCTGGTTTTCATTTTCAGCTTTATTAATGGATCAGTAGAGAGACCAAAGAGAAACCCATTAAAATGAATGCATTAGAGAGAACTGTGTGAATGCCTTTGAGGACAGAGATAGAAAAAACCTGTAAACAACCAATGTTAAAAACCGTCCTTGAAAAAAGAATTGATTATTGGGCTATTTAAATTGATTGCTAAAATGAAGTCAGTAAGGTTTTTGGTTTTTTTGGTTATTATTATGGATCAGATTAAAGGAAAGCTGTGGGGGTAAGCTTCTGTTTTTTTCTTTTTGCTTTCTTCTGAATGGTGGGTGTGGTCCATCATCTCCTAAGAGATTTCTCTACCAAATTCACTGCTCTTGCAGGGGTGCTGGACAGCAGAAAACATTCTAGACATTGTTTTTCATCTTTACAATTGGTTTTAAGTTTGTTAGAGGGCAATGAAGTTATTCTATGGCATGTAGAGTAAGGGGAATGGGATATAGTATCAGTGCTCTGTGGACTTTCCTAAATGAAACACCTCGGACTACAGAGGGCAGAATTCACTGCCCCTTGTGACCCTCACAAGTCTTGCATTCCCATTGCCAATCCAAGGGTTATCAGTAAGAAGGTCTGTTTGCACTGGGTTAAAATGAAAGTGAGACTCCTTTACTGAAGGGAGCCTTTCCAGCATTAATTAATCTAACAAATTGATTCTATGTTTTGTCGAACTTTGAAGCGTGTCATGATCTCCTGATGATCTAAGCCACGAGTTTCAAAATGAAATAATAAACTTTTGTTCTAATCAAGTCTTATGGAGAACGGTGCATGAGCAGCAGGCAGACATGATGTGTCTTGTTGCAGATCTGAGAGAGCTCAGAAAACCCCAGAACCGAGCCTGTGTTACCACAGCCCTAGAACCGAAACGTGCCACATGTTACCTCCAACGTTGCAGGGCAGAGTGGGGAAGGAGGAGGCAGGGAGCCAACAGAAAAAGCGTGTGGGCACCAGCCGCTCACCGCCTGGCTCTGTTACTGCCTTGGGCAATGGAAGGGAGAAGTTCTCATCTGAATCTACATTTTGTCCCAGATATATGGCACCAAGAAATCACTAACTTGAGAGAAGATGCTGCCAGCTCCTACCTACATCTCTTATTTGGCCCAGAAGGCTGCTAACAAGAACACTCTTCTGGACTCTCTGAGCCTTACTGGATAGCATGAGGCTCAGTAGATACCTGGTACTTATTGCTGACCATCATTTGTACAACTGTAGTGATCTATTAACTCGGAGTACCTCATGCTTTTTGATATTCTGGTTTCTGAGAGCTTATCTAATTAACGCCAGTAATCATGGCCATTCCACTGATGGCAAAATTCAATCAAATTGAGTGTGGTTGCAGTCTGTTACACCTGGGTAAATATTACAAATATCAAATAGGATGAAAATGTTCTTTTTTGTAATGAAATCTGAGTTCAAACTAATCCACTCTAGATATTGCTGAAATTTCTCCATGTAGGTTGCACAGATTACTACTTAATAATCTGATGCCGAGGCATTGGATGTTGGAACAAAATGTCTACTTTTGTTGAGGTCCTGACTGCTACAGAGCCTATAATGGGCACAGTCTCAGCCCAATTTGTGCTGAGGTACTGAATTTAAGTACTTGACGTCAGAATGTTAACCTTGAGTACACCTCAGTGTTACGCTCAAGGCTAACTACAGTTGATTACTTAATATAGGTCCTTTATACATGTCTGTGTAAGGAGAAAAGCTTTGGGATCTTATAAGATATAATTTAAAATGCCTAGAGGAATTTAAAATTATAATAAATAAACCATATTATATATATGTTAGTATTTTGACAGGACTGATCTTCTAAAGGAACAATAAAAGGATTTGAAAGTAATTTGAAATTATTAATCTTATGTGTTGAAACATGCTGCCTTTGCCAAGATGCACTGTTTTTTTATCTTCTTTTTTTTCTAGATAATAGTAAAAATCTACCTAGATTTTTCTGCCAGCACAGCCTTCTAAAATTCACCCTTCAATTTTTTTTTCCTTCAGAAGTCCCGACAGATCTTTTAACGTCTACGTGAAAGGCTAGATTACGATGTCGTTACTCATAATGACCGATTCACAATTTGTTCCTTCCAAATTCTAGCCTGAATCTACATCCTGTAGGTGTGTGTAGAAGTATGAATTAGGAGTTTCCAAAGTGACTGGGACTTTACAGTAAATATGCTAATTCGGGTTATCGAAATTCATCAACTTGGAACACTTACCATTCCAATTGTAGTAAAGAATACTAAGAATAAATAGCAAGACACAACAGCATGCAAATTACTATTCAATACTTCAAAGGTAGTAAGCTGCGAGGCACTGTGCCAAAGATCAAGGAAGAGTGGGTTTTCTGAGTGTGAATTATTGCACCATAATTCATGCTCTGGTATACAATGCAGAACTTCTAAGATCATTAGGCAAATAAGCTCTTAAATATTGCTAAATAAAATGCTAGGTTGATAATGTAGTATGGTAGATTGGGGTTCCTCCTCCCTTTCAATTTATAGCAAAAATAGAGGACAAAATAGCTTTACCAACAGTACAGCATGATCCTTTTGTGTCTGGACTTGCGTGGTTTAAAAGGAGATAAGTTTAGGTGAAACCCTCAGGCTGTAGACATTGCTGGAGGACAGAAACTTTGGAAGTTGAATCTAAATTCAGTAATTTGACATTGTTAACATACAAATCCTATAGGCTTTCAGCATTATGTGTAAACAAAAAAACTGACAGTGGACAGCTGTCACAAAAGCTTTATCGTTTACTCAAATGCAATGGTATCTGGCCTATCTTTAAAGGATCCTTTTGGTCTTAGGCTCAAAAGTTTTGAAGCCTTCTTAATGCCTGAGTTTTGTGGCTTTTATGAATGGAAACATAAGCAAATGGTACCAAACCCACGACTGCAGTCACATCTTCTTTTCACTCCGATGAAGCAAATTCAGACTATTGTCCTGCATGCTTCCAACTGGAAGAGAGGAAGTCAGTAATGATGTCCCACCTAAACAGACAAAACCTCCGCTTATTACACATTAAGTCTGTTTAGACTGTATATTTTATCTGTGTTTGGACATAAAGAACTAGATCCTTAAAGGTGTTTATGAGCCTAATTTCCACACAGGTACCTAATTTCTTATAAAATTAGGCACTGGTATTTTAGAGCTTATGATGTTCATCATCTAAGTGCTAAAAAGTGCTGAACCAGCAGCAACATAAAGATCTGTCTTAGCATTTTGCTTCTCTGTAACCGAGCTGGTCTTTAACTGCAACCTTTGTATTGTGGAGATCATTTTGGAAGTATGTTAAAGAAGAACTTCCTTTGAAAGCATGGTTCTTAGAGAGGTGGTTATGTAAAAAAGTCATTTTCGACTGAAAAGATCCTTGTCCTCTAGCTGATCGTGCTGGTAAGATTTTGTCCACATTTCTTTGTGTTAACTTTTTTCATTGAAGCGTCCTGCAAGGGATCTTTCTCTCTCTACAATGCAATTGGCAACAAATTGACCACGTTGTTTGAAAGGCAATATGCAGGATCACTGATAAAGACTGATGTTTCTCAGGTCTCGTATGTCCCTGCCCAACTGAATGGCGTGGACTGGAGTTTTGCATGCTTGCAGAGCAAGGGGACAGTTCTCAGAGCTGAGGTGCCTCTGCTTGGCTGAGTTTAAACTTTTGCATGTGGAGAATAAACGGGTACATGAAGCAATATTTTTTATTGTCTCATTCACCTTCCAGTTATCTTTCAGAGTTTAAGAGACTGGCAGAAACATTCCTCTTCCCCTCCTTTTCAGAGGGTTTGTGTTTGCCAGAAAAAACAGAATTTGACATTTTACCAATGTAACTGAGGGAGAAAATGGCAAAATTAAAACAAGGCTAGGTTCACTCAGAGGCTACACTGATACTCGAGGGCAAAGAAAAAAGTTATTCAACAGGAACTTGAAGTACATAAAACAATAAGCCTGAGGTCCCTAACAAAGGCTTCTGGCACTGACAGAGTGTAAATAGTAAAGATTAATAAATGTGATTAATTAAATCGGACCAGATTTTGCTATAGGACATTCTGAAGTGTTCAGAAACTTTCCACTGTCCCCTTTTACAAACTTTAATTGTAGAAACTGAAACAGCTGTATTTTTTCAGTAACCAGAATATGAATATAGTCAAGAAGGATAGTCCACTAATTAAAGTAAGGCATCTTTTGGGAAACCGGGAGACTGGATGTTTAGACCTCATAGTCCAACTGTTAGTGAGAAGAAAGTGATAACAAAAATGTAGGAGTGATTTAGATCACTAAATCATAGTTTTCTTATGAAAATTGCTGCCTATAGAGACTGTTGCTTACAGTCCTGAGAGAAGATCTATGTTTTCTCATCTCAACGGGACATTTTTTCCTTGCTATACTTGGTTTTATTATTCATAAAAGGATTAAAAGTGGTATGCCTACATCTTATTGGTTGAAAGCATGATTTGAAACACCTTCATGTAATATCTCTGTTCCTTTTTTCCTCACCAATAAGCAACAGGCAACTGAACAGGCAAAGCAGCCACTGAAAGATTACTAAGTATATTTCGGGGATACTAAGAGATAAGTGATGCCCCAGAGGAGCAGAGGAGAAAGAAATATAGTGTCTGTCTTTAAGCAGAGAGAGAAAGAAGACTTGAAAAATTAAGTCCAGCTGGCCTCACATCAATACTGGGAAAGATACTGACACAATTTACTAAGCAGTCAATTTATAAGTACTTAGGAATGATAAGAAAAAGCTAATATGGATTAATCAGGAAAAAGAATGTCAAGTCATTCTAATTACTTTCTTTGACAAGGTAACTGTCCTTGTGAATAAAAGGATGCAGTAGATATGATATATATTAATCTTGCATTTTGACCCATCCTCATACAGCTTTCTCACAAGCAAATTGAAGGAAAATGACCTAAATGAAAGTACTACAAAGTGGCTGAAAATCAGTGTTTGGGAACAGGTGTGAGTAGTTCACTATTAAAATGGGTAGTTGGTAAATCCATTCGGGTCAGACTGTATAGACTGTCATTACAAAATCTGGTATGTCCTGAGAGTGAGGGAGATTGTAAGTGCTTTCTAAGGCATAACTGAGTTTAAAAATTATTGTGAAAAATTGGAAGACTGATCTGAAACCCCTGAAATCAGATTCAATAAAGATTAGTGTGAAGCGCTGTTTCCAGGGAGGGACAATCACACACACAGATAGAGAGCAGGGAGTAACTGGCCAGGCAGCAGTGCTGCAGAGAAGGAGTCGGGGGTGACAGTGGAGTACAGATCAAGTATGACTCAAGAACATAATGTCTTTTTTGGAACAGCAACATTATTCTGTGGTGAATTAAAGAAATGAAGCGTGTCAGGCGGAGGTAGGAATTCCACCCTAGTTGGCACTTTGAGCTCTCAGCTGGGGAACTTGACCCAACTTTGGGCACCACTTTTTCGAGAGATGTAGACAAATTGGCGAGCGTCCAGAAGAGAGCAACAGGAATGATAAGCGGTTTAGAAAGCATGACCTATGAGGAAAGATTGAAGGAATTGGGTTTGTTTAGTCTACAACAGAAGAGCCTGAGAGGGACATGATAACAGTCTTCAAGTATGTAGAAGGTTGTTGTAAAGAAGACAGTGATCAATTATACTCCACGTCCACTGACAAAGCACAGAAAAAATGATTGTTTTAATCTGAAATAAAGAAGGTTTAGGTTAAATATTGAAAAAAACCCCACAAAAATCAAAATCGTTTTACCACTCTGAGGATAACTAAGCACTTGAACAAGGTACCTAGGAAGTTTCAAGAGTTCTTAAACAATTGATGAATAAAATAAATAAGGGCCAGAGAAAATGCAGGTATTTTCAAAGCACAGGGATGAACTAGGTAAAGTACTGGGGGTCCTTTTATGTCCTATATTCTCTGTTTTCTATGAAATATGAAATAATCTGCTCTGCAAAAGAGTTACCTGACCCTGAGCTTCAGCAGTGTCAGAATTAATGAGTTTCCTAATTTATGCTAGGGTCATTTACTTTATTTGCATGTCTGAATTTGTCTTCTGGTTTTGTTTCTGAAAAAGGGGGTACAGTGGTTTAGAAGAATTGCAAGTACTTATTTAAAAAAAAACAACTGTGTGTGTACTACCATTGTTATAAAAAGTTTTCATAAAATTAAGTAAATGAGACATTTAAAGTCTTAAGTTTATCTCTTAAAGCACAAAGGGCATCACTGACCTAGTGGGTATATTTATTTCCCAGAAAGCATTAACTTACTTTTCTGTTTCTGATATACTTGTAACTATGGAATTCTCCCTGTAGAATAGCAAATATGAAAAAATCATTATCACCATCTGATCTTCCCAGCACCTTAGCAAGGAAGACACCAGTGAAAGTGAGCTAAACCTAGATGTATTGCAGAGACTGGTAGGCAGATATTCTCTTCTGCTGAATCTGCTTTGAGAGTGCTAAGTTCCAGCAAAGAGATGGCAGGACAGGTGAGAAAAGATACCATCTGAAACCACCACAGGTAGATCTGCCAGGGCTAAGCTGACAAAAGCTTATGGCTGAATTCTTGCCGTTGGTTCAGGTAGTATAAAAACAAGGTGTCTAATTCTCTTTCGTTGCTAGTTTTACACCATTCAGTACAGTTATTTGTGATTTATAATACTGAGCTTAATTTCAACTCAGGTTACCTAAGGGAAAGAAGATACTTCATTTGTTACAGGCTAATATCTACAGATGGGACTGAAAGGGATGTCCTGGGTCACAGAATCCAGCCCCCTGTTACTGCAAATTATCAGGTCTTATAGTCCATCTATTTAATGAAAGCAGCAATGAACAGCACTAGAAAGCTGAGCCAAGTGTATGCCTAGTATTTCCCGACTGGGACTGCTGGTCAAAAGCAGGGAAGGAAGTGATAGACACTTAAATGAATGTTTCTCATTTCTAGGTTGTTTCATTAAACTGCTGAAACTGTTGGAGGGAGCCAAGTTAAAGGGGTTAGGAAAGCATATCAATAAACAACAAATAAGGGGCATGAGAAGGAAAGTTTTGTTTATAGTTAAGAGGAGGCTGACATCATTTGGTATCAGCAATCCATTTATATTTGTGATTGCATGTATGTGCATGAAGTTACAATTAGAGTGGGTACAATTTTGGTTAAAAATGTTTTTCACATTTTTCACGTATGTTTGCATAAACTTTCCATCTACTCTGGATAGAGTCCTCTATTATTTACCTTCTCTCATGTTTTACCTGCTTAAAGTGGTGTATCACCGTTTCCTCTCCCTCCGAGGATTATGAAATCCCCAGTAGATATAGCATCTGTATAGGGTATCACTGGCAAAAGAGTCAGTAATGAAAAATGGTCTCCAAGCTTGTGCTAGTATAAGGCCTCCCTCCTTTCAATGCCCTCCTAAAGGTCTACTTTAGCCCACCTATGGGAAATCAGCCATTTACAAATGATTAGCAGGGCAGAGTTACAAATTTTCCATAGCAAAAGAACACAATAATATTGCATCATCAATTCAGAGCCACAGCCTTAAACTTCACCTATTTTAACCTGCAAACTCCACAGAAACTGTCTTATTTTACCTAGTGTATTTTTACCTAGAATATTGCAAAACTGCTGGACATGACATTGCTGGAGGACCTGGCTTTTCAGTGATACATAAATCATTCCACTTACCCACCATGATCTGAGATACCGCGCTGGAGTAGGTGTCCTGGTGGACTTTCAGCTCTCACCTTTCTGACCCTGCTTAAAACCCCTCACTGACTCATATTTCAACTCCTTTCATTGTCTGTTCCTTGGTCGCTATCCTAGGGCCACCTTTCGCTACATGTCTTTATCCATATTTTTCCTTGATGGCCTCCCTAGAGTGTACTTTATTCTCCCTCCCAGTTTAGCTGGCTATTCCTTCCCTCCACATGGACTGCAAAACACCTCTCCCTTGCAAAGAGACAGCACCATATCCCATAGACAGATCTGCCAGACCTCATCAAATAACATGGTAAAGGTATAGGCATTGTCAGTGTTACTCATGACATTTTCCTTTTACATGCTGTTTGGCATAATCTCCTTCTCTCCAAGAAGTCATACCCAGAAGGTCTTCAAGTATCTGAGATATTATAGCTAGGTTTACGCTGATATATATGTCATGAAAAGGGACCATTCTCTTGCCCCTGTCACATAGCATGTAGTGCTACGCCTTCTCTGAGCATACGGTTTTCCAGTGGATCTAAGATACAACTATTACTTTAAGTGTATGCTTTCCAGGTATGTTCAGTAAGGTGAGGGCTATGTTTCTGCCCATCAGAATCAGGGTTTCATGGTGTGAAAATTGTGGGCTTGTGTTGCATGTCTGGGTGCAAAGGTGAATGCACAAAGCCTGTGCAGGTAGTATTAGAGGACAGTACAGACTCCAATCTGTGTAGTCTCACCTGCATTACCTGCTGGGAGTGCTCCCTGCCACATGTGCTCTCCCATCAGTCGTGCCTGGACATTATTATTGAAAACTGGTAGTTGGCACAGGACAAAACTGTGCCAGAAGAGGTACTAATAAATAAGCAAAATGAATGATCATAGTCCAGTAATCAAGTTCACTCCCTGGTCCTGGTTTATTTAGTGGTATAGATATAGTCTGTGTTTCGGACATGCTGTACAAAGCATTATCTGTTTTATTTTTGCTGTAATGTACTAAGGCAATGTGTAACATATCAGACAGTAACATTTTTTAAGACATTTTCAGCCACCAGATTTTTTTTTTATGACAATATAACAATAATTAAGAAATGAGTGCCAAAATGTAGCTCGTTTTGCATGTTATAGCTATTCTCCAAATCAGGCAAATGTCCTGTGCTAGGAAATAAGAACCAAAGGGTGGCAGAGTTCATGGACAGTAACTCTTCCTTTGAGCTGCAGACCTCTCTAGACATGTTTATTATCATTTTGTACTGATTCAACTGCAGGTTTACCAGCAAAATAAAAAACTGTCTTGTTTAAAGGAAGATGTAACTCATCTTATGAACAAGAACCGCAAACAGCTGCTTCCATATGTTGCTACTATCAGGACAAATTCTTTGTTAAATGGCATCTTTAAGATTAAACTGTGTGCTGAAAATAAACACAACAAAAGCGTGAGATGATTGAAGAGAACAGTGACCCGCTCCAGGAGAAAATACACTTTGTTTCAGCTGGTGATGAATCTGCATGACCCAGACAGAGCGTTCTAACATTGACTATCGCCGCATTCTGCACTATTTTGAAATATAATATAAATGTCTATGATAAGGGGTAAAAGGCACATCAGCCCATCTGTGCTAGTTTTAAACCTGTTTGTCCAACTTTACTTTGGGATGTTCTAGCCTCTTTTTTTTTTTTTTTTAAGTGAATTTTTAACATAGTTTTGTCTTTCTTCTGTTTTCTGTAATATCTCTATTAGAAAATGTTTTAAGTGCAGCCCTCTGTTAGCCAGATTGAAACACAGTTCGCAAAGGTGTCATCATGCTTTCTTTGAAGTTGAAGGGAGACACATCTGCCTTGAATGAGAGCAGGATCAAATCACCTAAGCAAATGGTTGACTATTCAGATAGTCCCAAGGAAGCTAAGTATGGTTTGAGTTGAGACCAAAGTAAGTATGGTTTGAGGAGACAAAGCTCTGGCTTCGGTTTTAATGATTAAGTATTTTCCCTTCACAACAGGTAGAGTGTGAGCCTCCTGCCATCATTCTTATGCCCCCACATTTACTCTTAGTCTTATGGATCTTTCTCCTCTAACAAATCCATAGAGAAAAGTGAGATTTGCAAGCCCGCTTAGGGCTGTCAAGTTCTCGCAGTCTGCTCCTAGTAACCTCTGATCACCTGCTCCTTGCTATACTTTCATACTATTGTCTCTTTATGAATTTCTATACCTTGCTTCAAAGGGTTTTGTAACACAGCCTAAGGAATCATATATGTTTGGCATGTAATGTGCTATCACTTATCAATTGTCAAATGTCTTTTATATGCACACCTTTTACATGGGGAAAATTTTGTTTCAAAACTGCTGCTTGAAAATTAATTGAAGGTGGTGTGGGAAGGCTAGTGTATGATTATGGATGCTTGTCCAAAAACATACACGCAGCAGTTAAATAAGTTCCATGGTTTTTTTTCCAGACCTTTTCAAAAGAGAATTAAATTTGCTTTTGCATTATTTGTTTGCAATATTTATGATATGCAGAACTTTTTATTTTACTTTGGCAGGCATATATTTACTTTTCGTTATGGATGGATGGGAAATCTTGAAAAGATGAGCCACCTACTGACAGTGCAGAGAGCCTGAAATAATAGCTCTCATGGGTTTGAATTCCCATTTCAGCATCACACTGATTCCTACTGCGGTGCCCATCTCAGCACAGCGCGCTGGACGGTTTCTTCAGGTCCCTCCCAACCTTGCATTTCTACGGATCCGGGATTTCAGAAATGACTACAGTCACAGTATGTCGCTGGGTTATACCTAGCTCCCTCCTTGGGTGTGTTAAAGGCACTACTCTGCAGCCATTTAGCCTTAACCACAGTATTCAATCGTTTTTAAGATGATCACAAGCCGCATATTTATTACTGCGGGTTATATAATCTGCCGTCTTCTGTTTTGCCAGATTTTTGTTCTTAATCGTGTCGGTCTTTTTGTGTGTCGCATCTGCGCAATCAAATGCATGTCATTTACACTCCTCCTATCTGAATTCAGAACATATATTTCAGGCTTGTATGTATCTGAACAAAGTGAGCAAAGGAGAAACCAAATGTTAGTAACTACTGCTTTCTGTGTCTCATAGGAAGACTTATCTTGATATACAGTTTTGGGCTGGTTTAAACAGGGAAGTGACATTTAAAAAAAATCCACTTTGGGGGATGTTATTGAAAGAACTTAAATGCATGTTATGATTAACTTGCCAAAGCTACTAGGAGTAAACACATCCTTAATGTAGACTAGAAC
>NW_008825498.1:2374839-2394830 GCF_000699105.1 Pygoscelis adeliae | reverse complement strand
AAAAACCTCTTTCCCACATCCCCCTCCCTCCCCTTCACCTCCCAAGTTTCATCCTAGCCTAAGGCAGTAAAATCCGTAGGGTGGGGGTTTCCTTAAACACATTGTATATAAGAGTATGTGACTTATCATCTCTGTGCCTCATTTACAGTGAGACTTAGCAGCTGCTTTGCAACCATGTGATACATTGAGCTTTGTATAATAGTTCACTTGAAGGTCTTCGCACAGTTCAGGCATGTCAGCTGAGTACCTTCAAGCAGTGCAGGGACTTGTAATTAGAGTGGCCCGAGGCTGCTCGCCTTTCTGAGGGGCTTTGTCTTCCCCGCGGATCCCAGTGGCATCCTGTTCCAGAGGCTCACCATCCAAGCGCTCCAGCGCAGGCTCGGCGGGCGGTGGGGGGATCCGAGGTATGTCAGGAACTGAAAACAGGTATGAGAGTTCAAGCCTAGACAAAGGTCTTGTTAGTCATTTGAACACAAAGCATGCAGCACCTTGCCTCTCTTGCTGGATCCCGCAGCAGGTAAAGAAAGAACCGCCCTGTGCTTTACCTCAGAGGAGTTATGCCCCAGTCCCTTTCCAAAATAAACAATCCACTGTGTTTATCTGTAATGACTTTTGTCACTTTAAGCAAGTTGGCTGATGCAGACATTTTTGGGAGGATGTCAAAGGAAGAAACATGCTGTTTTCTAAGTTGGCCTTTTAAATGACTGCATCACTTCTGCAACACTCTGAGCGCTTTATACCCTGCCTGCAAGTTCCCATCCATTTTTCCCTGAGCATTTTTGGAAGCACAGATTGAGCAATTTGGAAGGGCTGGGCCTGAGATTTTTATACAGAAGAGTACACTTTTGGCCACTCAAATTTGCAAAGGCACATTGAAGCCCAGAGGATTTTAAACAACAAATCAACAAGACGTTGCTAAAACAGCTGCTCTAGGAAACAGATATTTTCATTTTACCTCATAAAAGGGTTACTTTTGATGGTTGGGATAGGAGGAAAGTTTCCTCACAAGTATAAGCTGTCACATTGTTTTTATCTGTTACTCTCCTGCACTGGCTCTGTAGTAAGTATAAATCAGTGTCTAATAAATGACAGATCTGACTGTAAGGAAGCATGTTTACCTGCTCTTGTACCTCTCTCTCATGGCTCACTGAGGAAGAAAATATGTCTAATGCCCACACTCACTGCTACATGAGAAAATAGGATTTTTCCACAGAGGTGCAGAGAATCACCATCGTGTTGGGCTGGCACTCATGAGGCACAACAGCCCTCCCTTCCCACCACCTCCTACACCCACTGCCTGCTGCTCCTGGCTGTGCTGTCCCATCACCTTCAGAGGGGTGGGAGTGTGGTGAGTGCTCACCAACGTGACTGAGGGTGTCACACAGGTGACCCCCTTTTTAAATAAATCTGAAGAGCTGTCATTTTTTTATGAATGAAGAAACAGGTCCCCTGTCAGTGTTTCCAGGAGGCACATGGCTCTCTTTCTTCTGCCTTCCTGGAAAAGGAGGACTGAGGACACCACATGCTCATATCCACCACAGCATATAGCCCTTGTGGCTATATTTATCCCTTTAAAAAAAAGAAGGCCATGGACTACCCACTGACCCCAAGCCTGCTCAGGCTCAGCTGTCCCCAGAGCAGGAGGCTCTGGTGGGCTATAGATCTACTAGTAAATGAGATGGTTGGATTAAAGAGCAGTGGATTGGCTGCACCGCTCCATCGTGAGGTTGGTCCTTGGCTCTGAGCAGTGCCCACCAGCACTGTCAGACAATTGCCAGAGATGGTCCAGAGGTCATCGTGGCCTGGAGACCGTTCCCAGTAGGCCAGCTGGGCGCAACCCCCTTCCTCTGGTGGGAGTGTGATGGGGGTGCTCTTCCTTGCCAGTTGGCCTCAGAGCCAGAGACCGGTCCCAGGCACACTTAATTACCAGTATGTGTAGCTGGAGTTTGCACCCCTGCAACTCAGAGAGCAACCTTGTGTTTCCTCTGGGCCATGGGGTGTCCCTGTGACCCTAAGACATAATTATCATGTCACTCTTGGTTATTCAGTTCAAAGTATCTGAAATAGTTGAGGGCTATGTTGCAAGCAAAAAGCAGTGTTTTCATAGCACAGATTGAATGGATGTGCTGCATACACAGAGGTATGCAGCTACCAGCTATATACACAGAGGTGTGCATACACGAGGGCACGGGGAGCGCTTCAGGGTACAGTGTCTGCTGGGATAGCATTGGAGGCATAGGGAAAGTGGAGGGAACCAAATGTGGTCCCGTCTTAGCCACACTGCTCTTTGGAAGTGGTCCCTGCGGGGGACTATCCGCTTACTTCCTCCAACACATACACTACCATCTGCTGCTGCCTTTGCTGCACCAGCTTGCTGCTCTCATTGCCTCTCCTGATGTCGCCTCTGCCACCGCTGCCCTGCCTCTGCTGCAGCCTCCAGCCAGCCAGGCAGCAGCAGACACACCGACACGCTGCAGACACACAGGGCTCCCTTCGGTTTTCCTTGTGG
Source organism: Pygoscelis adeliae (assembly GCF_000699105.1). Lineage (NCBI taxonomy): Eukaryota > Metazoa > Chordata > Aves > Sphenisciformes > Spheniscidae > Pygoscelis > Pygoscelis adeliae. The sequence continues at coordinate 2,392,321 of NW_008825498.1, read as the reverse complement.
TTGTGCGAGCTCAGCCCACGAGCTAGGCTTGCTGGGCAATACAAACCTGACATCAGGTTTGTGTTGCTGGCACTCTGAATAACAGCTGGGTTTGCTTCCAGCCCTAAGCTCCTTGCCGCTGTGGGTGAATTGCTTGCTAAAGTAAAGCTGGCTGATTTAGTACTAATTTTGGAGTGTCTACATTGTGTTTTTGTCATGGCAGTCTAAACAGACATGAGAAACATTCAGCAAGCTTGCTTGGGCTTTTCTTCTGCCTCTAGAAACAGCAGACTAGAAACAACCCAAACCACTGGGACTATTTAGCTAGGGCTGGGGTTTGGATACTGTAACTCACTCACGCTAATATTGTTATTTATATCTACCAATAAAACCCAGTAATATCGACTAGATTTTGGCCCGGTAGATCCTTTGTATATTCAAAAATAGGGAAGCCTGATGAAAAGATTTCCCTGCCTGTCCCTCTGAGTTTGTAACTAAAGGTTTTGACTTCAGGCTTGACATTCACTCTAGTATTTTGAAATCAGCATCTCCTTTTATTAACCTGAATGTTCTAGAGCTTACCTAATTACCTATGATACAAGAATATTGTCACTCGGGCAGTTTTCCTCTTAGAGATAATATTTTATGAAGTTCTACATATGCATCACTGAATTGTTTCATGTTTTTTAGTGCTCTTGGAAATGAGCATTGTGTCAAACTCATCACAGAATTAAACTTGCAGGTTCCCAGGCACAGGGCTCATCCAGCAAGCTTGCATCCAGCTCATGTTATTTTAACACTGAACATGTCTGTGATTGTCCTCTGGCTGGTGTCAGTGACAAAATCCCATTGATTTAAAGGAAGGTAGGATGGGGCCCAAAATGCTAATTCTGTTGACTTTCTTAATGGGCTTCAGTTTAACCCTACAGCACTGAAGACTGTCATTTCCTATGGCCCAACTTTATCTCTTCATCTCAATACTCCAAGTTTACATGACTCCCTTTTTCATCCCATCAACAAAGAATTATGCTGAATTACGGCTTTGTTACTAAAGGGGAATTGTGTGTTTGAGGTATATTTTTCACAAGGCATTTTGGCCAAGTGGATGAGGTATTAATATGAGAAACTATAAACAAATCTTGGTTTTCTAAACTGCGGATAGAGTGATTGGCTTAATTTGTTTCTATACACTGCCATCTTGAAAACTAAACTGAAGCATCCAAATTAAACAGGAGATGTAAATATTAGCCAGATGTTCCCTGGTGTCAGAACTCTTTTTTGTTTCTTTTTTTCTATTAAACGGGTACACTTTTTTACATCTAACATAATGACCTATGTTTTAGATTTTGGTCCTGGCCTAATGGCTTTTTATCATATGATTATGATATCATCCAATCATGTAAGCGTCATGAGATGCTGTTCAGCTTTGCTGAAGCACATGAGTGTCAAACTGCTTAGTTTAGGCTGAACCATTTGTCTGACTGTCTTAATGTGGGGAGTGAATGTGCTGTTAATTTAGGAAATGCCAGCTGAGGCTGAGGGTTTAGCGAGCCAAGCAAAACAGAGCACTGACCACAGATTGAAACATTACAGAGTTCCTTAATGGTTCTGTCAAAAAGAAATATAACACTTTTTTCCCCCTACAGAAGTTGCAATAGTCTTCTGGTGCAAGTAGCAACCAGTAGGGTTTTAGCATTGATAAACATGGATGGAAAAGACAGGCACTTGACTTAGCTTTTGGTTAATGCTTTTTCCTGAAGACATTTGTTTGAGTTCGATGATAGTGAAGCTTTTGGTTCCATACCTCACATTTAATATTACCGGGCAAATGACTGCAGCTACCAGTAAATCAGGATTTAGCAGATACAGACGGAAGATTTTCAATATAATTAAAATTGTAACACTGACTTTATGGGTTTAATGCAAATGAGCAAAGCAAAATGACATCTCTCTATTTGTTTCTGTTACCTCAATAACCTTGCTCAGAGATATGGTTTTTTTAAATTTCCCTTGGTGTAGGTCTGGATTTGTGAGATACTGAGAACGCTTGAAGAGCCTTGAATCTCCTGCTTAAGCACTGACAATTAAAACTCCCTGAATTTGGCCCTAGAGCTTGAACAGTTACTGGTTTCCTGCAACAATCCTTACTGTAAGACCCTTTTGTTCCTGAGCTGCGCATCTGCTAGGGCCTTTGTCCTCCCCTGTCTTTTGTTTTAGTGTTGGTTTTTGTTTACTGATCTCTTCAAAACATTGCTGAGCTTGGCTGGGACAATAAATTGTTTTATGATTTCTTCTTAGCACCCTAAGGACTTTGGTGGGTGAAAGAGAAAGCTTAATAAATAAAATTATTATTATTATTCTTTATCTATCCAAAGCTTTGTTAGAGGAAAGAGACCTGCCTGTGAACTCTCCTCTGCAGAAATTCTCATCACTTATGCCAGTTAAAAATAGACTGGAGAAAGCACTAGGGAACACATTGCAGAGGGCAAGTCTGCACTGTTAGCGAGAGGGACTAGATGACTTTCCCATATCTATGTTTTTTATTGTAGCAAGGTAATATGCTACCACTGTGTCCTCTAAGGCAACAAAACAGAATAAATTAATCTCAAATGCACATCTGCCCTGAGATTTCCACCACAGTCAAGCAAATACACTGAAAATTTCGTGTGGAAATGACCAAGAATATTGCTATTAGTGAATTGCAAGATATCCTTCAGAGTAAGGAACACAAGTGTTTGAAAGTAAGGCTTTGAAGGTCCTTCCAACTTATGAGAAAGTGCTTTCCAAATCATCCTTGTGAAAATAATGTAAATGGTCTCTTTTCCCCCTCTCTGACAAAAGGTGTGAATTGCCTCCAGTGACATTGTCTCCCTCCGTCTTGCTGTTATATGAAGTACCCAGCCCTGTAAGACAAAGGAGGTGGAGGCCACTTCCACTCCCAGAAGGCTCTCATCACATTGCAGTATCAGGCTTTATTTTGGTTTATTACTTTATTGTCTGGAGAATGTGAAAGAGATCAGGCTGTGTTTCTCGTTGAGGAAAGGATGTGTCTGTTGAAACAAGTGCACCAGAATGAATGGATCAAAATCTAGAGAAACCTTTCTGAAGCCACTTTATATTCTATAAAGCATGTTTTATAGCAGTTAAAATAAGCAGAGTGAGCCTTTAAAATCTTCATATTTGTTTGGCCTTATACGTTAGGTAAAAGGCCATCAGTGGGTTTGCATTTTGAGAGGCCCTTAGTACAGCTGACTGAAAATACAGGACTTTATACTGACAAATTAACCATTCTGAACAATCCCAAACATGCAAAACACTGTAGCTGAATTAGCAAGATGTGCAGGTGCTAGAGATGAGTAACTGGTCAGACTTCTCACCACCTCCCTCTCTCCTTTCTTATAAACTCTCTTTATTTCATGTCTAAAACGACGTTTCAAGATCTTAATGGCTGGGCCCACCCCTTTATACACCCAGCAAGATTTGTACTCCTTTACTGGGGACTATTATGTAGTAGCTCCCAGATCCTCAGTAGCCTTAAGGAAAAGCACCGTCACTCATTGGCTGACCAGAAGTGTGTTTAATTCATGTTTAATCTTTGTTTATGGTATCTACAGAATGTTTTCTGAGATACCATGTTGCATCTTCTAGACCTGGAGTCCCCAACAGCCCAAAATATAGCCTCCAGTCAAAATGTGTTTTGTCCTGGTATTCTTAAAAAATTACAGAGGGAAGGAAACACTTTATTTCACCCTACGTATAGACACAGAATATTTGTTTTCCATTTCATGTTTTGCAATGTCTATCCAATATAATTCTTTTTGTTAAATATTTTATGGTTCTTTAGTCATTCAGAAATACTTCAAGAATCTCCTTATGATTACAGTGTGATGAGACTGTCCCTTTAACAGACTCTATTCTACCATTATTTCTACAATGGTAATTTTTAAAATGATAGCACTTGTATTATCCCAGGTTTGCAATCACAGCAGCTGTATATCAGTGTTTCACTTAAGTGTTATTAGTCAAGAATTGCTGCTATCACCAAACCCCTGTGATAACAGAAGCTCTGTTACAGTACCACTACTTCCACATTAAAGCATTTACAAGTCAAGGATAAATCATCAGGTGGAAAAAAAAAACAAACCAAAAAACCCAACACAACAAAAAAAGCAAACCAAAAAACAAGCACATGAGGAATGAAGGTCCTGCGAGAAAAATGCGTAGATATGAGATGGACATAACATGAACACTCATAACAATGACATAACACCTGTGCATATCACCTTGGGTGGCTTCACAACTGCCCAGAGGGGAAGATGTAAAGCAGTCTCACTTATGTATCTCCCAGGAGTGCACTGAAGCTGAACTGAGTAATGTCTGGATGATTTTCTGAACCTATCCAAGATAGGAGTTGAAATTCGTCCAGGTCTGAAAGACTGTAACCACTTCAATCAAGGTTTTTGTGTTTCCCTGGCAGCACCTTTCCCATGCACTCAGAGCAGTTCTGGGGATGAATGCAGCACAGGAGCCAAAGGCCACAGGGAGGACTGCGAGCTCTTAACTTACCTACATCTTCTAGTTTCAACATGCTGGACAAATGGTACGAATTATCTACACGCTTTACTCCAGCCATAAGCTGCACTGCTGCCCAATGCCACAGCCATAGCTTGGAGACTGGATTTCAGAGGTTGCTAGGTATTTTGGGGGCAATATCCTGGAATGGCCTTCCAAACAGGTGGTGAATAATAGAAAAGATTACAGCATTACTAAGAGAAGAGTTTTTCATGTTTAGAGGAAAGACAATTCAGGATTTAAAAGTGAAAGCTTGTAAGTAGGTGATTTATTGGTATTCCAAGGGGATGTATGATTTCTGTTTGTTGATCATTTGTTTTATACCATATTTATACTGGCCAGGAAGGAATTCCCACTTCCTTTTCTCCCCTGATGTATACCTTGGCCTCTAGGTTGTTTATTTGTTTGCATTCCTTTGAAGCATTTAGAGACTGGCCATGGCTAGAGACAGGTGAATGGGTAGGCTAATAGCAGCTTCCAGGTGCTTGTGTGGCTTGTGGTCCTCACACAGCATCAAACCCATGTGCTGATTTGGCATCAAAATCCATTGTCCTCTTCTCCCAGGTTGTGCTGGCAGGGAATTTTCAATGTTTGTATTTTGCTTTCCACTGTAGTGGATTTAACCGCACAAATCACCTGCTGTGACAAGGGCTATGGACAATGGCAATGCCTTTAGTTGACCTCCTCATTCGTTTGTCACATTAATCACCATGAATTTTAGTGCTTTTCTGTTGGTCTTAAGTTTGCTATAGAGTTATAAGAACTATTCACAGTGGATCAAAATATAGAAAGGCCTTTTTTTTTGGCTGCAGTTTCTGAAACTATTTTGTGTTTTATGACCATGAATTCTGCACAAGAAATCCCTATCATTTGACAACTTCTCTCTCTTAGAATCTGCATTATGGTATCCCCAAAGAAAGTATAAACATCTTCCATTTTTAATAAAGGAAACTTAACCATGTTTGAAAAAAAATTCTCTGAGAATCTGGACTAGTCAAATAAGGCAGAACTAATGTATTTGTTATTACTACTGCTTTGGCTGCCTTATAAAAATATAACAAAGACCACTGACCTTAACAAAGCCAAAAGGAGTTCGGTATGAGATACAGAAAACGCTGAAAAATGGAAACTGTTTTGTTATATTTTGCAATGTAAAATATCATTAGAAGCTTGTCCCTGCCATATGATACTGATCATGATCTCCTAATATCCTCTACCTGGAACTGCAATAAACTCTGCCCATCTTCGTGACTAGAGGCTGCAAATTCCTCTTTAGAAAAGGTGGGAGGAGTATATATACTGTCATTGTCTCACAAAAAGGGATACATAGGCTCAGAAAGTTTACATTTACATTTGCCAAGTTCACAAAGGCCTCTGTAGCCATGCCACAAAAAGATCCTCAGAGCTCCCAGATGCCATTTGCCTGCTACAGACACAAAACTGCGCTTCCTATGACTTAAGCCAATAATTACATCAAGGATATGTTTATCCCCAAGAGTTAGTCAAGGCTTTTATGACTTTGTCTCTCTGTAGCTACTAACTAACATTTAGAGAATTTCTGTGGTCAGTTGCCATTAGGATTTTACTGAAAAACACAACAAAGACTTTAAAAAGCATATACATAGGCACATGTATGCACATTAAAGTAAAACAAAAAAATTCTGTTGCAAGAGAGAAGTGGGGAGTTTTAATTTATGATAACTGAAGGAATTTGGGATTACTACTGACAGGATTTCCTTCTTTAATAAGATCACAGTAGTATAAATAGAGGTGACATATTGCTTCACTGAGAACTATAAAGTCCAGGTCTGTCTTATGCAGTCATTTGCAGCAGTTGTTTGCAGATGGGAAAATGTAGGAGTAAAGTGAGGAGCTGCAGACAAATCTTAATGTCTGCACAAGGTTCCAGGCCTTAAGGTTTAGGAAGTCTATTTTTAAACTTAATTTCTTTGAAAAACCGAGACCTGAGACTAATGCTTGTCATTATGGTATAAGGATCTATCTTCTTGCCAGAGTATTTGGGGATTACGTTTCACAGAGAAGTAGAGTTATCTGCCAGAGATTATTCTTCATGTTTGTGATCTGTTTTTTCTCTCTTCCTAGAAAGCCTACAGCCTTCCATATTTCCTAAGGCATTAAAACCAACTGTGCAAATGTCTTCTTTCCCATATTTCAACAAACCTGCCTCTGTCCAAGCTGACTGCTCCCTACAGCCTGCTTGGGGAGCTCGGTGTGGCAGGAATCAGTGTCCTTCTGTTGTTGCTGCTCAAGCATTTCCTTGCTAGGCAGCTTGCTTAAGACTGGCCAAGTGGTCTTGGGCAAAACTCACTGAAAGATTTAACTAATACAACTAACTTCAAGAGAAAACTATAGGAAAAAAGGAAAAATGCCCCTTGTTCAAGGATACTTAACTAGGTACCACTTCCCCAAGAGCAACACCACCAAAGGCCTCTAAGCAAATGGATCTTCTCTGCTCTGGTTTAATGATCAACTTCCAGTTTCACCCAGGGCTGGGTAGGTAGGAGGTGTTAGTGCATTTGCATTATATTTATATATAAAATTGTATGCTATGCTATCAGAAGGATGTGTGCTTTCTGGGATAGGTGACAGCCCTTCAAACCCTCTGGAGCAGAGAGCTAAAGAATCTCTATGAATAACAAAAAACCTGTGTGCATAGCATATGATCTACATATTGGGTGTATGTTATGGCAAAGTGCATGATCTGCCTACTGGCTATGAAAATATTTGGAAAATTTCTCACATATGGGGGCTTAGGCTGACAGATTGCACCACAATGTATTGAGTTACAGATGCCTAGGCACTGAAAAATTTTGATTGTGATACTCAGGTGGATACTAGCCCTGAGGTCTCAAATCCTTTCCATGAAGCGATGTATCCCTCAAACCCCAAAGAGCCCTCCACTGTGAATCAAATGCCTCACAGTGATGAAGACCAGTTTTCTGTGGGTTTATTTATGAAAGGAATTCTTGTATCCCAGGCTGACTGAGAAGGATACTTCATATATAAGACAAGGAGATCCACCAGTCAGTGCTTGTCATTCCCTTACAGCAGAGATGTAGAGAAATGTGCTTTATAGCTGTGACTGTAAACCACTTGAAAGGAGGATCTGGAACAGCCAGGAGAAGTAAGGTAACAAAATATAAATAAGAGAAGCAGATGGGTAAAAAGCACAACTGTTATGTCCTTCCCACCTCGATAGTGTTATGGTACCAGATGCAAGTTTCTCTGTTCTTATTCTATCTCTTGCTTGACATACAAAGGCTTGCAGCAGTGAAAGGCGAGCTAGGGAAGAAGAAGCTATATATAGATAAGGAGAAGACTTGTGTATGATAGAAGCATTGTAGGTTTGATCTAACCCTTATCTGCTGCGAAATAAAATGAACAGAAAGATGCATACTAAATTTGAAACAGGGGTCAGACTCCTTCTAATTTACACGAACTGTTCCAGATTAAATGGTCTGTTCAGGCTGAGAGATTACTTTGGATGGAAAGAACCAGATACGCACTCTTGCTCTTCCTTTAAATACTCTTACTGCTTTGGTTTCAAAACTCAGAAAGAAAACTGAAAATGTGTGTAAAATATCCCTCAAAATACCTTAACAAGCTAAGTGAACTGGATCTAGCAGTGATATAAAGTAATCACACATAACAACTGAAAAAAATACAGGGAAAAGAAAGTATTAGTTTTCCTTGGCTTTTCAAGACCTTGTTTTAACAATGTCCTTAATGGTCTGCCTACATTTGAGCATGTTATTTAAGCGAATTGGGTCTAAATGAAATAGCTGGCAACAAACAGCAAACTGTGTTTTCAGAAATACATTAACAGTTGTTTAAAATGGTTATTGTTAATCACAGCAAGGTAGCTCACTGTACTTCTCAGTCTTGTCAATTTATTCTTTATTGTGATTTCATTCTGCAAAAGTCATTGGGCTCCTCTACCTGCTTTCCCAAAAAATGGTTCACGTACATCTGCATCCTCCAAGATTTGATCTTGTTCAAATGAAGGCTGAAAACTCAAACCAACTGCAATTTCACACAGTGTTAGTACAAAACTTTATGGGACTGGGACTAAATCTGCACTTCTGCAGTCAATTGTGGCCACATTAGGGCCATTATCAGCTCAAGCAGTCACTGAAAATACTAAAATAAACTTTCATAGTACTTGTCCTGCTTATGTGTTTACCAGGCCATATTATCTCCTCTGCATGAATCCAGATATTGGGGGTGCTGTTATCTGGTCATAAAGAAAGAAAACCAAGAGAACAAGAACTACCTCCTTCCTCTCTACCCCACCCTCCCCCTTGCTCTCCCCCTCTGATCTTTAGTGAGCTTTTTTTAGATGGGGGGAAAGCCAAATTTAGTTCTTGGTTACACTGGCATGTATCTGAATAAACCCACTGCCATCATGGCAGATATTCTGGTTTTACACTGTTAGAGGAGATAGTAAGTTTTGGCAACGACCTTTATATAGCCATGTCCTGTAGTGTAAACAGCTTGCTTTTATGCAAACAAATTACAAAATTGTGTATAGAGTAAGAGAATCCCTGCTTTTAAGCTGTCTTGCTCAGGAAAAGGAATTAAGTCATCCAACTTGGATATGTGTAATCCTCTTTAATTCTTTAAATTTATAACTTTCTATTGCTGTGTAAACTTGAGTTTCCTTTTGTAGAGATGCTGTTCTCTCTAATTGTTTGCTTCTTGAGGATATAATTTAAAAAGATCGTACTGTATCTAGTCATATGAACCATCTGATGCAATTTAAGGGAAAAAAAAAAAGACCACTAAATATAGTTAACACAGCTTGGTTCTGTCTCCTTGTAACTCCCCTACAGGCAATGGAAAAGGAGCCCAGAAAACAATTTGTTTATTATAAGCAGGTCAGTCCTCCGGGGGATTCATGGAATCACGCAGTGGGAGAGGACAATCACGGCACTGAAATGGTGGGTAATTTTATTTGTTCCACTTGATGGTCACAGTGGCATCATGCTGGCCAATTACTCTTGAGTCAGCAGGTTTCAGAGGTTAAGACCCCCTTGTGGGTTGCAGCACTGCAGGCAAAGTATTCAGGCCAGATTGAAACCGTTTCAACAGCAGAGACGCCAGCCGCCTTCTCCCTTGGAGATCTCCTTTTTCAACTGTGTACGAGACATACATGTGATAAAATAGCCATGTCTCTAACATCGAGACAGCTTAATTATTGAGAGTGGAAAAAATGCCAGTTTCAGATAAAGAAAGGAAGAAAATCAGCCAGATAGACAGGCTACGCTGAGGAGGCATGAAGCGACCAAATATTGCAAACTTCGACTGCAGGTTCCAAAGGAAAGGTCATGTCTGGGAATAATCCTCATGCCAATAGCCTACTAGTGTTTCAAGGCTGCTGAACTTTTAACAATTTCATCGCATTTTTCTCCAGTGGAAATGCTTTAAGCTACTTCTTCAGTGATCTGTAATTCTAAGGGGAAAAACAGCAGCAAAGCATTTGCTTTACTACTAGAGCCTGCCACAAGCGATTGGGCAGAGGCGGATATGAAATCCAAGCTAGCAGAAACAACGGGTGTGAGTGTGTGTGTGAGGGAATTGGGCAGGAGGGTTGTCCAGGATGGGCTGAAATTATTCCATTAGGCTTTGCCATCGATGAAATTCATGAATTGACTCCCATTTCATTTGGAGAGGGGTATGGGAAGCAAGGAAGTGGTGTTTTATCCTCTTAATTATAATACTAGTGTTATGATCTTGGAAAGAGGGGAGGCTCTTCTCAGGCTTAAGCTCCGTTGTGTATGTGACATTTCAGGCTTAAAACATCTCAAGTGTATATTTCCTGTCAGAAATATTATGCTATGAGAGCTATTCAGTTTCTGAAGGATTCACTGGAGAGTTAAGATCTATGCTTTAATGGTTTTTTGGCGAGTATCATGCCAGTTTGCAGTTTCTGGAAAACATCTCAAGAATCTCAGAACCAAGACATAGATGTATTATTATGATTAATAGCGGTGCTAATTCATCCAGAGCCTGTTCTTGAGAGACAGAAATGATCAGCGGGACTCTAAACACTGATGCCTTGCTCTGTAGAACTGGATCCAATGACCTCTTAAGTTTAATATAAATGTCAGGCTATTTGAATTTGCAAAACACACTGGGATGAACTGGAATGAAAGAAAATGTATATATATGGGGTTTTTAATAATTTTATTATTAGGAGTCATTTTTCTTTCTTTGAATATGACAAATCCTGCAACTGACTTTTTCAGATCAAAAAGCATTTTGATCTGAAAACTGCTGAGGCATTGCTTTTTGGGAAGTGATATCCCAGGGAAAGGAGGAATCCAAGGGGGGAAGTTTTCCTCATCCTCCTTATTCCTCTAGCACCACTTCATATGACGTGAGCACTGGAAAAGTCTCGCCCAGGAAAGTCCTCACTATGGTCAGCATCAGCTGTTACATTATGGCTGTATCTAGCCCTGTGACTGGGCATCAAAAGTGAAGCAAAGCCCAACTCACAGCCTATTTTAAATCCAGTACATTTTACATTGCACTGATTTGAACACTGGCAGAAAGTTAAGCACATACATACTTGCTTAACCAGCTCTGCTAAGCTGTAGCCACTGTGAATGTGCACTCATTGTTACAGATGTCTAATGAATAAAGGGCATGCAAGTCTTCATTTAAAAAAAAAAAAAAAGATAATTCTAAGAGCTTAGTAATGACCTTTTTAAGAGCCTGGAAATCTTTTTATTTGGAAGTTGAGAATATGAAACAGAGCTTAGGAGAAAGATGAGAACCAGTCTTTGTCTGTTAGGTTTAGCTGCTTGAACTAAACATTTAGTTCCCCTGCACAAACAGCTGACGATTAACCCTGCGTGACATATGCAGAGGCAGTAAGTATATCCTGCCCAGAGGTAGCCCTACACTGAGCTGCAGTCACATGACTTCATCTTCTAGGTTTTGCTGCAGCCTATTCACCAACTTTGGAATTCATATCAGGAAAGACGGTAGGCAAAGGACAAACTGGACTGTGGAAAGAGCTCCAGGAGGAGAGAAAGCTATGAGGAAACATATAGGTTCTCTTCCCACTGCCATCAATAAAATACCAAGTAGGAATATGTACTTTTCATTCTGCAGACTAGTGGAATAAGTGATATTGATAAGAACAATGTAATTTCATTGGTTTAACTGAATATGCTGTTTAATTAAATATGTATGGTTGACATCTTGTGTTTTAGAGATGATCGACAATGACAGTACAGCTCTTGCTGTGCTTTGGATGCCCTGGAAAAAATAAGCTATAATTAATTTTAAATACTCAAATTCATTTTGATGGCAAATAATTTCCACTTTGGTTGATGAAGCTGTCTTTATGAGAGAAAAGACCTGATGCAACAGATGATATATGCGGCAGATTTGTAAATCAATAAATGAAGGAACTGGGATTTCTTGCTGCTTGGGAACACACATGCTGCTCCACTGCAACAGGTTTAAATAGATTGTGTACCAAATTAAAAGAGAAAATGAATGGTCAATTTGCCTAATTTATCCAAATCAGGATAAGAAACTTCATTCACCTCTTTTAAAGGCTTTTCCCATAAATAAATCATAATCCTAAATGAATAAGACATGGGAATATAATTTTAATGATAGGACCCTGTATTTCAACATCCAGCTTGCTGTCTATTCCCAATGCTTATTTACTAATTTTACCTAGTATTATGATTTTTCCAGGATCTGGAGGATCTGGCATTAAGAAACATGGCAGTGATCAATGGAAAGAAGAAAACGCAATAGTTTGTGGGATTTCCAATCTTCTCACGCATACTTCTCATGAAAGATTCTCTAAGATTTTATCATTTGCTTCACCAAAATAAAACAGCATCTGTTTTAATTAATTATACCAAGAACACTTCAGGGAACCATGAAAGTATGTTTCAGAAATGTCTGTTCAAAAATAGCTACCTTTTTTGAATGATATACTGTACAAATTATTAGCGCAAAATCTGTCATGCAGAAAAGATATTTCAGCCCTTAGGTGTACTCATGAATATGCAGAAACAACCTCAGGCATGGAGAGTCTCAGCAATTTGTTGTAAACATGTGTCCTTGCGTATGGATCTTCATGTATGTACAGGTATAGATTGATAAAGATCTACTGAGCTAAATGCTTCAAGGGAAAACAATTCAGGACTTTAAGAAACTTCAATAAATCTCAACTGGAGGACTTTCATTTCTGAGATTTCTTGAAGCCACGTTGATAATACGTGCAATTAGCCCATCTCCTACACATCTCAGACAAATCTGCACCTAGTTCCCTCAGTAAATGTCAGTTATTAGGGACTTCACCATGATGACAATAAAAAGAAATCGGGCCTTGCAAAGGAAAACCTCTGTGAATAGCTGCCAAAGGAGAAAATACATGATTAATCATTGCTGAAATGCCTCTTCATGTGAGGGGAAAGCACATGATTTCACATCCCAGTCACACTGTTGCCACACACATCCATCAATGCTGTTGTACCTCAACAGAGTGAAAACAAGGCCAGAATTTAGGAGGATTCAGTAACTGGAATTAAGACCATAACTGAATTTGCAGTTCCATGGCTAAAATAATAAATACAGTTCATCAATCTGATCCAGAATAATTTCACTTTTCTCTAGGGCTTTTTACTAACATGAAAATATAATAAACCTTACTTTTTCTTTACTTTTCTCTCTTTTTTTTTTTTTTTAACCATAGAATCGCAGAATTCTTGTGGTGGGAAGGCATATCTGGATATTGTCTCATTCAACCCCCCTGCTCAAGCATGGTCAGCTAGAGTAGGTTCCCTGGGACTGTATCCAGTCGGATTTTGAATATCTCTAAGGATGGAGAGTCCACAGCCTCTCCGAGCAACCTGTTCTAGTGCCAGTGTCTGACCACTCTCACAGGTTTACGTTAAATATATATGTGTAATATAATCTGATTAATGCATTTAAAGGATATCTTTGGAGCTGCTTGCAATAAAAGGTAGGAAGATACAAGACAACATTCATAGGACTTTAGAAAAAAGTCATCCTCTTGTACTGATTCATACATTGCTGCGAGCGTGTCTGGTTAGCACCAGGAACTTCCTGGTTTAGGCATCACCCCACCTGGTAGGATTTGAACCAGTTTTCCACCTCCAAGTGGTCTAACCACCAGTCTGCAAGGTATCCAGGTATAAAAAGGAACGAGAGGAAGATGGACTATGACTCAGAGCACAGCAGTCCAGGTGCAGTCCAGGGAGACGAATTTAAGCCTGTATTCTACCTGGTAGGGTTTTAAACCTGAATTTATAGCACAATCTCCTTGATGACATTTTCCAAACTTGCTACTCAAGTCAGCACGCGCAAGGCCAGATTTTAAATAGGGCAGCATCTAAGTGTGCTTTCTTCCTGAAAGCTTCTGAAATCCTCTCCCTTTTTAAAATAGCTGTACAGGGGTGGAAAGCTCTTGCCATTGAGCCACCAGCTGCGATTCTGTTCAGCTCTGCTGTTCTGTGAGTTTCCCACGTAAGCTTTGCAGCATGACAGCTACCTGTGGAACGGAGTGGCCTGAATGTCAAGCCACAAGGACACACGCGGATATCCTGCGTTTTTTTCCTTTCTCTGACTCACATGCGACAAGTTGCAAACCACACTGTTTCCACACTGCCGTTGGAAAGCACTTTCTTGACAGAAAAGTTTTTGACCTTTGGCCTATGGAAAGGATATATAATGTTAAAAAAATTTGGGATATAATGGCTCTGACTAGACTCTAGAGCAAATTCAAGCATTACAGGATTGGTTGTACCCTACTGTAGGATAGGACACATACAGAAATGTACCTTGCCTGTATGCCTGAGCTTCCCTCCTGTCCTTGTTTTGGTTGGGATAGAGTTAATTTTCTTTCCTGTAGCTGGTATAGCGCTGTGTTTTGGATTTAGGATGAGAATAATGTTGATAACACACTGATGTTTTCGGTACTGCTGAGCAGTGCTTACACAGAGTCAAGGTTTTTTCCTGCTTCTCACCCCACCCCACCAGCAAGGAGGCTGGGGGTGCACAAGAAGTTGGGAGGGGGCACAGCCAGGACAGCTGACCCCAACTGACCAACGGGATATTCCACACCATGTGACGTCATGCTCAGCATATAAACTAGGGGAAAAGCTGGCCAGGGGTCCGCTGCTCAGGGACTGGCTGGGCATCGGTCAGCAGGTGGTGAGCAATTGCATTGTGCATCACTTGTTTTGTATATTCTTTTATCATTATTATTATTTTCCCTTTCCGAACAGCTGTGTGGTTAACAGCTGCCTGCCGGGTTAAATCACACCACCTCCATAGGAAAGTGAGGTTGCTCACCAGTGTTCTACCCTGACATGCAGTGAGAATGTAAGCAGATGTGCACCCAGAGACCAGGACTGTGGGACATACTGGCAAATGCATCCACCCTATCCTGTGGATAGAGCCATGAGAACCAGCTTTCCTGTTAGCCATTGCCCCCTGACCTTTCCAGCATTTGTCTGACATATTCTGCAGGCATTACTTAGTGGGGAGCCAAAAAAGAGAAGACTGTGTCTATTCACTGGAACCAGGCGCTTTGAACGCTCCAGCGTAAAACTAGGTCTGCGCTTGGGAGCTGAACACTGATTGTGTGCAGTATGGGGTGAAAGGTTATATGTTATAATCCGCAGCTCCTGGGCTGAGGCGTGGATGAAGGAGGGTTGGATTTGTGCTGTATATCCATTGCTTATGTAGGCAGAGTCTTATCTCTCATCTTCATCTCTCTTAAAAGGTGAAATTCTCCACTGCACTGCCTGGCACAAACAGATTCCCCTTTTTCAGAACATCCATGTAGGAGTAGGATTGTTATGTTCTCATTGATATTCCAGAAGGTTTCTCAATGTATAGAAAATGTGAAACTTTGGACATGCATGTGACTTCTCACTTAGGGGCAGATCAAGAGTTTGCATTTATGCAATAGGTCTGATGTGATGCTGTGAGTGCTCTGCACAGCTGTATTGCTCACACCTGGTAAGACCAGTGTTTCCTGAATGCATCAGATTTCCTGAACACACGTAAGTGATAGACTCATGTGCACAGGAAGATACCTGGCTCTTTAATTTGCTCTGATGAGATTGCTGAATGTACAGGAGAAATCCAAACCCAAAACCTCAGTTGTGTCCCAGCATAATTTCTGCTGGAGAAAAAGGGTGACACAGGGGCATGGTAAACCTACACAGGAACATGATATTCAAGTGTTGCCATTAAAGTCAGGGAACAGTCCAACTAAAGAACACAAACTGCCTGTATTCCATAAGCATAAGGAAGATTTCTTGACTAGTATGGGAACTATTTGCTTGAGTGTCCTTTACAGATGTTGAAAACTGTAGGAAAATATGTTGTCTGAGTAAATGAATACAGTGCATTCCCTTTAGGTCTGTTAGCCAGCCTGCAGCATATTGGCTACTTGGCTCTGGAAGCCAGTCCATGGGCTGGTTCATTGTGCCATGCATCTTATGTTGCTCAAAAGCACGAACTGAATGGAAAGGGAAGGTAGAAACAATAATATTTTTCCAGTGTTGAGAGTCTCAGAAATCTTCCTAGGAGATGCCACTCCCAGTGGAATTTTTCTATATTTTTACAAATGTAATCCAGTATGAGCCAAGAGGCTCCATGTATTCATGGGTTTCAGGTGTACCTGTTAGCTTTGAAAGGCCCCCGGGATGCAGTGGAACTCCTGCACTCTATTTTTACCAGCTAAGCAGTTCGTTTTGTCTTCTTTTTGCTTTGACTTCTGCTGCTTGCAACACCAAAGTAAAATGCCACTCAATAAATAGTGAAGACCTTCACTGTGGTGTTCTCCCACACTCTCCTTCCATGCTTTGGTCAGCCAGAGAACTGGTTCCTCAGCTAACATTTATTATCTCCTTGAGGATTGTCCCCACTGAAACCTTTCTGAGTGAAGCAGTGCCAATATACTGCCTTGAGCTGCATATCTCTCTGAGACTTGCCTGCCTTTGCAGTATGTTGTCTGGCTGCTTGAAGGTGACTACAAGTGTATTGGATACACTTGATTACTGTCAAAGCTCTGCTTTTTTTCTGGGTAACTATAGGAACAAGAGACTCACTGTAGTTTTCTTAATGAAAATTGAGATTTTGGAATGGAGAGGATGGGAATGTGCCACACATTAATAGTACTGCTCAAAAAAATAAAGTGTCATTTAGAGTGTCATTTTACTCTAATTCTATCTCTGCCTAAGTGCAGAAATTTTTTCCATGTATACGTATGTATATACATACTCACATTTGTATGTATACATACATATACATGTTTAGAAGGGCTTGTTTTAATTAAGAAAATGGGAAATGTAACATAGCTGGAATGGATTAAAACAGAAGAGTTTTAGTGGACCAGAAAACATACTGCACTGATAAGGATTTTTTGTTTTAAATTCAATCCTACCATAAAGTCATTTATTACCCATTGTTTGTTTTTCTAGAAAGGCCAGTGCAGCACCATTTGCTGGCTGATTGACAATGCAACTCTCTTTTTACAACTTGGAATTTAAAACAGGAAGGCTGCCATTCACATCACTTAAGTCTACATTTTAGATCACCTGGAAAGGTTCATCTTTGGCATAAGCAGATGGGAGGTTCAAATGGCTAAAACCAAAATGCAACATTCCCAGCTCAGCTTAGTCCATGCATGTGCAGTTATCTGCAAAAACTATATCAGAAGGAGTAATTAAAGAAATGCGTTTCAATTCAACTCTCCATTTCCACCAACTTATTAGTTTCCCCCTCAAAGAGCAACAGAAATGATCATTTTACATTCCTCAACAGAAACTGCAACAGTACAGACTCTGCAAGCCTGGCTTGTCAGCTGAGTTTCATATATCAAAATCTGCAGCTAATCAGTCCT
>NW_008825498.1:2370451-2374811 GCF_000699105.1 Pygoscelis adeliae | reverse complement strand
GCTGAACTATTACCGAGGTGTTACAAGACATGGACATTATTCATCCTCACTAAAAACAGGCAAGGAGAAAATAAAATGAAAGCAAACGGATTAACTCTAGCGTATTTGCTGTAGTCCCACCATGAGAAGGACTGTTTCCGGCTCTTCTTCTGCCACCAAGCATACATGTTCCCACCCCTAACTCCCATCACAAATCACCTCAAAATCCTGTCATTTAAGCATTAATGTCTGGGCTATACTTTAGGCACAATCCTGGGAGCAAGAAGGTGCGTAAGCTGCACTGTCCTGAGACTCAGATCAGGTCTGTGTCAGGAACCCTTGCCAAGAGTGTAGGGTTGGGGTTTTTTTTCCTCTTTTTTTTTTTTTTTTCCTTGCAGAACTTCTGTACTAACAAAAGCTGAAGTTATACTGCCTTGCAAGTTGCTTTTGTGCTTGGGCAACCAGGAGAAGAACTGCTGGCAAAGCACATTTTGTCAATATGAATTGCGTATACGCTAGGAGAGTTTGCTGCAGTTACATCAGCAAAATCTCCTGGAGGGAAGGCTCATCCTTAGATACCTGAGTGAAATACTGGCCTGCTTTCTTCCCAGCTGCACCAGGTCAGAGCGTGGTGGCTCATGGCAGTGTGTAAGGCACTGCTACCAGGGCATTAAAGAACATGAGAATAAGGCTAAAGGACAATCTCGTCCAATGCAGTGAGCATTAACATTCACAAGAGTGGCTCTGTTTCAAGGGAGAAGACAGTCCTGCTCCTAGACAGTTTGACTTGGTCATAATCTATCAGTGAAGGAGCAATACAAATGCATGGTTTGACTTTACATGACACCTCTTCAAAATATTACTTCCTCCTTTCAAAATGAGGGATTGCATGGATACTGAGCTATAGTGTTCATCTGTGTAGGTAATACATGTTGCAATTTTAGTTATGGGCCCCTAGAAAAAGTTCTATGCCAGATTCTAAGATCTTCCTCAGAAAACAACTTCCTTTATGTTTAGGAACAAAGTAATGTGAGTAAGAGAAGATTATCTGGACTAAAAGACCTAAAAGCTATTTCCTGTTTAAAGTGGGGGACCAAAATCACACACGCGATGGCAACATATTTTTGTTTTTGCGAATGCCACAGAACAGATCCTTCCTCTCCATTAGTGACCTAAGATGCAAACAGGCATTTATTTTCTTTGAGAACTGTGACACCACTTCTTCTCACAGTGTCAACACGCAGCAGCAAGCATTGTACGTGCAGCATTTCCCCTCTTGAGCACATCGTCTAAAAGTGCAAAGAGAAGATCCATAATTTCAGGATGTGTTCAAGAGACGTCTCGTGAAATTTTTACTTCTTGTTTTGAACAGGGAGTTATATACAAGATGGAAAGGCATTTACTGAAGATGAGTAGAAAAAGCTTCTCAAATATACGGAAGCTCCAATTTAATCAGAAAATCTGTAAGGAATTATATTTTCAAAAATCACTTGAACTTGGCCTAAATAATAAATCAATATTGTACATTCTTTCCACCAGTACAGCATGCAGAAAGATGTTAAAAAAACTATAAACTCACCACAGAAACTCAGAATTGCAACCTCATCATTGTTAGCACAGCAATCTGACATACAAACTCTAGCAATGCAGGAAAAGGCAAGAGCTCATCACAGATAATTCTGATTCCTCTCCAGCCTGCGTGATTATACAGCAAGAAAAAATTTTACTAGAAGGATGGACCCATAGAGCTCCAAATAGGTCAGTGTTTTAGGAAGAACGAGATGCCTAGGCTTACAGACTGCTGGCTCTACTTCCTTCTTAACACTGCAAACTTAAACAAGTAACACGTGATGTAGTACATGGAATCGTACTGCAGCAAAGGATTATTGAAAATTGCCATTTCTGTTAGCAAATGTCCATACAGATTTGAAATACTGCTTCTGACAGTGGCAAATGCAAGGTTCACTGGGAGAAAATCACTGTATGGGAAAATGCCAGGATAGCCTGTACATAGGAGAATTTTCACCACCAGAATGCCAGACATAGACATAAAAACAGTAGGAGTGTGTTGTGATTTTCAAAATAACTCAGTTCCCTTCAGTGCCTTCTGGGATCTAAATAAGTTTGGTACAAAGGAAGAATACATGTGGTTTGTTTTTTTTTCAAAACTGGAAAAGAATGCTTTATCTGAAGGAAAATATGAATATTCCTATTTTAAAAAGCTGACAAACAATGGAAACATATTTTTAGTTAAAAGTTTTAGATTTAAAAAAAAACCCACCAGGTTGTAGCAGAACTGTTTCCTAAAATATTTTCCCAATTTTAATTCTGTACATTTAATTTTACATTTTTTTATATAACTACATATATCTAGTTTATCATGATTTTGGTTGTTCCTGTTATTCATAGTTTATATTTGTGTAATTAAAAAAAAATCTACTATGTCCTTAGTTCCTACAATATTTTGTGGCAATAAGAACACTAATCAGAAATACCTGATTTATCGGTTGCAGCCTTAGCTGGAGTCAAAACTTCTTCTCAAAGCTAAGCAGTATTGAACTTCTGAGTTTCTCCTGTTACAGAAGCCTGACCTGGAAGGTAATTTGTAATCTATATTTACTGCTTGTAAACACATATTAAATAGAATGCCCTCCTATGAAGGCTGACGTTTTAACAGTCCTAAAGACCTCTCTTTTTCTTCTCTTTGTTCCCAGAACCCATGTTGTCCTGCCAGTGCGACATACTGAATCCTCTCAGGACAGACAGAGCATTTGGATTTAAATATTCGGAAGCAGCCCTCAGTCATGGCTCTCTGCTGTGACCACCAAACCAGAACCTGCAGTGGTGATTTTGTAACCTGTGAGGAGAGGTCGCTGGGAAATCAAAAAATCAGTAAGAGCAACTATTTTTTCTGCCAGCAGTGGGAAAAGTGGGGACAGAGAAATGGAGTGGAGCGATTTCTTGAAACTACCTAGAAGCTGAAAGCCATTTTTAAAAAAAAAAAAAGCGATTTTCTGTCAGTAAGTCAGGGCTGTCAAAAAATCTTGACTGTTTTTGAGTGTGGGCCTTGTCCAGTCGGAACTAGTTAGGATCTGGACTGAGATGCCAAGTTGTTTCACAAACACCACCGAAATGTCCATCGCGAGTCACAAGATTCTTTTTGTAATTTCCCCGGAACTTAGCAACCTGGCCTGGTTTCATGTATTACAGATGAATAGTGAATGCTTTGCTATAAATCTTGGTGAACTGTCTTCCAAAATATTTTTTTATCACATTTAAAGATGTAAAAAATTAATGATTTAATGCTAAATATGATGTAGCGTTTACAGAGATGGGGGGATTTTTATTAGTCTTTTATGCATAATATTATTACTTTAACTTGTTGATTGTTATTAGTTCAATTTTTGCTGGAGTTACTTAATAACTGTCAGTTTTCATTCTTCTGACTCTTTATTCATTGTCAGCTGTGGATGATCTGCCAGCCCACGTGAGAGGGCAGGTTACATTCAAAGGAATTTACTTTGGTTTAGGGACATGTGCAAAATCTGAGCTAACTGCAGTGCAACTTTATACTTTAACTGCTTCTTATTAGTGACTTAGCGGATGTCTGTGACTTTGTACTCTGATGTTCAGTGCTTGTACTGGGAACCCACAGGACTCAGCGAGACATAGGCATTTCTCTGTGAGGGATTTGTTAGACCAAGCTCCTGTGTTCCCAGGTCGTGCCTTTGAAGAAGATGTGAAAAAGCTCTGTTTTATAGTATAAGTAATATAAAACTAACCTTCTAGGAAAGTATTCCAGAATGTGTAGCAGTCTCAGTCCTTCCTATGCTGAGCGGATGGGCAAACAACTTGAAGAACTATCTCCTTCGACTTTGTCCTGCTAGAAAGCACCCTTGTGCTTGCATTTAAACCCACCTTTTTTAATTGAGGGATGGCTCTAACAAGAAAGCGAGGGATCTTTCCGTGGGTTTTTCTGAAGCAGATCCCCCAAATTAGGGTTGCAGTGAAAGGATTTGCATATTTGAATGTGCAGGCTGGTCATCTGCGTGTCTACCTGTGTGAAGAGACCGTGTGAATGTCTGCACGTACCTCAGTTGCTCTTCCAGGCTTACAGGATGAAGGCCACTAAAAACGTTGGAGGCCATGTGAATTTGAGCTGGCATTCATGTGATTGCTGTTTTCTGTGTCTTCTTCTGACAAAATGACGTAAAAATATGTTTGCATAAATGACAGATATAAAAGGGCATTTATTCCCTCTTGGCAAAGGTTGCCAAACTACGATCTTCATCCACCTCGCAGCTACCTAGCATACGTGCTGGACAAACTTCTGGTGGTGCATATAAAGCAGAGAGGAACAGAGACAAGAGATGAGTATATT
>NW_008825498.1:2362795-2370208 GCF_000699105.1 Pygoscelis adeliae | reverse complement strand
ACCAAACTGCCAAACAAGTAAAAACACCACCACTGTGCATTTTAAAAAAAAAATTTTTAAACTCTCTAGCCTGGTTTGGCTATGTGTCCCTCAGAAGAGACAGCAATGCAAGTATGCAATCAGGCTGCACCACGGCCTCAGAGGCTTTGCTAAGCCATGTTTCATACACTGTCTCAAAAAGGATATGCCTCTGCAGCAAGATATGCGCCCCTTTAAGAAACCCATGTCACGTACTCACCTGAGGCACCCTAATGCTGCACTCGGCAACAGGACAGGGCAACTCTTGCTCTCACAGGAAAGCACAGTCCCGTCCTCCATACCCTTCAACGTTCCTGATGACTTTGTATAGATTTGGAATGAATTAAAATTTTGGGGGAGAAGGGACAGAGCACGCAAGCATCGTTTTTGTTTGTACTCTACTGTTATGGCTCATACGGTTTCCACAACCTAGATGCATTCTATC
This sequence comes from Pygoscelis adeliae, assembly GCF_000699105.1. Classification (NCBI taxonomy): domain Eukaryota; kingdom Metazoa; phylum Chordata; class Aves; order Sphenisciformes; family Spheniscidae; genus Pygoscelis; species Pygoscelis adeliae. The sequence goes on along the minus strand of NW_008825498.1, from coordinate 2,369,745 downwards.
AGTATCCTATCAGAAACTGAGTGGTATTTCCACCTCTACTCAGCAATGGCGAAGCCCATCTGCAGTGCTGGGTCCAGTTCTGGGCTCACCAGTACAAGGTGGACATGAGAATACTGGAATCCAATGAAGAACCGCAAAGATAATTAAGAGATTGGAGCATCTTTCATACGGGAGGGACTGAGACAGCTTGAGAAGAAAAAAACTCAAGGAAGACCTTATCAATGTGTATAAATACCTGACAAGAGGGAGTAAAGAAGGCAGCCAGACTCTTAGTGTTGTCCAGTGACAGAACAAGAGGCAGTGTACACCATCTGAAATACAGGAAATTCCATTTAAACGTAGGAAAAAACCTTTTTTACTGTGAGGGTGACCGAGCACTGGCACAGGTTGCCCAGAGAGGTCATGGAGTCTCCATTCTTGGACATATTCAAAACCCAACTGGAGAGCCTGGGTAAACTACTCTACTGACCCTGCTTTGAGCAGAGGCATTGGACTAGGTAATCTTCAGAGGCGCTGTTGTGGTTTAACCTCAGTTGGCAACTGAGCACCACCCAGCCGCTCGCTCACTCACTCCCCTCGCCCCTCTGTGGGATGGGGGAGAGAATTGGAAGAGCACAAGTGAGAAAAACTCGTGGGTTGAGATAAAAACAGTTTAGTAATAAAAATAAAATAATGATAACAATAATAATAATAATAATAATAATAATGATAATAATAATACACAAAGCAAGTGATGCACAGTGCAATTGCTCACCACAGTGCAATTGCCGACCGATGCCCAGCCAGTCCCCGAGCAGCGGCCCCCCCGGCCAGCTTCCCCCAGTTTATGTACTGAGCATGACGTCACATGGTATGGAATGTCCCTTTGGCCAGTTTGGCTGTGCCCCCTCCCAGCTTCTTGTGCACCTCCAGCCTTCTCAGTCGGTAGAGCATGGGAAACTGAAAAGTCCTTGACTAGTGTAAGCACTACCTAGCAACAACTAAAACATCGGTGTGTTGTCAACATTGTTCTCATCCTAAATCCAAACCACAGCACTGTACCAGCTACTAGGAAGGAAATTAACTCTATCCCTGCCGAAACCAGGACAGGCACCTTCCTGCCTCAACCGTTCTGTGACTCTGTGATTTTACTAGCACTGTCTGTTCTTGCAGCCGTCATTTGATGCTACAATATATGCAGGTTGGAATGTGCTCCTCACACACCACTTTATATTTCTGTGAATCAGAATTATAATTTATGTATTTTAACTGTTAAAACACCTACTTTAAAGAGCAAAAACAAACATCTGGGACAGCTAGTAAAAAACATTATTTTTAGAGCAGTAATGTTCATAAATGGAAATGTCTTATTAAAAAATAAAAATATATTTTAAGATGAAATATTGATTTGTTTTTGTGGCGGGGAAATCAGCTGTAGCACAAGACATCAGAATTAAATTACCAGGTTTCCCATTGTCCTTTCTTTTTTAATTGAAATTACGGGATCTTTAGGGTGCTTCTTTTTTATATGATTTTATGGAGCTTAGAGTAATAGGCCCTGAGCTTGCTTAACGATAACAGGAACCATAATAATCCAAATAATAGAGTAAAATACAGAAGACAGATTTCATGGTGCCTTAATCTGAGAGGCACTTATTTTAACCCTTTGGTGAGTGAATAAGTTCCTTTTCTGAACTCCACGTTAGATGGTAGGATAATTGCAGTGCTTTGAGCATAAATGTGTACTTTGTTCTGTCTTCATTTCATGCACATCTTACTTCATTCTGCAGTCTCTGAGGTGAAAAGCACACCCAAACAGAAACAAGGGAAGAGAAAAGAGGAAACCAAAGTGAATCAATTATTGTCTTCAGCCTTGAGAAACTCATGCATTCAACTTGTAGCCTCACATGTGTTGCGGTGGTTCAGCTCTTCTCTGCACACTGAAAGTACACTCAGGAGGTGAAAGTAAATTGCCAGAACATACTAAAGGAAGGATCTAGCTCTTATTCCCTATAATAGGCAATCATACAACCAAAAAGGTATATATTTAGAATATTTGGAGTAACTTCTGAGCAAAAGTCCCTTCCCCCAATCTACTGATTTTAATGAGTTTCAGCAACTCATTAGTGAAGAGTTAAAAAAAAGCTATGAAGTATGTTGTATATAGGTTGCTATCATGCAGGTGCCTTTAGAGGAGAGGCTGACCTTTTGATAGCTTAACTTTTCACTTAAAAGAGTTACATTTAGCACTGGTGGCAAAAGTTAAAAGTAAAAAAGTGATTGATTTTGGAAAAGAGCAATGAAGATATTTGGAGTGCGGGGAGCATGTTTTCCTAAGAAAGATTTTAAAAGCGGATTATTTGGATATAAAATCAGAGATGCCTTGTGAGAAATGTAGCAATGGCCAAAGAGATTCAATGGGTTGATTCACCATGGAGGGAGCTTTTCCCTCACATTTCAAGAAAGTCACAGGAGTCATCGACCAGCAGCTCAGAACAGAATTTAATTTACATTGATAAATAGCTTGTGCAGGTACAGAAGGGCATTTCTAGAGTAATGAGGTAAAACTATTAATGGAAAATATTTTGGAGAAATGTCCTGACAGCAGATAGAAAGCAGTCTCACAGGAAAAGCAAGAGAAATTCAGCTGCCTGGGAAGTTTATGCTGCAACTGGACAGAGAGCTAGGAACCTGTGATAGAGCACTCTGTTTCAATTAAGGAGACGAGCCAGAAGAGCTTCTAGCATTTCCCATCTTTGTGTTTTATGAGTACAGGTGTTACAGGCATGCAAAGTAGCATATCTTAATTGTCATCTCCAAATCAGACCAGTTCCACTTGTGTTTGGTTTAGCATACTGTATTTTGATGAAGTTTTCATCTGATTTCCCTGAAGGACAACAGTAGCATTTCCACTCATTCAAGAAGTCAAGCTCTTATGCTATTTCATTTACTATGGGCGTAGAGAATTTAAAGGGTGAATTAAAACAATGGAAAAGCCTTTGTGACATGACACAAGAGAGCAAACCTAGAACTTTGACAGTACAAATAGCTGTTGACTGCCAGAGTTTTACTCATACACCAGTAAACTTTGCTCTGGGAAGAGAAAGCTGCACAAAGAGCTGCTGGAGCCTAAGAACTTCAAAGCGAATGACATGGAAGTGCAAATCAATAGAGTAACCACATGAAACTTTTCAAGGGTATTTGATGCTTTCACGTGTTCATTTTGAAATGTTACCTCACAAATTCCCACTAACCCTATCTTTCTTGAACTCTCTAGATATTTCCTGAAAAAAAATTAACAGGTCCTAGGTATGGTTGTTATAACCTTGAGATTTTGTCAGAAGATGCTTGGAGAATATGAAAAGCTTCATTTGACCTGAACTTTTTTTAGTGCAGTGCTTCCCGTGGGGAAATGGTACAAAATTTCCGTCATGCGCCTGTTGCCTAAGTTACTCCAGTGCAGTCCTGCTAAAGCACTCCTCTGCAGGACTCAGCTGGAGGAGACACAAGGCATGCATGGTCTGTTGCATTATTTTACTGAAACGTACTCTTTTTCTAGAAATTTGCACCTTGTGTTTATCCAAATGTAATCTTCTTGTTAAATTGTTGGAATTTTGGTTTTGCTATTACTTGCTCCTGCTGGTACCCTAATGTAGGCATAGTCCTCTCTAGATTGGACGTCAGCTAGTGCTTAGCTGGTTTTGAGCTTTGTGCTTTGTTAAAAGTTGAAAGTAGTGTTGTTTTGCACTAGTCAGTAATGATGAGACATGATTTGTTGATATTGTAATGCTTTTATATAGTTCAGACCTTGGAGTCCTTAGTCGAATCATCTGAAGAAAAATAATTCTACTTTTTATTACTGGTTAATTCTTTCCAGTGATATCTTAGCTGATATACAGTCATAATACATTCACTTGACAGTTCTGATATGTAAGATACTTTAATAAAAATATCTTTAATCTTTCTGAAATGACCAAATAAAGTATATCGTACTCTGACTTGACCACTACTTCAAAAGAGCATCTTGCAAACATTACCGAACTCCTGTAAGGCTCCACTGACTTTAATGAACTTTGGATCAGGCCCAGATTTCCTAATGTCAGAGTCTCACAAGTACTATAATAAGGCTGCTCTAATAGCATCCTTTCAACTGTTAAAATGCAAGAAAGAAGTTCCTTTTAAATGTTTTTGATAAAATATATTTCACAATGCTGTCATACTGTTGTAAGTAGCAAAAAAGCAACAGTGTTTTAAAGCAGTGACTAGAAAAATGTTCTGTACAGTTTTAAATGTTTTAAAATGCAATGGGTATATTCCTTTCTAATGTTCAGTACTGGTGAACTAAGTATTCACATCTGAAACTCACTTTTATCTTCATTTGGTAATGTAGAGACATTTGCATTTTTCTATGTTCCAAAGCCTTGATAAACCAGAGATGGTTGTTTTCTTTAATAGAACAAACAACAGAAAACTTACTTAAAAATGTTTATTGTAAAAAAGTGGCTAGAAAACAACATAAATTTCACTTCACACTTTCTTCAAGTTATCTATAGATGCTGCTATAGGCAACAATTCACTTTCATTCATAACACATTCAATCATATAAAAATAAAAATATTTACATTATGTCCACATACTTTACAAAATCATCAATAAAAAAGGCACTTGGAGGGGTAATGCTGAAAATATTGCATTTCCTTTGTGCATTTAGAAAAAATAATTGTCAAAATCCCGTGAACCCCCTCTCTTGCACTTATTCCCGTTTTTAAGAAAAGATTAAAGTTTAGAGGAACTCTTCCATATTAAAAGATGGTCAAGCATGCACCAGGAATGTTTGAAGCTACAGTCTTTTTTTTTTTTTTTTTTAAAAAAAGGCACATGCGGTTAATTTGTGGCTTTCAATTTTTCGTACATTCTCTTACGTGGTTTTTTTCCTCTCTTAATTATGCAGTTTTAAAGCATTTCAGATCATTAATGAAGGCCTTGGCTTCTAATAAAATAAAATAAAAAACACAGCAATGAATAATATTAAACATTTACTAAGGTAAACTTGGAATACTTTTTAAGGCACCTGAGATAAATGGTGTCTAGCAAAATTCACTTGGGTAGCATTTTTATTAAAAGTTCCACTTAAAATACTGTTTCTTTGGTTGAAATGGCTTGGCAGGAATGTATTGTTAACTTTGCAGCCTTTTCTAAGCAAGAAAAGACGACCTACATTTGGCTTCATCTATAAAGAAAGCTGATAATGCTTCTTCCTTTATATCTACTTGAAATGTCATGCATGGTGTCTTTCCCCATATTTCCAGAATGCACACTTAAGAATGTGAATGTGTGACTGAACAGAAACTACTTAAAGCTCATTTCTACTGACATTCTAAGTTCTTCCACTATTTTGTTTGCTTGCTTGTTTGGTGGTGTTTTGGTTTTTTTGGCTGAAAAGTAGACGAGAAAAACGCCTTTGGATTTCCACTTATCATTTGGAACAGGAGTGGAGAAATGCATCGAGTCCAGGTAAACATTGACTGCATGACTCAGTGTGCTACACAGCAGCCAGATTCCTCATGTTTGTGCAGAAGAGACATTCTGGAGAAAGTTTTGGAGCAATTTTTGCACTGGTATTTCTTCACATCCGAGTGGGTCTGCAGATGAGCCCTCAGATTGGATCTGTCTGCAAAAGCCCTGTTGCAGTGAGGACAGGAAAACGGCTTCTCTCCTAAAAAGGAAACATCAAGGAAAAATAGGATAAAGCTTTAAAAAAGACGTACATGTTTAGGACAGGTAGAACCCGCTTTTATCCTAAGAAACAAACAAACAAACAGAAAGGATTTGTTAAAATAAAGAATGTGTAATAAAAAGTTAATCAGGCCAGAGATACAACAGCTTTCAGCACTGCTGACTGCACTTGCAGAACTCAGTCTTTTCAGAATATGCTGCTAAGTGCAGTCTCTGAAGACAAGCTGCTGACACCTTCTGCATCTACAGGTGCAAGCAGTACTTTTAGGTTGGGCTCCTCCCAATATTTTCAAATATTTTCATAGAACTTTTCCTGCTTAGCGCTGTGTGAATTACTGGGGACAAAGGCTTTGACTGAAAAGCAGCAAACAGCAGTACAGACATTACATTGTACCCAGTGTTATACTCCAAATCAAGTTTTTGCCTCGACAGAAAAAAGGAGCACTTTGGTGATGATGTGTTTCTAATTCTTAAGGACTTGAGATAGCGCATGCAAAACTTGCCAATTGCTTAAGGAGTCAGAAAGCAGCCCCTCATGCACTGCTTTTCTGTTTTGCTGCTTGATTTCAGAGTCAGCTGGAGCCTTCTCAAAGTTAGCAATTTCCAAAGCCTGAAAGTTAACATAAAATCCTTAAAGCAAAACCTTCAGCTAGTGGAAATGGGCTAAACCGTCCTAAAATTATCAAGGGAGCAATGTTGTTTTATGCCAGTATCTAGCCCACAGTTATGAGACCGTGCTACACACCCCTCCCACTCACCACCCAAGAGGGAGAATTTAGCCTTTTGATGATACATTTGAAATTCTGCATATGCATTTCAAGGTTAGTAAAGAAACAGTGCTGTTTTTCCCACCTGTGGAGAAAAAATAGCAAAAGGGCATCCTGATGTTACAGCAACAAGAAACTGCAGTTGTAATGGTTGTTCTTACCAGTGTGAGTTCTAATGTGTCCTTGAAGTAGCCAGGGTCTAGAGAAAGCCTTGCCGCAGATCTTGCAGACACAAGGTAGTGTGTGGGTCCTGATGTGCATCTTAAGTGCTCCCAGGCTGACATACTCCTTGTCACAGTACTTGCAGCTGAACGATTTCCTAGACTGGGCATCACAGTGCAGCTGCTTATGTTTGGCCAACCCAGAGAAAGTTGAATAGGTCTTGTTGCATAAACTGCACTGAAACTTTTCGGCTTCGATTGCATGGGGGTCTGAAAGCTTGGACTGGATTCTCTCTTCTTCATCGCT
>NW_008825498.1:2344746-2362769 GCF_000699105.1 Pygoscelis adeliae | reverse complement strand
GCTGTGATCTTTGGAGGAGGTGTCAGAAGGTGGAGGTGGGCTGACTCTTCCCAAAGATGAGGGGTATCCAGAAAGCGGAGAGAGGTCATTGGGTAATGGAGACGGTAGCAGCCCGGTTGTAGTCCACACAGTAATGGGATTGTAAGCTACTGAGCTCAGGATCTCTGGCTGTGGTATGATAGGGACTGGATAGCTTTCATAGAGGTATGGGGATATAATCACTGGAAAAAGAAGAAGATTTTAAGGTAAGAGAACCAAAAAGTATTTCAAAAAGCAGCAAAATTAACATTTTGGGGATTAAAAGGTGCATAAATTAAACACTCAGTATGGTCATCTGAACATAAGGAGGATTAAGGAAATACTATTTCATACATATGCTCTGATGGGTAGAGACAGTGCCCTTGAACAGACAAATTACAGTTGGAGAGGCTCTTCAAGGCAGCATGCTGTTTCTAAATCCGTGCAGCCTGATACAATGAGGCAGTGAAACTTCCTGAAGGATTTGTATAAAAGTTTCGATTCCACCACCAGCAGATACAGAACAGGAAAACTCCAAATCCTCCCTAAGTAACCGAGTTCAAGTGGATGAGCAAACTTTATGATTCATTCTGGGCAGCATCGACATATTTCTCAAAACTCCCTCCTCGTAAGCAAAAGAAAAAAGAGCTGGCGACGAACTAACGCGTTCCCTCAAGCCTGAAAAGCAATCCCACCCCTCCTCAGCACTGCCACGCAACGACCGCAACCTCAGAAGCAACGCGGTGGCACTAGATTTCGTTTTGTTACCTGTATGAGTATCCAGTTCGCTGTAATTCGGCTTCTTGGACGAATTGAAATGTTTCTTGACCAGGAAGGAGCGTGGCATTTTGGATGCAGGGTTTCTCCTTCTTCCAGGCTCTCCTCGTGGGTCGGTGTAACGGTCCCCAGCTGGTGCGCAGCACACACGCACACGCTATCACTGCGAGCGCATCGGTCCCTATCGCGTCGCCTGCCCCGCGCAGCCCATCCACTGTGGTTGTGTAGTGGCAGTGCGGAGGCGCCTTGAAAAGTCCTGTAAATACCCACTAGTCAGGTGCAGGGGGGAAGGGTTTTCCGCTCCGCCAATCGCTTCGGGATGTTCTCAAGCACTTTTCCAAACAGGCTGTTTTTCTGGGAGGGCTCTCTGGCTGCTGGCAGGAGGGGTCCAATCCCTGCTCGGAGGGTTTGGTTCAGGTTTCAGCTCCTCCCGCTGGAGACAGCTGTGAACGGAGGGGCAGGCTGTGGTCAGAGTGCGTTATCCTGCTGCAAAGCGGGTGTGTGCTGCTCTGTAGAATTTCGGTCTAGAAAAATGTGTTGGTCAAAGTGCTTTAAAAAAAAGGTCGGCTTACTGATTCAGCTGAATTCTTTTTTTCTTTCTGACAGAGGCCTGGATAAGTCAGAGGCACTGAATTTTAATTTTTTTTTTCTTTTTTTTTTTTCTTTTTTTTTTAAAACGAGTCTGGTTTCCAGATGTTTGATATAAGAATTACAATGGAACAAACTGTTCATTAAGGGCAGAAGGGGGGGACGTTACAAGATAACAAGTTAGCCGGCAGAGCTAATGGAAGCCTTTGAACTGACTGCGTGCCTGCTCCGTTTGGGAACTGCCTTTGAATAGTTGTGTTTAGGAAAAGCTGGAGACGAGCAGCCTGCCTCCCTAACCTGCGCCCTTCCAGGCAGAAGGGCTGGCAAGATACTGCAAGTGAGTTCAAGGAGAGGGAGAAGCCCTGGAAAAGATGACATTTCAGAGCAGGGTGATAGGTTTTATACAATATGCGTACTGCTTCAGACTATTCAAATGAAGAATACTTTCTTTTTTACTTTAAAAATCTGCAGAATGCAAACTCTCAACCTTTCCTTCCTTGGGAGTAGTTATGTCACACTTCTGCCTATCCTCTTAGAGCACTGCCAAGGAAATTTTCCTAAATTATCCAAAGCAGTTAAAAGATGCACAGATAAGCAAACCCCCCAAAATTATAGACTGGGTAATTTAAATGTCTCTTAAACGTCCTTCTCCATTAGTATATTTAGGACCTCTTGATTTCCTATGAAGGTATAATCTGTATTATGTATTTCATTTAGGATGAAAGTGTCTTAAATGTGCCACAGAATTTTCTGGTTATCTAGATTGATTTAGAGGAGATGTTCAGTCACAGATAGTTTTTTTAATTTTAAAATATTTGCATTTTGAAATTACGGACAGCTGAACACTGGTAAATTTCTAACACAAATTACACTCTGATTGACTCTTGGTCTGCCCTCCCCACCCCTTTCCCTCCCTCCCTGTGTATTAACTACACCTGCCTGGGCACATACCGGTATGCCGTGCCGGTGTGCCGCTAGGGCTCTGTCCTGTCGGGAGGCTGCATGGAGGGGTGTTTTACAGAGACCACCCCAGCCCTTTTTTGCAGCAGGTGTTGGAATAGATGTGAGAAAAAAAAAAAAATCCCTTTGGTTCTGTTAAGACACGTAAGAGTAAAATGCTTTGTCAAGCTGCGTAACTTCTTAATATCGGGGGTGCCAAAAGAAGTGCAGAGAAAGTAAGCCATTTTCAAGAACTCATTAAAAAGATTCAGCTGTTCAGCATCTGACTGTGGTGTCTGTCAGTGAAAGGTGTCACATGGATTTCCAAGCTGCAGGGAACACACCCTGGCTACGGGAGGAAAGGGAAAGTGGCAAGGAAAGGGACTTCCCAGATACCTGCTTCGCAGCTGGGGTGGAGGAACAGACGCAGCTCTTCCCAGAAAGGAGAGCAGTGCTTGCAGAGACACAAGCTGTTGCTTTCCTCAACTCCACAGAAATGAAGAAATCCACAAAGCATTTTTAAATTTGTGGTCCTGCTCCCCTCTCAGCTCTGTTCCGTCTGAGAAGTCCCCATCCCCTGCCAACTCTGGGAAAGCATTGCATTTCAGGATGTGAGGTATTAGTCTGTATCTAAATAGTCTGTTACACGAGCTGTGATTCAGACCTTGAGTTGGTTTAAGTTTGTGTGTTGAAATGAATGGAGCCATGCAGATTTTCACTGGCTCGGGATCTGTTCTTTTGTATGTTTGTTAAAAGTAAAGGGTCTGATTCACCAGTGAGATACTCCCTCTCGGGGCATTTTCACCAGCGTAAGACCGGAGTGATGCAGTTTAAATTAATTGCACTTATATAAATCACAGGAGCGTAAGCAGTTAGCCCACTGGCTGAGCTGATTGAAGGATGTTAGGAATTGGATAGAAGGCATGTTATTACATGGTCCTGAAAGGATATTAGCAGCACATACTACCTGAGTGAGGTCTGCTGTCAAAAAAAGGGAGAGTCTGCATGAGGAGTGGGTGAGTCAGAGTAAACAGGTGTTCTGAGTGTTTATGGCAAATGTGGATGAGAGGGCACTCAGAGGCATGCGGCATCCATTCCCGTGCAAGAAAGGCAACACAAAGGTCGAGTGCAGAAGACAGGAGGTTTCCCCTCCTTGGCGGAGCCAGGGAGGCGTGGGGATTGCGGAGGGTGGCGGGTGGCTCTGACAGCCACCCTGCCTGCGGGCAAAGCCTTGCGCCCACCTCCAAAAAATCAGGCCTAGAGCTTCCCTCTCACATTTTACAAGTAGCTGGTCTTTTAGGGATTCTTTATCTTTTACTTTGAGAGCTCGTGTAAAGCTGTCTTGTTAATGCCACTGTGCTGCTAATTGCCACTCTGCAAAGTGGGTAGGAAATGATCCAAGCAATTCTGTTGCCTGAAACCTTGGCATGTGCTTTGCACCAACTAAAGGATTAGGACCAAAGTTTCAAACGTGCAGCAGAAATGGCGGGGGGTTTTTCCCCCCCTTTTTTTTTTACATCAGGCCGCTTGTTCATGTGCCTAAATAACAACCTGTGAGCCTCAATTTAGCCTCCTCATTTCTTACAGCTCCACAAAATCCCTTTCCTTGTCAGGCTTTCTGAGAAGGGCAGTGACTTTTGTTACTTGGCTTTCCGGAAAGGGAAGGGTGCCAGAACTATGTTTGTTATCAAAGAGGGAAGAAGGACCCAAGCTAAGCCATCACCAGCTTAGTTCTTCTCATGACAGCGTTTATGTCCTTACTATTACTAGCAAGATCATGGATCAGAAAATGTTAAATATTTGGATGAACTATAGCAGAATCAAGAAAAATAGTTTCAGAATATTAAATGAGTTATGCTGGTTCACTGTTCCCAGAGCACAATATATTTCTCAGGCAGCACTGTTAAGCACATTTTGCCTGGACCTGCCATGGAGCCCACGGAAGGCAGCACAGCGAGGTTCAGAGGAACCCCCAGGAGGCACCGAGCCCAGCAGAGCATACCAAAAATAGCTCTGGAGGTTTATTGATGCAGGTGACGACTTCATCCTGGAAGGGGTAAAAGTGCAAGTAACTCACACTTACAGCGTAGCTCTTGCAATTCATAAGCCTCCTACATTTCAAAGGAAAGGTGAAATGGTTAATATGAGGAAAAAAAAAATTGATCAGTTTTCAATGGCCAGAGAATGTAGAACATATCAACTCAGCTTCAGTGTTACCCTGTGCTTTCGTTTTTCCCCCTTAGTGGTGCCAGCTGGTATAGCCTGGGAAAGTAAAGAAGTGGTGTAACTTTCGGAAGCAGGAAAGGTTTAGTTGAGCTAGAAGGTGAGTAGTACCTCAACTGTGATTAGGTTGGATGTCAGAGAGGAATAAGCCCAAAATTAACAGAGTAGAGGGAAACAATTAGGGAATGGCTTTCCTTCCCATTGCCCCGACACATATGCCTTAAGAAATTTTTTGAAACACCTTTTTAGGATACTTTTTCTTTCATGTTTTGCTCATCTTTCCAAATGCTGACCTGAACTATCAGCAGAAATGGCAGCAAATTTAAATAAGGACTATTATGAAATCATGTCAAGCTCCAGTCTTGTAGGCTTAAGTCAGAATAAATTTGTGCATCTTGGAAAGTTCTTCCAATTCAAGGAAAAAATCTCCACATTTTGAAGGTTTTGCACCAATAAACACAGCTTTTCTAAAATCAGTAACTTTAAGTCAGAGTTATCAAGTACAGTTCTATAATAAGATCTAAACTTCTGAGATTCAGAAAGATTATAAAGTAGGTTTGCTTTTAGGGCATGTTATAGAACTACGTGTTCCTCCATGTTTTGGTTAATTCAGGTTTGTAATTCTAGTTTAAGCCTATTAAAGAGATGATGATGATTGAACCACAAAAGACTGATTCAGTCTGAACTTTCCATTAAGTCAGGGAGTTTTGAAGTGGGTCTCTTAGAGGTCTAAGCCCATTTCTAATTTTGATATATATACATATATATATAAATAATGTTCATTGCAAATAAACTTGCACTTATTAATAAGATGCAAAATGGTTCCTTTTGGATCAAGTAGTTCAAACACGGCTGGCTTCCGTGTGCTCTCTCCTTCACACCTGTGTAACTTCACCAACTTAAGAGGGTTCAATTTAGAGTCCATTTAGCCCATAAGGAAGGAACCTGGTCATAGTTCAATTTTCCTACATTGTTTCTACATGAAGATATTTTAACAGTGGGCCTAATTCCCCTGTCATTCCCGTCCGTAGGATCCCCGTTGGCCACAGCTGAGCTATTTCAGATTTACTCAAGCAGAACTGAGATGTGATTCTGGTCCAACAAATGTAACTCTCTTTATGTGTGCAGTACTGTGACAAGTATTCATTAAACAGAAGTGTGTTACATCCCAGCTAAAGCTATTACACCCTGGAAAGCGCTGCTTTCTGCACCGTATTACGTTTCCCTGATCTTCCAGCATGCCACTGGCGTTATTCGTAAGAGGAGCAAAACGTTTGAAAATGCTGACCTTGGGATCCAGGGAGCGAAGCGAGGGCTTGCACCAGCGTTAGGTGGTTGGAAAGAGCCATCTGCTGGGCACGGCCGCGGCCGGGAGGAGCCCGCTCTCCGCAGCGAGAGCCGTGCCAGCCGCCCCACCGTGTGGCCAGCCAGTGAACTGGGGGTGCTTGAGACCTCCAGGATGCACCACGGGGCCGGCAGCTACCACCGCCGTGCTGACGGGGGGACCTGGGGGAAGAGAAGTAGCGGGGTGCTGGCAATTTTGTAACGTGGCTGAGGATAACATGGTGCGAAGTTTGTAATATGGCTGAGATCTATGACTTTGGGGGGTGTGTGTGTGATCATTGTTTGTTGCCTGCAGCAAAATGAGACATGAAGGCATCGTTCGAAATTTCCTGCTCTGAGGAATGCATGTCTTCCGTGTGTGTGTGTTTATATGACAGAGATGTACACTTATTTGTCATGTATTGTACATATATATTTACAATGCATTTATGTATCTATATATACTTATGTTTGTACATATTTTGACATATAGTTGTGATCATATTTCAAGCACTGATACTTCAGTCACCTGACATTTGTGAGTATTTGTGGGAAAGTGTGTTTATCCCTGTTTTACAAATTAGCAACTGAAGCATGAAGAGATTAAGACTGAAGTTTTCAAAACCTTAGTTCTTAAGTGTATTTTAAATTAAGCCTTGTAGTACCCTTCTCTCCAACAGCCTATGTTCCTGTCTCCAAATGTTACATAAGTATTGCCTATGTAGCAATTGTTATTGTATTTATTTAGAGCTTTCTGTCAATAAAGGATTATACAGTGTAATTTGTATTCTTAAATTATCATTTATACTGACGTGAACTTTATCCACACCCTGCTGTAGCTTCACAGATTTTAACTTTTCGTAGAGTTTTTAAATACAATAAAAATATTTTGATATTTTTTTAATTTATGTGCTTGTCCCTTTACTCTAGTTGGTGGACTAGAGTACTTTCATTTGGCCATCTATGTTTTGCCTAGGTTTCACTTCTGATACTCTCATACCAAACACTTCACACAACGGTTGAAGTGTTTTTTCCACTCTGCAGAAGCCCATGGTCCCCTCTTGAGCATGCCTTACCTCGCCAAATGTACCTTCAGGTTTCCTACCACCTTCATTTTTGACTGAGTGTCCTTGAGGTAGTGACTGCCCTGCCAGAAACTGCACGTGTAAAATCCATCATCATGCACTCCTTGATATTAGATTGAACTGGTTGATAACAACAGCTTCCTACCTTTGGAATAGGTTTATATATCTATATGACACCTTCTCTTCTTGGTCACTTTTCCTACACATGTACATAACCAGCTACGTTACACTTTTTCTGATTTCTTCCTTTAAAAGCGCAGACAGTTGCTTGTTGCCCGGTAGGCAAAACTTTTTCACTCCCCCCGCCTTCAAGTATGTCAGGTGCAGGAAGCGGCAGTAGGCTCTAGCATTCAGTTTTCACACTGCAGCCAGCCGTGGAGTACCGTGTTTCTTCCTGGCAGCCATGGCTGTGTCGGAGGCTCTATCGAGCAGCGTTAAGTGTGTGGGAGAGCACGCTGCATGCTGGGGGACAGCAGAGACCTTCCCTCCACTGCTGAACTCAGTAGTCAGTACTCAGAAATACATGTGGCATATCTGCCACAAAATGTAACTTTCTTGGGTATTTGTCTTAGATTAGTGGATCAGTGAGTGTGTCTTTTGGTTTATTTATCAATTGCACATTTATTTGTTCAAAGGATTCAAACTCCTGAGTTCTTTTCTACATCTATCCAACTCTTGGCATCTCAGTGGCGTGCACTGTAGTTGCACTGCTAACAGCTGGGACACTTATCTTTGTGCTCCAAAATGAACAGCTGATGTCACTCCATAGAGTTAGTATCTCTATTTCGGTATAAATTCATCATTTTTCTGTGGTAACAGAAAGTGAGAGGTGCTGGGTTTGCTTCAGTGTTACTCTTCTGTTTCATCCTGAGGCCTTAGGACCTTCTGTAACCCCTGCTGCTCAAACAATAGCAGTGCTACAAGTCTGGCTCACCACCTGCATTGCCTGTACTTCATTCCTTCATTTAACATTATGTATTACTCGCACACTGGATCCCAGGCAAACTCTGTACTTGGCTGTTCTTGTAATTTCTTGCATTGACTTCAAGAGCTTGGTCTTTCCATTTCTCGAAGTCTGTTTGGAAGTTCCCAGGACCCCAGAGATTTCTGATAGTGAAGACCTCTCTTCTCCTGAGCTCCAGCTCCTTTGCCTTCAGACTAGTACTCTGCTTCTGGCTCTGTTAAGCTTGATAAAGACATCCTGTGCTATCTTCTCCTATCGCCTTAGACAATAACCGTTGCCAGCTGCAGGCCTGATGTCTGAAAGTCCTGTTCTCTCTTTATCTGTTATCGCTGGAATAGCTTTGAGGGCAGGCTGATGTCTGGAGACATTTTTTTTCTTCAGCGATACCTGGCAAAAGGCGTAGCACAGATTGTCAGGGGCTGGGTGATTCAGCATGCCAGAACCTATTTTCGACATTGCAAGCAGAGACCTTTTTAGTCCCACACAAATCAAGCAGTATATCTTCAGGATTACTACATAGTGACTCCTTTGCAGGGCTCTGTTCCCTGATGGGAGGTTTCCCAAACATCCAATACATTCTTGAGGGCTTTTCGCCACCATAAAAATTCTAAAGGCTGCAAAAATGAAAAGGCACAGCTGCCAACTCTGGTTTCTGCGAGTGTGAGGGTGTCTGGGCTTTCTGCTCTCCCCAGTTCCTTCCTCAGCAGCTCCACCAGGCCTGAGGGATGTCTGCACTTCACGTTTCTTACTAGATCTTCCGAGAGCCTTCAGCTGACTACAGCATGTGCTGGAGGAGTTGATCTCCTCACAGTATGGCTCTGTTAGGCTGCTAGAGAGGGCACAGAGTGACTGTCATCTTTTCCTTTCATGGTGGGAACAGTCAGACATTGTATTCCAACCAAACTGGTGGCTTGCTTTAGTAACATCCTCTGGCAATGGTACCACATTTGCATCAGCTACTGTACATTTCAAGTGATAGTAGCTTTGGCTGGCTTTTTTTTTTTTTTAATTTCTGTGTTAGCAGTCCATCTCCACCTGCTAGCTTCAAAACTGTTTTACTGCATATTGCCACACTTCTTCACCCACATGTTGTGCTGCCTCTCAGTACCAGTGGGAGTGAGCTGCAGCTGTCTCTGCACATTGGCTAGAACTGGATCCGTCATTGATCCCAAAGTCCAATTATAGCTATGGTAGTATGGGTGATTTTTGAATGAGCTGAATTTTTGCCTATCTGTCTCTCTAACTTTCTTTTCCATGGCCCTGAATGTTTCCTCTGCAATAGTGGCTGTCATTGCTCATGTACTTTTCCTGTTCTTCCTGTTTAGAGACACTTATGCAGGATTAGTGTTTCCTTCAGTAATCATCTCTGCAAGGTGGTATGAAGTGCACCATGAATGACTGTTTCTACGGAGATAATTTTTATGCCTCCAATGCTACATGAAGATGCCAGCGATCTCAATTTTTTTGGTACAAGTATCTCATTCTGCTTCCTTTTTGGCGATATAAAAGCAGTGCTTCTCTACAGTCTTGTTCTGTTTAATACTGCTTGTTCTGTCACAGAGCTGCGACCTGGTAGTGTGATCTCACCAGCCTCTCACCAGCCTTCCCCACAGAGGCTGTTGAGGATTTACCCTCATTCCCTCATCTCTGCTCAGATTACATTTTGGCTCCCTGCGTGTCTGTGCTTGTGGGTAGTGTGTATCAAGAAGTTTGGCTTCATGCTGTACTGCCTTTTCCTCTAGTTCTTGCTCATGCTTTAGTTCTTAGTGAATTACATTTTTTAGCTTCACTGCTATAAGAGACAGAGAGAGAGACCTTTCCTGGACTGCCACCAGAGTTTATGGATAATTTGCTGGACAATAACATTGAGAAGACTGCATTGCCACAGATAAATTTTATATGTGTGGATATAGATAAACATGTTACTACATGGAAGAGATTAGAAACTGCCTTGAGGCTCAGCATCGCAGCTGACTCATGTCTTCATGTGTAAACTGATCTTTTTTCCCTAAAACAGGAAAGTTGGCTACAGCTAAACTGCCTATTAGAAACAGTATCGTAAAATGTTGAACGATGCCTAGGCCTTAGCTGGGAGGATGCTAACGCTTACAGTCCAAAGCCATGCTAGGAAAACACTAAAAATGAAGCAGTGTAGACACTTGTAATCCTGTGCCTTGGCTCTGTTTCATCTGCTAATCCAGGCATAGCTCATATTCCTGAAATCAGGCTGATTCTTCATTGAAGGAAATATTTGCCAACATGTTGAATGCTGATATTAAAACAGGACAAATCTTCTCTCTAGTGCCTCATCTATACTCTTCTTTATAGCAGTTCTTTTCCTCCTAACAAGTTCTATGCATTGTACTGTGTATTATGTCCTGACATGTATCTGTCCAGGGGAAAAAAAGAAAAAATTTATGTATTTCACCCAAATTATGCTGTAATTTTATTATGTGTAATTTCAAAACTTCTAAATCAGTCACTGAATTTCTAAAATTCAGGTCATAGATTTTTCCACTGCTACCCCTGCTCTTTAAAAGTTTCTGTCAGTTTCATTTACTCATTATGAAGCATCTATCTTAGTTTATTTTGTATCAGTTTGGTCCTAGCCTCTTATCCATTGCTGTCCTCCTATCCTCTTATCCACACAGCTATCGAAAAAGCTCTAGGTACTTAGTAAATGACTTCAAGAAGATTTAGATATTCATGACATCTGGGAAACAACTACTGTTGATCCCAAATATCTCACTGTTCCTCATGGCAGACATGATAGAGACAGATGATAAGATGAAAATGCTGAGCCCCGTATTATAAGCATCACCAGGAAGAAGAATGAGTAACCAGTATGACCAGCTCACATCTTTTGAAGTGGAAGTAATAAAGACTTGCAAGAGGACGTGGCCTGTTGCAAAATCACAACTAACAAGCATTCTGTGGCTGGTCCTATTTCAGTAACGAAAAGAAAAATTTTGTGGGGACACTATATATGTGATAACCTGTATTGCAAATGGAGAGATGTTTGAACCTTGGAAGAGTCACGTCCTTAAAACTCTAAAGATTACCTTACATCCTTTTCATTCAAGATAGAGCAGGAGTCCAAACAGCAGGATTTCAAGATGAAAGGTAACTCTATAGTTAAGGCTTGATTCACTTCATCTTGAGAAACATGTTTCATGTTTCTTCATCCTGAGAAACAAGTCCCAGTTCTGCAGCAGATTACTACCGTTTGTGTTTCAGCTGCTGTTTCTCATCTCTAAAATGGGGCTTATGGCATTTCACTATCTTCTAAGAAGGTCTCAGGACTACAGCTTTAAAGCACAAGCAATATTAATGAGGAGATTAGTAGTGCCTTGGAGTGGATTATAGTCTGGAAGAAAATTCAGAGACGGAAGAGGCTGATGACAAGGGAATGGAGGGAGGAGGAGGAGGTGGATGCAGCTGGAAGATGCGCCCTGAAATTCGTTCAAGGCTGCGTCATTTCCCACCCCAGAATCAAAAGGTGGTGCCATGTTACTGTGTGTTTGTGCTTCCTCCTCATTTCAGCCATTCTGTTCCTGTACCTTTTGAGCACGTGTCCTAATCATTTTGCAGAGTAAATCTCCGAGGTACCATTTTGAGAGGTTGTGTGCTGGACAAAAAAAAGTCTCAAGCTGGAGCTGAGGCTTTTAATTTCTCTGCCTCCTGGTGAAGCAGAGATATGAACGAATTGCTCCTGTCACGTGTTATTGCGTAATTCATGAGTTGAAATAACTAAGAAGCACTTTGCTGAAATTTTAAAGATCAGCAGAGAAAATGTGCATTGCAAAATCCAGTTTAGAGCATTGACAAACATAGAATATAGAAAAGAGAGGCTTTCAGGACCTTTAAGAAGATTGCTTTTCACTTTTTTTTTTCCTTTATTGCAGTTTTGTTTCCTCATTAATTACTCTTAATAAACGAGTCAATATTTATGCAGGTGATTACGCTGGCTATACTAGCTGCTAGAAATTGCTCATTTCAGGCAATTACCTATTTTGAAATTGCCTAATCCCCAGTTATTTATCCCCATGCAGAGTAGATTGCTTTGATGTGAAGTTCAAGCTTTTTCAATGACTTGAGCAGGCTGCAGAAGCTGTTCCTTGAGGAGGTGAAAGGTAACTTTGCCTTAAATTTAACTTGATCTGTGCCCCTGTCAGCAGTGACTGCCGAATTACTGATGTTCCACGTGGTGATTTTTCTCACTCTATCACTTTTTCCTTATGGAATGAAATGAGGTACCCCAAAATAACCTTGAGGTCTAAGGCATTTTAAAAAAAAACCTAATAAAACGAGCTAATACTGAAACAGCTTTAAAGCCTACTGAAAGTCAGACTGAATAGAATAGCATGTAAAAACAAATATCTGCTGTTCTATGCAGCTCCCAGGTACCACATGGGTTTGATGTACAGATCAGATATTGCTTGACAGTTTATTGTTTGTGGACTGCTTAGTTGCTCATGCAGCCT
This sequence comes from Pygoscelis adeliae, assembly GCF_000699105.1. Classification (NCBI taxonomy): domain Eukaryota; kingdom Metazoa; phylum Chordata; class Aves; order Sphenisciformes; family Spheniscidae; genus Pygoscelis; species Pygoscelis adeliae. The sequence continues at coordinate 2,350,368 of NW_008825498.1, read as the reverse complement.
TTTTGTCGGGGATTCTTTATGAAATGTATAATGGTAAGAAAGTTTCATGTAGGAGAGTCAGATAAAAAGAGAGAAGCATACCCGTGAGAAGAAAGAATGAGCAAACCAAATAAATGTCAGGTATTGATCTCTCAGATCATGCAAAGCCTTAGAAAAATATGGAGTCTTTCTCAGATGGCAGAGAAGTCCTTTCAATTCTACTTTACTGACCTCTAAGTGCCAGCATAGTGCTGTGGCAGCTGACAGGACTATTTGCCTCCTGAATTGCTTTAGAAGCAGTGTTTCAATTCCTTCAGTTTCTCCCTGAACATCACACTTCTTCAAAAACTCCTTTTTATTGTAGCGTCTTTGTTAAGAATTTTCCATAACTTCTCTATCCTAAACTGCTATACACCTTTTTTTATGCATTTCCTTGGTTCTTTACTTTTTTTTCTTCCAGGAACGGTTACAAGTTTTCACATATGAAGAAGTTGACAAATGAATGTGCAGCGCTCTGCAAATCGCTAAAACCTGTCTTAACAATTTAGGTGACCTTCCTTTGCCAGAGTAGTCAGGTATATCTGCAATGTGATGGGAGAAGGATGCAGCAGGACAGCTTAGGGCTATTTTGCATATGCCTGGCAATAATGTCGAACATGTGCAGTAAATGACTAAATCTGGCACTTCTGAGAACTATGGTGCATTACCGTGCCAGCACAGCCCAGCTGATCTGCACGTGCACTGCAGAAATATCCAGGACTGGCAGATGTATTGTGCAATTTCTCCTTCACCAGCCTGGAGGTCACCGATAAATGTAGACTCCTCACATTTCATCCAGACAGAGCTTCCTTTTGAGAAAAGAGGCTGTATCTGAGAGGAGCCCGTGACTTCTGGTAGGCAGGGCTGGGAAGTCAGCTACCTCCATTTTAGTGATGGAGTACTGAGGCACAGGGGAGCTAAAAGAACCCACACTCAAAGCTATCAAAAAAACCTGTGTAGGAGTGGAGCAGGTCTATTGAGAACAAGACTAATTATGGAATAATCTTTCCTTTTCTTAGCGTTATTTTTAAGCCACCACTGAAAGAAGGTGATTCCATCAGCAGGCCTTTGGTCTGTGAGCAAGGGGAAAGCCTCCAGGTACAAAGACAGCTAAGATGGGCAGTGACTAAATAGCACATTTTGCTGTGTTATTTAATATTTAATAATCAAGTTATTTCTCCAGTTACATGCGGTGTCAACTGACGTTTTACGTCATGTCTTGTTAAAATCTAGAGAAGTAAGCTACCTGGAGAATTTGAGTAACATTTGGGAAGACATAATAACGCAAAAGATCAAGGGGATTCATTGTTAGGTACTGTCAGGGATGTTAACAAAATTACCAGTGAAGAAGAAAAAATGAATCAATGATGAATAATCATGTACTATATTGGGTAAGTCAAACCATTGTCTCTGCAGTAATTAACTGTTCCAATGATATGGGCTGGCAATGTAATGAGAAAGCAGCAGTGAACATACACTAATTACATTTGCTTCAAATTCAACAGAAGCTGGACAGCTGTTTGGTGCAGTAGGTAAATTAAGTGCACTAGTCAGATCCAATTTTGAAGTGAATCCTTGATGTCACTCAATGATTAATGTGTAGGCTAAATGTTTAAGGGTGTGATACAGCTAAAAAATACTGTCACTCGGTGTCTTATTACCTCTTGCTGCCTTGATCACGCCTTCCTTCTACAAAAACCCATTTAGGGGTGTGTGTGTGTGTGGAGGGGATAAGGAAGAAGCAGCTCAGGAAAGTGGCTTCTGTTCTTGCAGAATTTTCTTGTCAGATACTAATTTGTGGGGAGCAGAAGGAGAGAACAGGATTTATACTCCCCCCCCTGAGAAAAAAGCTGTGGGGACAGTTTGTAAGGCTTGCAGTTATAGCCTGTACCTGGAGCCTACTGGATTGGAGGTAAACTAGGGCACTCGTCAGAGGAAAGAGCTGTCCCAGTTCTTTGGATTGCCTTAAAAGGCATTTTAAGCAGGAAAGGAAAAATTTAACTGTATTATGTTAAGACATGAACTCCTCAGGGATTGACTGAGTGGCTCCATGGCCTACACCACTGCATCTTCCTAGCTTTTCTGTTACATAGCCAACCCCTATACTAAGGACTGGGACCTGGGCTGGAGTAATAAAATTGTAATACTAAACACTTTTTTTGCTGTGTTCCTGCTATGTCTGACAAATACATTCCGTATTCCGGTATTGCACACTCCTTCTCCCCAGCTTGTAATGAGACATGATGGTGTTTCATTTCTGCTGATTTATTCCATGCTCCACAAAAAATCCTGATCTCAGGGTGTGACGTGGAAGAGGTTGGCACTGGTCAGTGAGAGCTGAAGAATCACCACAGCTGCTTCTTCTCCATGTAAATGTTGACATGACAATCAGAAATCAAGAGAAAACATATTTGCTCTCAGCCAAGTGCCTTGTTAGAGAGAAACAACTAGGATTTATTTATTTATTTAAGGCCTTTACTTATTTAAATTCACCTTCTCATAATGTGTGAGGGCTGTTTTGCTTCTATTTTTTGAAACCCAAAGTAAACCTGTAGAAAAACACTAGAAGTAAGGAATGGGATAATCTATTATCACTGTCTTATCAAAGGGACTTTCCTGGTGAGTGACATGTGACAAGTCGTTGCCTTTTGTAATCTGAAGCTTAGGTCTTGGTCTTTCTCCATGCCTTGAGCAGCAAGTGCATTTCCTTTATCAGTTTACTTCAGCCAGTGCCCTGTTCTGTCTGACACAGTGACAGACACCCTTTGAACACTTAAAATAGTATTTTTAAAAGGAAAGAAGAATCTGTCTGGTCAATGCTGTTTTTGAAAATGAGTTAGTCATGTACAGAGATTCTTGTCTCAGGCCAGCACAGGGAACATGTAAGAAGTCATGTTCAACATTCTTGTCTGGATGCCACTTCCCTCAGAGCTCATCAGCAGTCCTGCTGTGAAGCATGACTTTGATTTAGGTGCGTTTGTTAGCTGCATATAGATGAGAATTAGTTTTGGGATTATTAATGAGTCTACAAAGACAGAATCATGGCAGTGAAAGACAGAAAACAGCCTGTCATCTTCCTTTCAATGAAAGATTGTATGGTTTCCAGAAATGAAGTAACGGGTGAGTCATATAACCAGGACTCACAGGGTCAGATGCAAATTTATGGTCCCTAAGTCCTCTCTAAATGTAAATACTGGGGCTAGAATCAGTACTTTGCTAAAGAATCTGGTATTGGCAATTTCAGCATGGACTGAAATAGGCTTAGTTAAAACACTTTTAGTGGAATCAAGCTACATCTTTAAAACTGATCTCCTTGTCATAAAATTATAGTTTCTCTATGTAATGTCATCGAAGCACAGAAAGCCAGGAATAAAGAAGTCACTAAACTGGAAACTTCCTAGATCTTCCTTTTTTGGAAGCACAATATGAGTACAGAAGAAAAGGTTATACAGACTTGCCCAATAAACCCCATGTTATAGTCAAGATATGAAAATGTGGTCTGCTAGGCAGCACTGAACCAAATCACATCCGTCTCCGAAAATAACTTACAGTTGCTTTGCAGAGCTCCTTGGAAGTTAAACTGAAGGTCTACAGAATTGATCACCAAGCATAATCAAACACAGCAAAAGCCAGCAACCACCCTTCCTGTGCTAAATATATTGTGGTGAACTGTCTCTTAGAGGTGTGCATGTGTAGATGCATGTTTGGGTGGCCACGATCCTCACATTGGGATTTCCACCTGAAAGTCAGTCTTTCACTGAAGAAGAGGAAGTACCTCCAGCCACATCTAGCCCTGCCCAAGTACAATAATTCTACCACTCATAATCTGTGACATTGACACACTGGGAGGAATATTGGCAAGACAGACAGCCCAAAGCCAAGAAGAGTGTGTGTGGAGGGGGTGGAGGGAAACCAGAAGGGAGAAGCACCTTCTTTTGCTTCCTTTACAGTTAGATAATTCACTCCATCATTTTTTACTAAATCATCTTTGGATCATTTACCTTTCAAGTCTGCCTTAGAAACATTTGTGTTATGTGGTTTCTCATTCCTCATCTATTACTATATCTCAAAGTGTTATGAAGAAGGCATTCACCTAAATTGGTATAAAGCGTATGTATGGTATGTATGGTACATTACTTATCGTATCATTCAATAGTGAGAAAGAATAACATTTCTATGCCAAAAGAAAAGGCTTTACTGACATCTCAGAAATCCTTCCTTTAATCTTGCCATGTCAACATTAACCATTAAGAGGAAAAGATTTCATGGAGATCGGGACGTAACACCCACAGCTTTGCATTGATGTGCACAGACAAGATGGAGACCAAGAGAAAACAATTGGAATTCAAGGAGAAGCATGTAGCATCTCTAAGTCAGCAGAAATCCCTGTGCTTAACTTCCTTCTCAAAAGCTGTCTTTTCTTAAGGAAGCTAACAGTTTGTGAGGGGAAATGGCTATATCATATTGTCAAAAGAACAGCTATGCAGTAAGCTCTATTTGCATATACATAAATATACTATCCTACTCTCTTCTGTTAAAAACTACTGACATATTTTCACCCATTTTTAGAATGTTTACCTGTTGAAGTCTACTACTAAAAATACTATTAAATCCAGCAATTTCTAGGTTACACTGTAGATTCTCATTAGATTTGAAATTCACATGAAAGTCTTGATATTTTTTCTTAAAATCCAAGGTAGAGTTTAGCTAAATGGCAAAAAATCCTTTCTGAAATGGCTAAAATATCCTGACATATAAAGGTATCCCCTTCTCCCTCCCCACAAAAAATGCTTTGAGAATGAAACTGAAAAAATGAGAATCTGAAAGGAACTGAAAATAGACTCTGGAAGAGATTGGGTGAAACAGAACATAATACAAATGAATGAGGTGGGTAAAATCACATTGGAGGGAATGCAAATGAAATTAAAGGAAAATAGAATTTAACAAGATAGGCGACACAATGTCAAGTGAAAAATATAGACAGAAAGATAAAGGAGACAGGCTGAATAATAAGACAATGATTGAAAATGGAGCAATGTAGAAGGGTGTGAAAGGAAGCAATGACAAAGTGTAAATGAAAGGGAAGGAGTGGGCAAAGAAACGTAAAGAGGCTGATGTCTTATGGCACTAAAATGAATGATTTCAATTGTAACGTAAAAAAATCCCTACATGTACACTACTGGAGGAAAGTATAAAATGGACATTGCAATAAAATAACTGTTTGGAAAGGTGACCTTCTAATTTGTGTCTTCAGAAAGAAATAGAAAGACAAATGTAAACAAATTATACAGACCTGTACGTTTCCCTTCCATGAGTATAGTTAAGATATGATTAACTTATGTTTCTATATGATTTTGGCAATAGGACCTTTGTTAGTAGCCATTATATGTGAAATTTTAAAAGAAAAAAAATGTATATCATATCACATTGTTAATCATTTGACCTCATACTAATTGTGCCTCTCAGCTTTTAAGTTACGTGAAATGAACTTTGCAGTCCCAGGGTACTCAGGCACAGATTAATCCCAAATCATGTAATATCTGTGTGACTCTGACGACTCATCACACTTGGGAAACCCAGCCTTTATCAGGCCTAAGAGTGTAA
>NW_008825498.1:2337530-2344705 GCF_000699105.1 Pygoscelis adeliae | reverse complement strand
TAAGCTGCTGTAGCAGAGTGGTGTATTGGATGAGTCTCATAAAATATAGCCAAACTGTGTCTAGGACTGGCAGTTCTTTTGTGACTTCTTCATTCTAAGCTCTGAGAATCATCAAAATGACTCCCTAAAAATTCCAGCAAAGACCCACATGTGTCTATCTTGTATGACTAAGAAGAAAAAAAAGGAAGGAAAAGACTTTTTGCTGAAAATGGAGTCTCATTAACAAAAAGACCATGAAACAAAGAGTATGCAATTGCAACTGATCTTTTCCCTGTTAAAGGGTTGGAATATTGCATTTAGTGTTATGAAAGTGAGATATGACTGTATATGCCAGCATATGAATATCTTGTGATTCTGATATCCATGAAACTTCTGCCTAAACTTTGGAAAAATCACTTAATCTTTAGTATGGTTTTATATGTCCGAAGAGACTTATGACTCATAAAATATTTCATCCATTACCATTGATACACAGAAGTGATGTGCTTTGATTTTTCATTCACATTGTCATACTTTCCATGTATTCACTATAGAAAAGTAACTTTCTGTTTGGAATCCTTTCATATTACAGCAAAGCGTTGAAGAGATCCAAAATAAATGTGAAATTTTTAAGAGTGTGGTATTTACATATCTGTCTGTAACATGGGCCACCTTGAATTCCTTATACTTTTGCTTTTCAAAAGACAGTGAGAACAATTCTTTACATTTTAAGCTGCTTTCAAAAAAGAGAGAGAAATCAATCACATAGACCAGTCACATATTTATATATAAAACTAGACAAATGTTCTGCTATAAAACTAGTAGAAGAATGATGAAGAAATAAAGCTTTCTAAGCTACTCAACATTTATATGATTAAAATCCATAATCTTTCAAATTCACTTATAAAGTTTTGCCATAGTTTACAATGTAGATATGACTAAAACTTACATTTGCCCACTGTCTGCCTGTATGACTTTCTGCTTTGAGAAAAAACAGGTGTATCTTCTGCTAATATAAAAAAAAAAAACAACCCAGATATAAAATAGAAGTGTGCATCAGTTTATATTATCACTGCAACATTATCCAAAATTCTGAAGGAAAAAAAAGTTGTATAATGTACATAGGTATACTATCAGTATAGTATAGTATAGTACAACTATAACTTCTTATATTTTAAGTTGCCAGAAACAGTAATTTAAAGCTCAATATTTTCCTTAACTGTTTTTTTGTACTCTTTCAAAAATTTTTCTAAGCTTCCATTGTGATACACCGAAATTTAGGTTTGCTGCCAATCTTTTGTGAGGTCTATCAGTCTACCTCTGGATAAGACTGAGGAAATGCAATATAACACTCAAATGCTTTTTCTGTTTTAAGAGCGATTCTTTTATTTCATATAAGAGAAATGGTGTATGAATGGTCACAGATATGGCAGAACTAATTATCTTATTTCATATAAGAGAAGGATGTAGGACTCACAGGAAGGGCCTTTGCCAATTTGTGCCTCTGAGCATAGATGCAATTTATTTTTGAGACTCCAATTTCATTGGTAATTGTGGCAAGTAAAGTGGCGCTTGCTGTCTGTTCCCACTCTGTCTTGCTGCCAGAGGCTCTAAAAGGGAGTTAAAGTTATCAAAGGGCAAGTTAGACTTGGTTAAGGTATATATTGTGGTCACATACGTGGAGCCTAAGACTTTCCTTCCATGTTCATAAGAGTATTCTATGAATTTTGTAATATTTTACACAGCTGTTTCAATTAAGGGAGGGACCAGTCTTCAGGTTGTGTGTAGTGGCATCAGAGCCATACACTACTCTGTCAACATAGCAGTGTACTCACTTAACTCAGAAGACTGTGTTGACCCTTGGGCTTTGTTTCTTCAGGATTTCTCACATTCTAATTTAATGTATTTCCTTCTGGCTGCCTTGACTTTCCAAAAAAACTAGATATTATTGGTCTTCTAGCCCAGAGATCCGAACTGCATATTTCTGAAATTTTCTTGTTTGAAATGGTAAAGAGCCTCTTCCAGCTATTTCGTATTGGTATCAGCGTCACGCCTTTCATAAAGTGCTCTTTGAAAGCTATCCCACCAATTTGGGTTTTAACAATGAACCAAAGGAACACCAAAGAATAAAACCAAGAGGAATTGCAAATTGTGCAGAAATGTGGTTGCAAGTTTTAAGCCAGCTAGATCAAAAAGAAACTTAAACAGGTCCTCTGCAAGGCTACCGGCAAAAAAATGTTTCACTGCATTAAAGCTCACAGTTGTTTCAGCATGTGACAGGAGCAGCTGCTGACCCACACCAAAATGCTACGCAACACAACACTGTATTAAAAAATTTGAGTTTAAATGTTAGCAGTATAGTCTTCTCTGTGGCTTGACTAATGTAATACTGATATTTCAATATGCTTATACAGTAAAATCAAAGTTTTTTGTAAGGGTTCTCTTAAAAATCCGTCTTACTCTGAATTAATTCACTGCTCTGTTCCAAAAAAGTGGTGTATGAATGGTCACAGATATGGCAGAACTAAACACATATTCATGCAAATTAAAGATATGCAATGACAGTTATATGCCAAAATAAAATGAAGAGAATTTGACACTTGAAAAGTACCTTTCATCCTGAAGTTTACGTATGAAGCCTAAACCCATAGTGACACTGGAATGCTACTACTATGTATCAAATGACCACATATTTTTTGTTTGTTTGTGTTTCAAGTTTTTTCTGTTTGGAGATGGTAGAATAACACACACACATCATTTTAACTTTATGTATCATTTAAAATGTATTTAAAACTTAAACAAAATCAAAATAAAGGAAACTGTAAGCTAACAGAGGCGTTTCAATGTCATCAATAGTTTACCACTATAATGCCTTCGTGTAAAAACAAGCAGCACCATGGAAAGCAGAAGTGGTGAAGGCCGTTTTTTTGATTTGCTTCCTCTGCTTCATTTGCTTGTGTCAAATAAGCAGTGAATTCCGACTACAGCATTTCCATGGCGGGAAATTTCATAACATCCCTCTTGGCAATGGATTTCTGGATGTTTTCTGAGAGCTGAGATCAGACTACATTCTCTCAGTGAAGGTAGTAAGAAAGCCATCGTCCTCCAACTGGCTGCCTTTTCTTTCTTCAAATTTTAGAAACTCAGCACATTAGGACTTGTTCTATCTGTCAGATTTAATAGTGTATACTATAAGCAAAAATTACAGGACGTGCACACTCACATATGCTATGTATACATAAAAGATGATTGCATAAGCCTTGTTTCTTTGGGATAAGAAGGAATTATGGCTTGCCAGAAGCATGACGAATAATTTAAGGGGATTAAGAGAAAAAAAAGATAAATTAAACTGCTTCATCCATCCACTTGCTGGTGTTTATGTGCATAGTTCCATATACAGAGCTAAGGATTAGGTCTTCAAATTTCAGCACATTCAAAGATGTCTAAAGTGAACTAGTACATGTGAGCGTATTTAGCATGTAACATAACAGGAAATATTTTTAATGATTCTATAAAATGCTAACCAGTAAATCATTAACAGAAATATTTTTATGTTCTTCACTTAACACTCTGTAGCATCTTTTTTACTTATGCAAGCTGATAGAAGGTTGCAGTGTCTTTGAAATAAGTATATCTGCTCTTTAAAAGCAGAAGTTTGGTACTCCAAAGAGATAATAATCTCAAGGAAGAATTTTAAGTATCATCCTCTGGTTTACATTTAGTAATTTGACTAGTGTCTGTAAAAGTGAAAATCTTCTTACAGGTTAGTTTTCTGTTTCTTTATTTTCCAAGGCAATTATTCACCAACTGTCCAACAGTGATGCTAAAATTACCTATGCTGTAAGACAGAAGAAGAATGTCAAAATTATTTACAAACTTTGAAATATTTGAAGGGCAATCCAAGTTTAGCAGGAGGAGGAGAATATCAGGAAGAGAAAAAGGGTTCTTGCCCTCAAATTTTCTCTTTGAAAACTGTATATGAAGCAGGCTTAAATATTACACTTGATATATTACATCTTACGTTTCCTTTGAGCAGCTGTTTTATACACTACTAATAAAATCAATGAAATAAAATTGCATATTGTTTGTAAAGCAAAATGCCCAAATCAGTGAGAGATATGAATTGATGATAACTAGGTTTTCTGTTCAATTTTTTCAGCCTTTTGATTCTGAGTTTCCTTCGTTCCTTCCTTCCTTGCTCATATTTTTTCTAACTTCTTATGGATGAGGTTAGATCTGGTAAATACAAAAATGTTCTAGCCTAATTGGGAGATTCTTCTTAAGTTATGCCTTTGCAGTTGAATGTTTTTATTGATCAAAAGAATATTTGAAAATTACCAACAATATTTTGTTTCTTCCCATGAATGCCTGTGAATCAATGAATTTGGAAGATTGTGAGAACTTGAGGCATCCTTGCTATTATTATGTAAACATGTGAGATTTTATGGTGTATGTTTAGTTAGATGGAATTGAAGACTTCTGGTGAGATACCACCCTCTTGCAGACTTAGGCATTTTCTTCCTGAACCTACTGCCCCAATGCAGAGGAATAGAGAAGTTATTTCCCACCAATTCATTTGATGTTAGCGTATTCTCAAGCTTATTGGCAGTTTTTTGCTCACCTTTCTCTTCATCAGAGATTAACTAGACAGTTAATCGGGTAGCTCCCAGTTGGGAGACTGGGAGAGAGGGGAGCAGTGGGAAGGGCTAGATGGGGCTGTGGAGGGATGAGGGCAGGCTCTGCTGCAGGATGGACCCCAACCCTGCTGTGCCCCATCGTGAGGACATGAGTGTCACCAGAGTGTGGCTCTGTGGTACAGGTCTGCCGTGGCTGCCTCACGCACTCCCGTATCCCACCTTACGGCACGAGGAAATGTGGGTCTATAAACCTTGCTCGGTGCCCATTTGAAATGGAGGGGCAACGAGGTGGATTTGGGCTGAGCCCACACTGGCAGGATGAAGCACTTTCCTCGATTCTTGATGCATTTGTTTTTTAACATTGAACCTATGGTTCTCAAGGAGACTTGGTGATATATGTGAAAACCTATGAATTATAGACGTAAAATCCGTGCTAGAAATTAACACTGATGAAAAAAAAAGGTCATATTAAATTACTCTTTCAACGACAGGAGCAAACATTTTTTTTTCACACGGTTTTCAAACAGTTAAGTATTTGGAGAGTGTTTTTGATAAATGGACAACTTAGGTAACTTGTCTAGTTAAAAAATAAAAGAGAACACGTGTCTCTAAAACCACCTGTTTTGGCAGATTTTGGCATCTGCAGCATTTTGTGGCAACTTGAGAATGACCGTAGTGACCAAAAAGACTAAGAATATTCTTAGGGTAGCAGATTATTGTATTGTAGATGCCTGATCAGGCCACAAGAGAGCATTGTAAATCCAAAGAAGGCCAGTTTCAGCAAATGGAGTTCATGAGACCTAAATGTGTTGCTTTTTCTCCACTGCTGTCAGAAAGCTCAAGAAAAGATGACTACGTTTGTTGATGTTAGTACCAGACAGATAATTAATTATTTAGGGTTTTTCCTGAGAAGTGAAAAGGTCACCTTCATTACACATAACTTTGAAAAATACCATGAGTGATATTGCAGATCACGAAACATTAAAATGCAAGCAGTGATTGAGAATTTCAGGGCCTGTATATTTGTTTTACTTGTCCTTTCAGGTTTGAAATGCTTACATTTCTACATTACTGAATGGTGTGTTTTAAGAAAAATATCATTAACAAACCCTACCTTGAAAAAGCAAAGGCTGAGGTTTTTTCTATTGTGACTGCAAGGAAGATGAGAAATGCTGAAAAGAAAGTCTGAGAGAGATTGCACAGGGTTTTTTTCAACAAAAAAAAAGAATAGAAACCTAGTAAATAAAGGGTCAAGACCAGCGAAGCAGGAAAAATGGAAATTAGGAAGGAAAAAGAAGAAATTAAGCTCTAGGCAAGAAATATTAAAAGGGTATGCTAGAAGGCAACATAAGCAACCTGATCTCCAGTTGTGCACCCTGCCAGCCTCTGGACACACACACGACTGCCCACCATACGTCTCTTTCCAAGCTTCTCCAGCAAGCAATGACGATATTCCACCCCTGTGGATGGGAGGCTGCCAGATCAGCTCTAACAGCTCTCCCCCAGTTCAGCCTTGGGAAATCCCACACCCTGCTTCGCATGCTCTGCTGATGCTGCACGGTGAGGTTGCTGAGAGAGTCTCACCTTATTTTCTCCCCTTCCTTGGGTGTCATTTCCAGATATGGAGTTATTTCTTGTGCAGGCCTGACAAAAGAGCGACACCCGCTCTCCACGTTGCCTTGCAATCCCCTTCTCTACTCCCATGGCATTGCACTGCCATAGAGACCCGTCACCATCTGCAGGATGGGGTTGTTCTCTGGGACACATAGTGTCCTGCCTGGCCTTGCTGCTGAGAAGCAGACGTGCAGCTGGGGAAATGGAAGCCGAGCACAGTGGGACAAGTGTCTCTGATCAGAATTTGTGTCAGAGACGCATCAGCTGTTTGGGGTGGGATAAGGTGGCATAACAAGCGGGTTGAAATAATAATGGAATGGATTTAAAAAAGATAGAATCTTATGTATTATACCTGCCAGGTTAACGAAATCTATTTTAGAGGGGTAACAGAGAGAAATTTCAATAAGTGCCTGCCAAACATGCCAGCTGCAGGATCTTCCAGCAGTGAATCTAGTAACGTTTGAGTGTACAAGCAGCTTGATACTTTTATCCAAGTACACACAATACAAACTTCTGAAATGCACTGAAAATAAACAACGAAAGATCAGTGTGAATAAAGGGATAGTTCTATGACATCAAACAATGATGTCAATTCTGTAGGGATTATATTTTAGCCGTCAGAAAGACCAGACTGTAATTTGCTTCATACTTTATGTCTCCTCTGCCGGCTGGCTCTAGGCCTTTGGAAGTACCTTGACAAGGAGAAATATAAGGTATAGGACTGTAGGACTGGAGCTGAGGCTGAGAGAAACAACTGTAATGATATGGCAAAGGCAAGGTTATGCATTATATTTCTTGATAATCTTTGTACCTGAACTATGAGGAACACAAAATGAAACTGGTAATGAACTTAAACTTGCCATTCAGGGTTGTTTACTGTGAAGCTGAAGGATGTGCAGTGGGTGCTGAAAGAGAATTTCTGCTAATAAAGCTGGAACATTCCTG
>NW_008825498.1:2329322-2336780 GCF_000699105.1 Pygoscelis adeliae | reverse complement strand
AGGTCAGTGTCTGACGCTCTCTGCATGCAAAGCCACATTTTTATGACCATAATTGCAAGATTTGGTGGTGTGATCCTGGCCCCACTAGCAGGTTGGAAGAGGTCCTCAGTAGCATGTGTGGTCACTTGTTTGAAAGATTTTCCCCTTCCAGTCAGTTGACTGGCTGTATTGTGCATTATGGTAATCAACTTCTCCGATAAAAACAAAGTATAAACAAAATTTCTATGTTATGGTTGCATCTCAAAACTAGTTGTGGAAGGAAAGGGTACATTTTGCAGCTAAAAATTGAGCAGTAGGGCACATGTAGTAGTTAAGATTGTTGACACTTCTGTTTTAGAGCTGGTATATTTTCCCTTCTACATTAGGTTGGAAGCTGACTGGAATTAAGTGGCCTTGGGAGGGAGTTTCATAATGGAAGATGGAAGGACCATCACTTGTGTCTCAAGAAGGTGGTACTAGAAAAGAATGTATAATATTTTCAATATTTACAGAAAAGAAGAAAATCAAATACCAGGTACATTTAAAAGTGATGGGAGGAGGACTGGCCTATTTTGTCTTCTGGTGGGATGAATGCTTTGAAGTATTCTGATACCATGTTGAAAAGCAGGCTCAGTTGCCAGGTTCATTTGTCCAGAGCATAGGGAAGCCTGTACATTTGCAGAGCAAGATGTGAAAATAAAATTGTATTTATATCTCATCTATACCTCTTCTTTTAGATGCTCTCAAAATCTTGCCTGATAACCTGTTTGGTTATAAACTGGGCAAAATACAGACCAGCTATTCTACCTCCTTTGCTCTTGTTCTTAATATCTGCACGTGTGTTATTTACAAATCCTTTACCAAATAGTTGTGGGTTTTTTTCCCAGTGAATTGTTTCAAATATTACTTGCTAACTATCTTGTGAGAGAGAATTAAAAATTCAGTAGCTCTCTAGGCAAATTGAATAAGGCAGTGGGGGAAAGAAGAGACCTTGAGGAGAATCTCTAGGACAGCTGTGAATCTTTTGCTCTGTTTTTTTTGTTATTGTTCCTGAGTTGCCAAGAAAGCCAAGCTCCAAGGGAGGGTGTAAGCCAGGTCTGTATGCCCTGCTGAGGACAGGGTAGGGACTTGCTGTTCAGACACGGGTGTTGGCTCGGGCAGTGACAACCTGGCATGTATCACTGGCACCGGCGCTTCAGTGACGGAAGCCTTAGGGGAGCTTTCAGCGTGCAAAACCAGGCCAAGGGATATGTCAAAATCCACTTTTGTAACAACAAAACCCACTAAACTCCTGGCTAGTTCCCTGGTTATAGCTGTGGTAAGTGAAACTGTCAGATAGTCCCAGCTGCAACATTTTCTTGGATGAAAACAGGGAGCACATTTGGCTTTTTGCAGTTAATCCAGGACAGAAGCTCAGGATTATTTGACTTCCATATTTTTGCTATTAGATCCTAAATCTTGAACAGTGATTCAGCTCCCAGAACACTACACTAATTTGATACTAATCCATGAAAGGTCATTGCTAGCATAACAATATCCCACAACAGTAGAACAGCAATATTCAGTGGCATTTTACATGTGCTTGGTGCTGTTAAGCTAGCATTTAGTGCCACTATAGATCCTATGCAGTGGTGAACATTAAAACTAAGTCTTTTCTTTCCTTAATTCCACCACCTGATGCAAATACAAATATGGGCTAAGACAAATACAAACTGAAAACACTGAGAGGATGATAGATGCACTGTGAATGTAACGCTAGTCTAAATTTGATCTTTGACAAGATGCTATCTGATGAGGCAAAACTGAAGCTCTGGGTCTTGATAACTGAGCCAGGAGGGTCTGTCACAGATGAAAGACTATGCAAGTTGGGATGTCCCCAGAGCCCTAAGAACCTGGAGAAACTACTCAAAGTAAAACTGACAGGGACGTTAATTTCACTGAGGCATTGATTTCGCTACAGGCCCAAGAAGCTCCAGTTTTATGAGAAATGTCAAAAAATGTTGAATTCGGCCTCATTCAGACCTAGCACTTCTGGATTTTCATCTTCACCTTTTCACTAGATGACCGTGTGCTCCCTGACTAGCACATCTTCCAATAGACGGCCAGCAGAAATTGCGGGCAGGACTGAAAACAATTGCCGTTCTCAAGTTCATTACATGCCCAGCATGAAATACTTTACATGAGACTTATTTTCATAATGCTTTGTCCATTATTTGAATAAAAGACTAAAGCCTTTCTTGTATTCATGTTGAGAGAGCGACAGTCATTAAAATGAACAAGTGCCTGTTACCTACGAAGGAAGCCTTGGAGCAAGTCTTCCTCTGATCCAAGCATCCAAGTGAAGAAGGAGATGAGAAGGGGAATGGTAATGAGAAACTGGATGGAAGTTAAAAAGCAGTTGCCCTTGGCATGTTTTTATTAATTTTTGGTTGATATGGGGAAAAAGGTTGGTGTGTTCAGTGAAGTTTCAGTGCTTCACAAAGTTAGGATGAAAATAGAAGTTACAGTAAATAAGTGTTGAAGTAAAAATTGCTCAGGCAATATTTATACGAAGAGTGAAAAATCAGGCAGCAAATATTTTTCAGAAGCAGCTGCTTTATGTAGTTATCCCAATCATAGTAACAATTAACATCCAAGTATTACACAGCAGCACTTTGTGCTGTTGTGTGAGGAAAATGTGTTTTTTGGCTGTTCAGTAAAGCCATTTAAAAGAGAGGAAAAGCCAGTCACTTTGGTTGTTGTTCCATTCCTAACTTTGTGTTGTTGAACATGAGGAAAAGCCAGCCCTGCCCTTTGCAACTCTCCTTGCTCCAGGCTCTGGCTATATTTGTTTTAAACTTTCTTCCAATATGTGTTAAACCAAAAGACAACATTTTGATATTGCAAATGTAGGGGAGTGTTTTTTTAAAGTAAACTTAGTGTGTCTGAGACTTCTTTCACTTTTGTCACTGTTATATTCACAGGTTACGGGTCTCTGTAGTAGGCTTCTGCTGTTGCATGGCAGGAAATCCATTTATTCTTTTTGCACTAGGAACGCCCTCAGAAACATCCATTGAAAGTTTGATTTTGTACTTTCTGTTGCAATACCACAAGACTAGAGCTTCTTCAATTCTTTCAGTTTCTAAAACTCTCAGCAAGAATTTGAACAGCAGTAAACTGGTAGTCTGAGCACAAACATACCTGTGGAGCTGGTCACCGAAGGCCTTTCCACGGCATTTTTTTCTTGTTCAGATAACCAATTCCTTTGAGCCAGATCTCCTTTTTCTATCGTCTTTGTGTAACTCGTATGTCTTCCGCTGGTGCTTGGAAACTCTTGTAAATGGGAGTTGCCCATTGCAATTCTGGCAACCTTTTTTCCAAATACCAGGCAGTGCCTTGGTCTATGTAGTTACTGTGTCTGTGTAGTTGACTCTGTCAATGTCTCTGTGGTTAAGGTATCCTTTTGGTAGTGTTGTAGATTCTCTGCTGTGCTCACAGGCAGACATCCACTGTCAGAGATGAATGATATGAAAAAATGCAGAACAAGAACAAAAATCCAATTGCATACTCTGTAAGCCTACATCCAATAGATCATCCAATAGAATAAGTCACTTCTCTCAGGATTGTGGGATTTCATTAGAGCCATAAAGACTTTTACATTTTTTTTGCTTATCTGAGGTTTGGATTTGTAATCTATATAAATCACATCTGTTGCAGAGATGAGATGGACATGAATTGCAGCAAGGAACTTTTCTTGCATTACAGGACAAAAGGGAGTATATGGACTCCTGATTTAAATATGCATTGACACTGAATATTATGAATAGGCTTTGTTCACATTTTGAATATTTTACACAGGTAAATTTTACAAAGGAAAGGACCTCACAAAGAAAAAATATTTTAGGGACTTCAAAATGAACAGCAATCTTTTCAGCTGAAAAATAATCAGCAGCATAAAGAAATCATATATTACATATCACTTTCATCATGGAAACAGTCTGGTGATATTTTCCTTGCCCTCAATTTTTTCCTGTAAATTTAGGTGTCTGAAGCTCAGTCTCCCTGTGTGAACATTTATGCAATGAGTAGCTGGGCTGAATCTACTAGATACATTAGACTTCAGCTGAGCATCTTTGTAACATGAAAGTTCAGTATGGACATTATTGGCCAGTTGGATCTTTTGTGTAATTTCACAATTGCACACATTCATTAACCCGTTCTCATATTTAATTTAAATTAATTTAATTTTAATATTGTAGGGAGAGTAACTTGAGATTAGTATGCTGAAACCACTATAAATTTCCTATTAAATGATTATCGGATTTGGTTTTGAATAACTTCAAATTCCTCAGGACAGAAGCTATTATATTTCCATACCTCAAAAATTTTGAATACTCTCAAGAAATAGTCAATGAAATAAGTGAATAATTATGATAAAATTATTATTTATTTTCTTTGAGATTTCCAGGAACATTTGGCATGGTTTATGTTAATGAGATGTTCAAAACCTTTTGGTCAAATGCACCAATATAGAATCACAGAGTCATTTCAGTTGGAAAATACCCTTAAGATCGAGTCCAGCTGTAAACGTAACACCACCACTAAATCATGTCCCTAAGCAACACTTCTACATGTCTTTTAAATCCCTCCAGGGATGGTGTCTCAACCACTTCCCTGGGCAGCCTGTTCCAATGCTTGACAATCCTTTCGGTGAAGAAATTTTTCCTAATATCCAACCCCTGGTGCAACTTGAGGCCATTTTCTCTTATCCTATCACTTGCTACTTGCGCAACGAGTCTGACACCCACCTGGTTACAACCTCCTTTCAGGTAGTTGGAGAGAGCGATAAGGTCTACCCTCAGCCTCTTTTTCTCCAGATTAACCAACCCCCAGCTCCCTCAGCCGCTCCTCATAAGTCTTGTTCTCTATGTTTCAAATTCATAACAAAATAGCTGATTCTCAAATAAATATATTTTTACCGTATGTGAGATAAATGTGGAGTCATAGGACATCAAGTATATTGCATTCAGTGAAGGCACAACAAAATAAATGAATGAACAGCTTCAAGTATGTTGAATGTTGTTGTAATTAAAAATATGTATTTTAAAATTTCACTAAACAAGATACTATTCACTCTTCTAAAAGCAGATTTTGAATCCATAATCATGACAGATATGAGTAAAGACTGAATAGTGTTTTACAAACTGATCTGCTAAAGTTTAAGGTGAGAAAGGACAGACTTCAAAAATTTTGATTCATTCCATTCTGGGATAAGTCCAGGAAAATTTGGATGCTAATTCTATAAAAAGTTTACTGGAATGTACTGCTGTCCCTTATTATTTCTTTGACACCCTCCTGTCTCGCCTTCTCAAATTTCTATCTTTTATCAGTTCTGACCTTTACCTGATAATTTGATGTTTCTAAAATTTTTACTGTACCTATAATTTATACACGATCATTCTTGTGATGAAGTATATAGCTTCTGCCAGCACACAGTGAAGCCCTGCAAGGGCTATCTCTACACTGGCAAGCAGAACAGACCAATAGCACTTAATCTGTAGGGCAAAACAAAGAGTCAGAGATTATTTAGATTTGAAGGGGCCTCTGGAGGTAATCTAGTCCAACATCCTGCTCAAAGCAGGTTCATATAGATCAGGTTGCTAAGTAGCTTGTATAGTTGTTTTAGTCACAATCTCTAAGGATGGAGATTCCCCACCACCTCTCTCAGTAAAATAAATAAATAAATAGATAGATAAATAAATAATCTAATAGGATAGCAATACAATACACTTTTCGTATTTTGGAGTGCTTCTAGTCTCATCCCATAGACTGAATACCCATAAGTAGCAGGAAATTTTAGGTTTGCTTGTAGAGCAACTCTTCTGGCTTAGCTTTATCTAAAGAAATTGAGTTCATGCAGTTCAAGAATAGTTTGTCATGTGAACCAAGTGGAGACAATCGCTTCAGAAGAGCTCTCCTGAGCTCCACTAAAACGCTCATGTTGCCACATAAGGTTTTCTTTTAGGAAGACAATCCTGTCACGACCTCCTGATAGTTCATTTATGTTTCTTCGTCTTCTCTGTTGACAGCTTTAATGGAAAACACGGGCGATTTTCTGTGTTAAAATCTGGTAACGGTGATGGCTCCTTCAATTTTCATGGGCATTTCTAGCAGAGTTACATAGGCCTTGGAGCTCCCCACAAAGCTATAGGAAATTTGGCATCTGCTAGAGTTGAGGAGATGAGACAGATTTCTTCCTCGATAATGATATCTGCAGGAAAGGGTTATCAGTATCTGATTCTTTCTCTCTAAAACAGCAGATTAGGGAGAAAATGCTGGGATAGGGTAAGATGACACTTAAGTATAGGCTTACACCAAACAGATCAACATTTTAAATCTAGGCACAGAGTACAGCTTTTTTTTTCCTCCAACAAAAGAAACTTTGTTGAACAGTAGAATTTTTATTAGATATCCTTTTTCCCACAGACATGTCAGTGAGAGAGCCAGCTTTTGCTGTAACGATGTGAATCATGCTAGAGATCAGAAGAGTCAAGACACAGAGTTTTTCAGGAAATCAAGTTTTTCTGTGCCTCATGTTGATTCTGAAGACAGTCCTTATAACTTAATCCTTCAAAAAGGTGAGATCTTGCCAGAGCCCTAACTGAAGTTTAGCATTTTGACTGTTAATTGAAACTTGTAAATTATAGCCAGCAAACAAATTATGCTTTTGGTTATGCTGGTATAGCCAAGCAGTCATTCAGGTGCTGTTCAATTTCTCACAGCTGGAGAACACAGTAGTTTTCAATCTAAACCCAATTTAAAGGAAAAAAGCAAAACTGAGAACAAACCTGAAACTTCTATGACAATATAACATGAATTTTCTGTAACATTGTATAAAATTCTACTTCACAAATGGCCTTTGCCCCTGCACAAATGGATCTGTGAGGATTTATAGGTATGGTACCAAAGCAATCATTACAAATATGTAGCTACATATACTGTGGTTACACTGTGGTAATTTAAACCTCACAGGCATGTTTGTACACTGTTCTTTTTTCCTGCAGTCTTGTAAAAAGTTTCAAAAATTTTGGTGGCTTGGCAGTATGTTACTTTGATGCTGAGTTCTCTTTCTTCCCATTTAAATACACAGCCCATGAATAGTCAGGTCTGGTGGCATGAAGCCAATCTTAACAGATAAAGGTATACTACCCTGAAAATAATACAAAACCCCCTCAACACTTTCCTGTGGTTTTTTTTCTCAGTCTTTATTCCATATCAATCAAGTCCCAGGTCTTGTGATAATTAGAATATAAAATATAGTGAATATCATGGTAGTGCATCAGGTCCAGTACCCTTTCTTATCTGAAAACCAGCTCTAAATTCTGTTTAGATGATGAGGAAAATGCTATTGATGGTTCCTCCTAGTTGCTGTGTGTGACTGCTTGTGGCATCTCAGGAGAAATGGCAAGAGTGGGATGAACAGAAACAAACACAACAGGA
>NW_008825498.1:2297941-2329301 GCF_000699105.1 Pygoscelis adeliae | reverse complement strand
GGAATGGGAAAGAACATTTGAACACTAATTTTCCCCCATTATCTAGCACTGTCTGTTCCATATTTTCATTAGTTGCTTTTCTCAATGTCCAAGCAGTCTACAGGACCCTCCATAGAGGGATGCTTTGTGATACCTGTTATATAAACAAATATATCTAACATCAAAATATACAATTCAAGAAGACAAGCAATGTACAAAATATAAGGGAGAAAAAATATAATTCATTAAAATAACAGTGGTACAATAGGACTGCTATTAGCTTCATTTTTTAAAAATAAAATCAGTTTTACAAAGGTATAGGATGGTTGTACTCTACCTATTTTATCTGCTGACTTCAGTGGAATAGCATGGGGGATAAATCTGGTTGTAATCCTCCAGCAGCAAGCAACCTTTATTTATTAAAAATAAAACATCCCATTTAAGAGAAGACATCAATTATGCTATGCTTTGTGTTAAGGGTAAATCACAGGTAACAATGGAATCAGTAGAATGGTACTGCAGTTAAACTGTTTGGAGATTAGATTTTGCCAGACCATACTCTTTCAAAATTTTCTAATTATCAGTATATTTTTATGATACTTCAGTTCAAATTAAACTGGCACAGAAACTGAGTAGGGTATATCATGTCCTTTAGTCTCTATGTAAACAGAGCAAAGGGTATATGGCATTTCCTAGACCTCATCCCTCTTGGTTTTTTTGACTGAGGAGATTATAATTTCCTTTTTACCTTCATTTCAGTAAAAGCTTTTTTTGTGTTTGTATGACATTTCTTCATATAAAAGAAACATTCTGAATTCTTGACAAAACCGTAAATATCTCACATAGTTAGAACCACAAAAGTATTGGCTGATCTGGAGACACAATGCAAAACGTTGCCACCTTAACAAGGCATCTTATTCCACGACAGTGCTTAAGGGTGTAGACTTACCAGACAGCCTTTCCTGATGTCAAAGGCTATGACTCAACACTGATACACAGAGTTATTTTTGCCTTTACTGGTATCTGATGGGTAGCATGAGTAATAGTTCAGGACTTGAAAGCAATCCTACATTTTCTCAAAATTAAAATACCATTCAAAGGCCCCAAGTTGTTCCTCTCAACAGCCAGTGGTCAATAAATCTGACGATAAATCTGAGCTGCAGAAAAGGATATGCAGGTGAACACCTTACCTAGTTTGTACTTATGAGGGAAGATTTTCATACACAAGTTATTTGACTTAATGCAGATATAATTTGGTTAAATTTTTTAGGATCATGTTATAGAAGAAACCAGAACAGGAAGTATAAGGTTCCTTACATTCCTCTAACCTTCTTCTCAGTGATGCATTTTCTCTGTTAGTTTGATAGGATACCTCTCTCAGGCTGCATCTCTGGTCCCCTGATCATTCATTCTAAATTAATGCTATTTTTTCCTGTGGGAGACTGAAAGAACTAGCTGTGTTTCAGGGGTATGGATACATAGTATGTGAAGTGGAAATCTGTCAGCATTTTCTCAGCACGTCTTTTGTCCCGGGAAGCCCCAAATATGCCTTGTGTGAACCACCCACCACAGGAAGCCCAAGTCCCACTTTTCCCAAAGCAGCTGTTTTAGAACTTGTTCATTCTCTTTATTTTGTGTTTGGCTAGTTCCCTTCAGTAACAGAAAAGACTTTTACCCAAGAAACCCCAAAAAGCAGTCAGAAAAAAGCAGTAGAGGTTTCCTAAAAGCGTTACTGGAAGTAGCTGAGCATCTTGCTGCTTCTCGGCATGACAGGTACATAGGGTGGTGCAGGTTCAGCAATAAGAGAAGGCAGGTGATCTGTATGAAAATTCGTGAAAAGAAGCAGCAGTTATTTCCTTAGCATGACAAGTTTTGACCACAATGACACCTTGGTACCACTCACTGTCCTCAGCTTTCTGGGCATGAGGCCAGATGTGGTCAGGTGAGGATGTCTTTATGCCCTACATCCATCATACCCATTTGTTTCAATGTTGTTTAATAATGGCGTTATAAACTTTTGTAATTTGCTCATATAGGAGGGGTTGATTAGGTTTCCTAGATGATAATGAGTACAATAAATATATGCCCATGCTATCACTGTGTGTATTCAAAAGCAGTAAATTGCTCATCATTATTCTATTGCAGGAATGAAATGAGAAGACTGTGCCATTAGCCAAATGATGATGGCTATCACTTTTTAATCAAAACATATAATTTTATTGCTTATGAGTTAACTAATGGCTGTGGAGGCTGATTTGAGGTTGATACATCGATCATAACACAGGTCTCAGAGAGGATCCTGGTTGATATGACAAAAAATGCAGTTCAAAAATATGGGTAGTGCCTTGTTTTGCATCAGTAGTAGTCACCTTTTACTATTTCTAGAGGCAGAGATGAAGACAGGGATATCTAGATTTGTACTGTGACGGTGATTGTCCTTAAAATAACCTCCTCTGTCTGTAGCCCTCTCTGTAACAAACTGGGGGGGAGAGCTTCAGCTGTCAATGTTTCAAGCATCCACAGCCCACCTCTGATACATCCTAGCTGCAGAGCCGTGGCTCAGGCTGCTGAGAAAGTTGCTAAGTTGAGACAAAGCTGTGACAAAGCCTGTCAAGTCTTTAAAATAAGAATTTTTGAGACATGTATCATGAGGAGCTCAATAATTCAAGAAGAAAAAATATTGGCCCGACAGGGTGTAAAATCTTAAAGCAAAGAAGAGGGTGATGAGGATTTGCCCAGCTGTCAGTGCCAGTGGTGTGTCGGTATTGACGGAACTGGTAGATGATGGCAGCTCAGCAGCAGTCAGCAGCTGTCTTCCAGGGAGCTGTGGAGGCCACCTCTTCCCCTGCTGACTGATCCCTTCCTCACCAGCAAAGTCTCTTTGAGTATCTTATTGGGGTGAAGAACACACTAATGCCTAGCCTATCAGCTTGTGAAATCCTAGCCAGCTTCTGTGTGCATTGGCCAATAAATCACTGCTTTCTACTTTTAAGCATGCTGCATACAGATCATCTTTGCACAGCCCAGGGTACCTAAACAAACCGGTCCCAAAACATAGCAGTAGCAGTATGAAAATTTAAAAATACACCTGTATTTTTTTTAAGAGTGTAACATAGATCTGTGCATCTCTAATCAAGAACAAAACACACTACATTTGCCTAGAAGAAGACTTAAGAAAACATACTGTTTTGGGGACAATTTGATAAACCACGGATTTTTCTAGAGGTACAGGAAAAGACAAAGAACTGGGGTAAGTAAGCACAGCAGCTTGTAAATAGAAGGAAGGTAAGAACAAGATTGCCTGTGTACAGACCAATAACGCCATTTTCATCCCTGGCGCTGGTACTGAATAAGGAATGACTTTCGAAGCCTTGGTTAAAACAGACGTGCATGTAGACTTCCCTGCTGTATTGCAAAATCCTTTGCTTTTGCAGCACTTCTTTCTTTCTTCTGACATTAAATCATACTTTCTTTCAAAATGCCGCTGCTTTCCGAAGGAAAGATTTCAAAGCCCATCAGGCTTACTGAAGGGTCCTGCTTGGTGCAGTGTGCTCTGAGGTCCAAACTACAGCGAGGAAGCTGCAAAACTCCACTTGGAGTGGTGATGGGTGGCACAGGTCCTCTTGTCCAAGGTGGAGAAACTACAGCAGCACTCAGAGAAACTAGAGACCCTGAACCATGACATTCATAAGTATAATAGTATGTAGATTCTTCAGGGACCCATCACAACCTGCAACAGTGCTTGTTTTTATTTTACTTCTGTGGCTGTTGAGGAATGTGTGTGTGTGAACTCCTTATGTTTGTTACTATTTCATGTTTCAGGAGCTGAGAACTGGAAGTGCCATTTTATCTAAGATATTCTGACCAGGACACAACTGCTAACTTTTGCTAAATGCACCATATCGGCATGTAAATGGAACTAGAGTCTAAGGTTATCAGTACATCTTAGGTAACCAGAAAAGTGTGAAAATCTATTTCCTAGTTTGGAGGTCCAGATATTATTTAAATAAATGAGACCAAACAATGTTTCATTTCCTTCACTTGAAAATCAGAAAGAGAACCAAAAGCTGAGAAAATGGAAGATTGTCCTTATGATTCAGAGGTGGAAGCGGGAGACAATAGGTTGATCTATGCCTTTAAATCAATCTTCTGTTTGTTTCTTGCTAAGCTTGGATGATATTTTCTGATTCGGAATAATTTTTAACTTGTTTGCAAGTTGAATAGCGGTATAAAAAGGATGAATTGCCTATAATACAGAATCAATACAGATATTGAATTAAAATAAGGGAAAAGATTTTCTGCTTTAGCAAATGTCAGATGAGTTCAAGGAGAGCTTGGCTGTAAATACCAATGAAAGGATTGTACCTTGTTTATAGAGATGTGTGTAGCATAAACGGTTTAACTGTTCTATGTCGTAAGTGGAAGAAATGGTTTCTGCTTTTTTCTACTATCTTTAATCTTTCTCTTCATAACTTAAAAAGTTTTGACTCTGTATATGTATTTTCAAGCAAGCTGCACTATTGTGGAGGTGTACGGTCTCTTCTTCCATTAAAATCTGTAATTAAAATAGCCTTGTAGTGCTAGCTACTCAGATAGCGCCTCAGTGTTAGCTACTGAGTGCCGTTTGTCTCTCTCGAGACTTCTTGCTGGAGGGTGAGGGCTCCAGGGCACTTGCACTCCAGAGGACAGCAAGTGGCTGCCGAGCTGGCTGGAGATGCAAATTTTACCCTGTGGGAAATTCTGACATTCTGTAATGTTTTCATCCTAAATAATAAAACTTTAAGTTTCTCTCAGGAGATATATTTTCCAGAGAATTTTGATTTGGAAGCATCAAAATGATAATGCTAAAATGCTGATCATGCTACGTCCAAATGCTTAATTCGGGTCATGCCTGCTGTAACGACACTAACTCTGAATTCCCACCTATGGCATGGAATTTAAGATTTCAGATGGAACTGTAGAGAAAAATCAATACTAAACACTGTTTTGAGTTTGAATAAGTCTAATAATTTTCCACCAGAAACATACTCAAAATGAACATTTTGTTTTTTGACCAAACAACATTTTGCAATAGACAGCTGTGCTGTAAAAATAAACAGTTCTGTTTGTTATTTCTTAATTTCAGTCTCATATTGCACAAGTCAGCACTACGGAAAGCTCTACTATTTCAGCATGCAGGGGTCAGTACTAGCTGCTGTCTTTGCTTGGTATTGCATTTTCTTTTTTCATTAAAAAAGAGACTAAAAACCTAAATATAATCAAAACTCAAACTGTCTTTAAATTACCAGAACGATTGCAAACGAATACAGCATATAAGTGATATGCACAAACAGAATGACCCTAGGATAGAGTTCACTGTAGCTTACATCTGCCATCAAGCTTAATATCTGTATCATGGTGCTTGTCTTCTCCCGAGGCTCACTCTTATCATAACTTTTTCTATGTTGAGGCTGGTTCATCATAAAAAGAACAACTGCTCTTTGTCACCCTTAATCTTTTCAAGGTGATTTAGATTGTTGTTTGGTTTTTTTGAAAGAGCATAAGGGACAAATAACTGTCCCATATACCCAGGGACCTGGCATTTTTTTCTGTCCCTTTTGTTCCTGACTGGATTTTCTCCACTCAACCCTGCCAAGGAACCTCTGCCCTTTCAGAACTGAGCAGGTAAATCAGCCAATTTCCAAAGCTCTGCTGATGTTTATAACATGTACTGTGACTACAGGGAAACGAAATAAAAACACAAAAGCACACAAAAGCATAAGGTATTCAGCTTGAAGATAAGGGAGTTGGTGATGAGCATTTCATTAATGCTAGTAAGAAGAGTGCAACCACATTGCTACATGTTGTGTTGAATGTGTATGCTTTGGAGGCTAATAACCCTAATTTCAAAACTGATGAGTACAGTACAAGTCTCAGGTTGAAATGACAAAAATTATTCCATTGCTTAAATTTTTTTTTTATCCCATTTATTTTGGTTTTGTCAAAAAGTCTGATAGAAATTGAAAGGGAAAAACACTTTGGAGAGCCAAAGTGATTAAATGAGAGGGGAACATAGTTCAGTTTTTTTTCTTAAATGTTGAAGTGCAGGAAATCTTAACATTACTGGCAGTATGTAAATAATAACAAATGCAAACTCTTGGCAAATTTCAGCTGCACTTTCTCATGAGAAAAGAGCATAAGATCAGAACCAGCAGTACAATGCAGATTGCACAGATTATTATTATTGCTGTTGTTGTTGTTGTTTATAATTATACTAAGCAGTACGAATAGAGGGAGCAAACTGAAGTATTAGAGTGACCTTACAGTGATTGATGATGGCGGTGAAGAACACCCCCAGGGCTGGCAAACTCTTTACTGGCATGCATCTGGTGGTGATGGCCCTGCCACCACAGAGGCTCACTGCTACACCAGCTCTGCCTGAAAGGGAGATGGGCAGCGTTTGGTAAAATTCTGGGTGGGGCATAGTGGGGACAAGAAAGGGAAGAACTGTGCCATGCGGGAAAGCCTTTATGTGGCATTAAATTTTAAAATATGTGTGGCTTGGTACTTTGGAGGGTAGCAACTTGCCTTTTATAAGACCCACAGCCTCAGATTCCCCACGTTGGTGTATTAGGGGATCAAAACCTTTACCTGTTAAGTAGATATACAAAGTAGATAATATGAAGCCATTCGTATGCAATGAAACATATAGATTTCCTATTTAAAACTAGTAAATCAATTGCAAATCTTTATTAATTGGTTTATTATCCAAGAGCCCTTATAGTAATAAAAATACTCAGCAATGTTTCATTCTGTTAAAATACCATAAAAGAAAGCAGAAAGTATTAGTTGAAATTCAGGTACCATACACTTTGGACAGCGTCCGGTTGAGAAAATGAACTGAGGTACCTGCCTGAAGATCAGACACTCATTCACAGCAACTTTTAAGTAAATTGCCTGGTTGTAAATTGTTGGGTCCTTGGAGCATGCCTGTGTCTTCCTTTGCGTTTGCACAAGGACAAGTAAATGGAGAGATATAGCTCACACCAGATCTTGCAGATTGAAAAAGTTTGTGGTGCTTTTTTATGCTGTCGGTTTGAAATTCCTGTACACCTTTAAACCCTGTCAGGCTTGGTTCTGTCCCTTAGGTGTACATCCTACCACGGTGTTGATATGGATGCAGAGGGAGCACTTCCCATGAGGAAAAATGGTAGCAGCAGGGCTGCTGCTGTTACTATGTTTGAGGGATATAGCCCCTTCTTTACATGCTGTCAATCCAAAATTTTGTGTCCCTTCTAGCACTTGTGTCTTATGCAGAAACCGAGTCTACAGCTACCCAAGTTAATGACACGGGGCAAGGAAATTAGCTCAAGAATTGCCACATAATTATAGCATGTTGTTGAATTAAATAAAAAACTTAATTTAATTGTTAGCATGCTTCCTGGCATGGTGCCAGTCCAGGGCAACCTGTCTCTCCCACACAGCTCCTGGGTGTGGAGTTTGGGCTGGCGCAGACGAGGGTTTCTATCCACAGGTCAGTGTAAATGAGGCAACCTGCTCTGGGAAGAAGATACTAGGTTATAAAACATGCCATGCCCCTTCCCAGGAAACAGACCCTGTTCTATTTCAAGCACAAATGCAGCCTGTGATCTCGCTATAGCTCTACTTGCAGATGCCAGCTAACCTTAAATGACATGCCCTCTTTAACAGGTCATGCATATGAAATAGGATCTCTCTTTTCTCCCACTTGACATCAAGTGTTATGTGCCGTTAGGAACAGGAACTAAGGACCTGACACAAATTTAGGCAGCAGAAGGAGCAAGAACAAGCACTAACAAACAAGCCCTGGCTCTAATTTTCTTTGGTCTCCAGTGGGAGAAAGGTAATAGGGGAAGGTTGTTCCCAACCTCAGCAGCTCCCCTGTATTCCAAGGACCAGAAAATGTTTGGTCCATAATGAAAAGGTCTCATTCCAATCAGATGAGATCATGGGGAAAAAGGTAAACCAATAGTATTTCGGTATGGACTGAAGTTAATAACTCAGCTAGTGCTATGAGTCATTACACACCAATCAGTGCCACTCTGCCCCCTTTCCTGTATTTTCAAGAAGAATATGATGATAAAAGACTTTCCTAAATTCTAAGCATACATATGCACATGCACATACACCTATTTTAATTTTAACATAAATATTATGGAGATCTACACGAGATGTTTCATAAATAGTGCTAATGGGTCACAGTTACACTTAACATAATATTCCTAGCATTGTGCTTCTACAAATAGCTCACAGATCATCTGCATGCTTTACAAGAAAACAGTTGGTACTGGCTTATGGTGAAGGATAGCTTACTTGGTTATGTCTCTTAATAGAAAGTATACAAAGATAGTTTATGTGCATGGCAGTGACGAGATTTTGTGCAGAAAACACTCTGTTATGGTGTCGTCCATTAATTTGTCAACACAGTAGAACTATTTCAATAGCACAGAGGAATCTGCTAGGATATCCTGTTTACAAAACAGCACCTGAATAGCATGCAAAATCTGATACTTACTGGTTTTGATTGCATGAGATGTTCTGAGAGTGAACTGCATAACATAAAAAAGAGTGTATTAAATGTCTAACACAAGCTAAGTTGTGAACAACAGAGAAAAGCTGAGACAGGATTATTAAACAGTCAACAGAAACTGATAATTACCATTAAAAAAACTCTGACCATCTTTGAAGGTGGTAAGACTCAGAGATATGTAACGAGCTGGAGGTGTTGCCTATAGCACTATGTATTCATACAGAATTTATATTTGCTTTCAAGATATCTTTGGGAACATTAGAAATTACTAGCTTGAAATAGTCTGCCTTTGCCTATCTCACTGTGCAGTCGGGACAAACGATTTAAGATGATCTGCTGAATCACCAGGTTCAGTCCTACACAGCTGTGGATGAGAAAAACAGGGCCGTCTTTCCCCATTGCCAAAGCTGCTGCACTCCATCACGTGGCAGTGCATCGTCAAATCATGGCAGAAAACACCTCGTGGATTGCTTTTTTCCCATTTGGCTGTGCCACAGCTTTTTCTTACGTTTCAGCTTGGCTTTCATTTCCAACTTCAACTAACAACATGTGAACAATCATCTCTGTTAGATGATCAGCTCTATCCTTCACCTTTACTGTTTTGACAGATTTGGGCAGATTTTGACCCTGGACTCTGGCAGAGCTTTGAACTGCAGATTAAAAGGAAAGCTAAGGGTAACTATGTTCCAGTACTGCAGAGTTACAGATGAATGAGAATACTGTATATATAGGATGAAGAAATGTGCATTAAACTGTCATTACACTTAATGAAACGGAATTGGTTTCAGGAAAAAGATAAATTATAAGAGTTAAGGGTTGTGCCCCTGGAATACAAAGGAAATACAGTATGTGAAAGCATACTTCACATCTACAGGAGCGTCTTAGCATGGGGAATCACAGAAACAGGTCTGGAAGGGGTCCGAGAAGGTCAGTTAGCCTATCCCCTGCTCCAAAGCAGGATAAGCTATATATAAATCATCCCTGACAGAGAGCTGTGTTATGTCCTGTTAAAAAAAACCCAAACAAGCAGTGAAGGAGACACTACAGCTCCCTGGGCAGTCTACTCCATTACTGAACGATTTCACCATTAGAGAGTAATCTCTTGCTGCAGTGTAAGCCCCTGCTTCTTTTCCTGTCATTGCTCAATAGAGAAAAAAAAGGTTTATTCCCTTTGTCTTTGCAGCAAGCATGTATTTTGAAAGAGCAGAACACTCTCAGGAGAGTGCTTTACATATGAAGACTGTGATATGGGCCATACTCTTTTCCCAATTTTAGCAAAGTCGGTGTGCCTATTCAGTAGTTAAACTTATGTAATGAGTTACCTATCTATACAAGTTACTGAACAGAAAGCTAAAGTGTTAACTTAAATCTTGCTAGAGACTCCCCACCACCTTTCCCTGTGGGTGCTTTTAGCTATGTCTACATGACATACGCACACATGTACTCTGTACTCACTCTGCCCTGGCCTCAGACCAGGAGTTCGTGAGCTATGTGTGATGCATCACGTTAGCAGGACACGGTTATTAAGCCTGCTAGTCTGTGGGCCAGCTCAGAAAGCAGTCAGAGCAAACTCACACCTCTCTAGTGCTGTCTGTTTTTAGTACTAAAGGACAGCCTGTGTAGGGAGGTGACTGTGAGTCAAGCCAGGACACAGACGTGGCAGGGCACAAGCTGCTGCATGAGAAATGCCTATGTAGGAGGCATGCACTGAACATTGGGTACGGAGGAGTGGCAGGTTGACTAATTAAAAGACCTCTCCCTATTTTCCTGACCCAATTATGAATCTCTGTGCATTGGGTAACACCATGGGAGTCAGGCCACCATGTGCCTTGGGTGATGTGGCAAGAGCCCAGCTACAATGTGACATGGAAGAGACACAGCACGAGGCTGCACACGGAGACAACCTAGTGCCTAGAGGGGCCTGTTAGTTGCAGAGCCTTGCACAGAGGTAAGGCTACTGGCCTTGGCTCCTAAGAAGAAGTAAGGGCTTTTTACAGCTCTGGATCTTGTATATGAGGTGCCACTCGTTGGTGAGTCAATGCATGAGTGGGCTCATGGGGGACAGGGCCACCAGGAGCAGGATGTGTGGGAGTTTCAGTGCAGGGAAGATAATGTGCTCTAATTTCACACACCCCCTTACTTCTCCAAAATGTCATTCCCATATGTTAGCCCTAAAAGTACTTTTGTGTGATGTAGCTTACTTGACATTCAGTATGGGGCAAATTATCTCAGTCTTAATGTATAATAGGGAGGAACTGGAACATGACATATCCTACCTAGCACACTGATTTCCCCATGTAGATGTGCTCACATAGGTAAAAGTAGAAATTAGTTCAAACGTGTTTATCTTTCACCTGACATTTTCTCTTTCCTCTTTTCTGCTTTTTTCACTGTATTTCTAATTGACCCCGGTTTCCTCAAAGTAGGGTAAGAATTCACTAGCTTTCACATGTTATTGAAATTAGATAGAGTTCACCCTTCCTTAATATTAAAGGTAAATTAGAAAATTACAAAAGTACACAAATTTACGTTTAATACCTACTCTAATCTTAGTTCATCCTTTATAGCATATATGCTTCATAAAACTATGGACTGATACAAGATAATTTTAAGAACAAGAAACACTGCTGAGTGGTAGAGTCAGGAGTTTTGCTCCCAACAATGAATTTTCTAGCTTTTACGCTTGTGCCCATGTTAAAACACTGAACACATTAGTCTGCCAAAGAATACCCATCCCCACCAACTGAACAAAATAAAAATCACATAACGCGCTAGGCAGAACTGTGAGATGCACACGTATACACTTATTTCTTTCAGAACCTTTACAGTATTTCCTTTACTTCTATGAATACATTAATATTTTGAATACATGACACGATAATGAAAATAGGACTAATGGTTTGCAGTACAATTCTAAAGTTCCTTAATGAAGTTGAAGAAATTTGAGATAACACTTAATTGCATAGCGTGTACTTCTGTTCTTGGACAAGTCCAAAAATAACTCTGTATTGATAGACATATAACAGATATCAGAACATACCTCCTGTCTGCAGAAGCAGTCCAACTCAATGGTTAAACATAACCATTCGAACCTTTGCAAATTATATTCTTCTATCAGTCAAAGAGCGGATTTTTTTTCCCTCAAAACATGTATATTTTACGAATGTAGAAGATTGGCATGTCTATACCTAAGAAAAACATTCCTGATGGAAGCTTGCCTGGAATCCATCTTTCTTTTCTTTGACATCTGGGCATAAGGCTGGGGAAGAAGCGGGGGGAGGGTTTCACTTTCTGCAGAGTATTTTGCTTTCCTCTGGCAACTTGCTGATTTCAGTCTTATGGTGAAGTTTTAAAATGTTACTTTTATTTATGAATAATTTAATTGCACAGATGTATGTGTGACTTTTCAGCATTTAGTTTTAAGGTGGAATGTATGTGTAAGAATACATAAATACAGAGAGAGTACATGAAGAGAAAAAATTGTTTTTATAATATTGTATTTTTAAAAGACTTACACATGCACGTAGGGATAATGGAAATGGGAGAGTTTCTGTACAACAGAAAGTAAATTAAGGACAGAACTTTCCCAGTGTTTCTAGCAGCAGAGATGTGTTCTTTCTCAAGTTTAAATCCAATATCAACAGACTTGGTTAAGCCATTAAAATCCACAGAGGTTTGGGATTCTTCATGTTGCTAGGAATCCCAGAACATACACATCCTTAAAACAATATGTTTTTGAGACATATCCCATCTTTTTTTTCTATGAAAAATAGATTAAAAAGCCTAAAATAGAGAAAAAAGCCTAAAATATGGCTTTCAGCCACCAAGACAAAGAGCCTTGCATGAGGCACAATGTAATTAGGAATTTGCAATACATTGATGCTCAGTGCCTTCCCATCTGCAGGCTAATCAGGATGGTGCAGATCATTTATTCTGTGGCCTGATGCAGCCTGTTCTTGTTACCTTTGGGCAACCTTGTCCAGTCTGCAATGGCTCCGTTTCTTACCAGTCTTTTGGGACATGGCAGTTGAATAAGGGAATAGTCCTGAATTCTGAAATTGTGACTGCAATCTTGACTGTCTGTTTGAGGGTAAATACTCCTTTTAGTCAAGTCTACAATGAATTATTACATTCTGGGTTTTAATATTTATAAAAGCCTTAGACAAAAGGTCCTGCATATTGCAAATTATAGTTACAGGACTATGCCCTGAAGTCTTTTTTTCAGTTTGCCTGATCAGTGTGATTTTAGTTGAATTAGCATTTGGCCTGTTTATTATTATTAATGCATACTAAGAGAACTATTCTAGCTTGTTTTGCCTATTTTCAGGAGGCTTTAAATTGTTCCAAGCTGCATTACAGAAGGCAAAAACAGAATCATTAATTTTCTCATACCTGTGTTGAGGTCCTGAAGCATTTTAGATTAAAATTCCTTGCTTATATATTAAATCAGAGTATGGAGAGTTTATAGGGAATAAAAAAGAGATTGGATAGAAAATGCTTTAGATGTGACTCATGATCATGAGTATTCAGTTCAGAAATCTGAACTCAGGTTTGCCTAAATGTCAGAGGATGTTGCTTGTACGTAGGATTAAACTTTCAACACTTTCCTCATGCTGTTTTTGCTGTATTCCACAGGTTACCTTTGCCCCACAAAAGGCTGTTGGTTACTACATGCTATAGGATACGTGAACAGCAAATTAAAAGCAGAGAAACACGTCTGCAGCACAACAGACTATTTTAGTACTCAGTGAAACTAGGGTAAAGGTTGCAGCTGTTTAACAAATATTTTGGCAGCGCATATAAAGGAGCGAAAAAGGAAATTCAGAATGCTGAGGTTTGCACAGATCTTTGAAGACAACTCCAGCATTACACTTCAGTGAAGGAAATTTACTTTTGAGCTATTACATATCAAGGCAGCTGAATACCTTGGCTGGAAATATAAAGTAGGATGAATCAGTTTATTCCTGTTGCTGTGCTCCTCCTAAATGTAGTTCAGCAGAAATGGGATTATCTTCTTTTAGGGCTTGACTTCGCTGCCCTGGTCAGCTTAAATTACCACACTTGAACAATACCCACAGGGTTTATCCCACGGGAATTGAGAGAGCAGAGAGAGAGAGACGGGCAGAACTGCTCTGGAGTGCAGGAAGTGTCAGTATTAGCAGAGGGACCAGATGAGCTCTTCCACTCCACATGAGCATCAGCAGCATAGGAGTTGCAAACTGTCCCCCAGCCCGATAGCATAAGCATCACCTCGAGTACAGCTCAGTTTGAACTGGAAGGCTTTGCTGGTATGGATGAGTATTCAATTAGGCACTGAGCTAGCCTTGTACTCTGGGCTGACACTCCTGGCAAGACAGGCCTCTAGTCCTGAGTGTGTCTCACAGCACTGGAAGACCTACCTGTCCACCTTGCAAAGCCAGGCTTGAGGCAGGTCTGAGCCCAGCTGCCTGGCTGATGCTCAGTCTATGGGGTGGGGGAATTCACGGCAAGTGAATTATACAAGAATTTACAATAGCTTACGGAAGGTGCACTCATTATTAATTTGATATTCACTAGAGACTGTGTTTAAGTCAAGCCAAGTTTTCCTTAGAGTACTAAGTATAGATTATTCACAGAAGGCCAGGCAGGCAGTCAAACTTTGTTTGCCTCCAAAGAACAGAGATTTTCAGGGTGAAGTTAGTGTTGTTTCCTATTTCTCAGAATATCAGTGGACTTTTACCAGTGCAGTATGTAACTTGGCATGCTGTGCTATCAGGCGCTCTAGTGCATGTTTGCTCTGGTTCTTCCAGCAATCCTCTGTATCTCCCTCGCTTGATGCTGGGAAGAGAGACAGGAGAGGTTACAGCTGAAAAGTACATGATGTTGTTTTGAACACATTTTTGGAAGATGGAGTGATATTCTGGAACTTTCTCACCAGTTCAGTCTCTCTCCCACTGAATTAATGCCAGTGACTGACAGCAGCAGTCCGTGATACAACAGAACCAGCGTTTGAGGTTTTGCTCCAAATAAAATAAAAGTGTTTTCCACAAGAAGCTATAAGCAATTTAAAACGTATGATTTGGCCTGCGATACATGAGGCAGCTTTATATGAATGTGATGTAATATGTGAGCAGAAGGACCTTTTGACATATCCAGTTAGATGGATAGCCAGTCCACTTTCCAAACAGATTTTCTCATAATTACATCATGTGCTTTTCAGCCACCCCATATAACATAAAGCAACTGCAGAAGGGATTGCAGTGAGAGTCTGAGCAAATATGAACTACAGGCCAAATGACACAAAAGATGTATGCTATTACAAGACTTCCACAAAATACTTTAACATGCTTTCAACTGGTATTTTGTTCCACGCATATCTTTGAAAGTTACTTCCCTAAAGAGGCTCAGCATGGATACCGTACTTACTTGTTATCATTGCCATGCTTTTTACCTTGCTTTCCTGACTTGTAAGCATGAGTAGTGAAAATTACTTCCCAACAGCACCCCATGATTATTTCAAAGCAGGGCATGGCCACAAATGTTTTTCTCTGAAGATCTATCCCCTTGTGGCAGCAGGTCATACAATTGTTTTTTTCATTCTTTATACAGTTTTAAATGAATTTAGCGGATCTAGAAGTTCATGGATTTTGACAGGTGACACTGTGTTCCAGGACTTTCTTCAGAATGAGGTGCACACAGAATAGCTCAAAAAAAAAAAAAAAAAAAAAAAAAAGCTGTAAAAACATATTTTCCCTTGAATGTGCTAGAAAATGCTAGCATTTTCCCCTGCATCTGTAACAAAAATAAATATGTTTACTAGCAAAAGGGTGCATAAGTAGTTGAACAGAAGACTGACTATGTGAAGCATCAGCTACTATAGGGTGGACCTAGCAAGGGATTTTGACTTTTGAGGACTACAACAAAGTCTTGCTTTTTAACTCACAGTACCAGAAACTGTACCAGGTAGGTACAAAGCATCAAACTTCAAAGGATCTAGTTTTTAGGGCTCAAAACCTTTGTAAGGACAGTACAAGTTTTAAGCTTCCCATATAGAGGCTAACTTGGAGTTTCAGCAGTACAGAGGGATTGCCACACAGAAGCGTTGTCTCAGTTCACACATATCCTTTCTGAGAGTAATCAAATGGCATAAAAGATGCCTTGCTGTGCTGAGCATTGGAGTTAGAGGAAAAATGTACAACCTGGGCTCCTTCCTGTCCCCGTGGAGTCCTACACATCCCAGCAGAGGAGTGGATGGTGCAGCCCCATGTTCCCCAGAGTGTAAAGCCTGCAGTGGTACTTGGTTTACCTGCAGTGGAGGGAAGAGCACTCTGGTGGTGTTTCTTTGAAAATAGCAAAGGGATTATGGTCCTTCGAAAGTTTTTCATGAAAACTGACCATGCTTATACTGTTGTATCAGAACTCAGCCAGAAAACTTTGCTTTCTTAAAGTAAGTTCCATTAAGATCAGCTGCTGCTGTAGTTGATGGGATCGTTGCAATAAGAAAGGTTTCTGGGATGCAGCTCCTTTCTTGTATATCACCTTTACTAGAACTCTACATGTGCTTAACAATTAACAGTAGCCAAAAGTAAGGAAAGATATAATTTCGGATGACATCGTCTACAAGATGGAAAACTGACAGTATGGAAAATACAGGCAGGTTGGCAAGGGAAGTGGCAGTCTTCCTGTTTCACTGCCTTCAAAGCGATACTAAGTGCTTCCTGAAAGATATTTTTCAGCCAGAAGCAAGTTATTTGGCTCAGCTGAGGCCAATATCCTGTGGCCTTGGATGTACAGGAGGTTGGATGAGTTTATTTACTAGTCCTTAAACTCAATGAATCTATGAAACACAAGAGGAAGGGCTCCAGCCCAATCGGTATGGGCTCTATGAGCTGAAAGAAAGGCAAGGGGAAGCAAAGACAGCAATGAGGAGAGGGAAGAGATAGAACCTTTTCAGCCTTATAAATCAGAAGTGGATCCCTTGACACCAATACATCAGTGTAACAGCAGAACAAGACATATATGCAGCTATGTTAAAAAGCCTTGTAAGGGAAAGTATAAAGCTTCTCAAATTTGAGGCTCTCCAGAGGCTTTGAGAAAAAAAATGGTAAAAAAAAGCACCCATAAAGGACTTTTTAGTTTTAACAGTATGTAAAGCAACTTAGTATATTGTTTGATGTGTACAGGTAATAGTGTTGCATTTCTATGTTTTCCCCAGTATCACATGCTCTGTGGGTAAATATATTTTTTTCCTGTTGCTGGTAGCTTATGAAGCATTGATAGTAATATATGTGAGTAGTGCCGTTAAGTACTACAAAAAGCATTGTAGTGCATATTGCACACAGAAGCGTTGTCTCAGTTCACACATATCCTTTCTGAGAGTAATCAAATGGCATAAAAGATGCCTTGCTGTGCTGAGCATTGGAGTTAGAGGAAAAATGTACAACCTGGGCTCCTTCCTGTCCCCGTGGAGTCCTACACATCCCAGCAGAGGAGTGGATGGTGCAGCCCCATGTTCCCCAGAGTGTAAAGCCTGCAGTGGTACTTGGTTTACCTGCAGTGGAGGGAAGAGCACTCTGGTGGTGTTTCTTTGAAAATAGCAAAGGGATTATGGTCCTTCGAAAGTTTTTCATGAAAACTGACCATGCTTATACTGTTGTATCAGAACTCAGCCAGAAAACTTTGCTTTCTTAAAGTAAGTTCCATTAAGATCAG
This sequence comes from Pygoscelis adeliae, assembly GCF_000699105.1. Taxonomy (NCBI): domain Eukaryota; kingdom Metazoa; phylum Chordata; class Aves; order Sphenisciformes; family Spheniscidae; genus Pygoscelis; species Pygoscelis adeliae. Next base: position 2,312,083 of record NW_008825498.1, on the reverse strand, counting down.
CTGCTGCTGTAGTTGATGGGATCGTTGCAATAAGAAAGGTTTCTGGGATGCAGCTCCTTTCTTGTATATCACCTTTACTAGAACTCTACATGTGCTTAACAATTAACAGTAGCCAAAAGTAAGGAAAGATATCATTTCGGATGACATCGTCTACAAGATGGAAAACTGACAGTATGGAAAATACAGGCAGGTTGGCAAGGGAAGTGGCAGTCTTCCTGTTTCACTGCCTTCAAAGCGATACTAAGTGCTTCCTGAAAGATATTTTTCAGCCAGAAGCAAGTTATTTGGCTCAGCTGAGGCCAATATCCTGTGGCCTTGGATGTACAGGAGGTTGGATGAGTTTATTTACTAGTCCTTAAACTCAATGAATCTATGAAACACAAGAGGAAGGGCTCCAGCCCAATCGGTATGGGCTCTATGAGCTGAAAGAAAGGCAAGGGGAAGCAAAGACAGCAATGAGGAGAGGGAAGAGATAGAACCTTTTCAGCCTTATAAATCAGAAGTGGATCCCTTGACACCAATACATCAGTGTAACAGCAGAACAAGACATATATGCAGCTATGTTAAAAAGCCTTGTAAGGGAAAGTATAAATTTGAGGCTCTCCAGAGGCTTTGAGAAAAAAAAATGGTAAAAAAAAGCACCCATAAAGGACTTTTTAGTTTTAACAGTATGTAAAGCAACTTAGTATATTGTTTGATGTGTACAGGTAATAGTGTTGCATTTCTATGTTTTCCCCAGTATCACATGCTCTGTGGGTAAATATATTTTTTTCCTGTTGCTGGTAGCTTATGAAGCATTGATAGTAATATATGTGAGTAGTGCCGTTAAGTACTACAAAAAGCATTGTAGTGCATATTGCAGAGAACCAATAAACAGCAAACAATGTATGGCTAAATGTGAAATTACTGTCTGCTCTTCAGCAGCGCTCTAGGAAAATTGTGATTTTCAGATACGATCTGTTCAGTCAAATTAAAGTCTGATGACTGCCTCAAGATGTCCATTTATCACCCAAAATAAATCAGACTGAGACAACAGGCAACAATACATGATTATATTCAAAGGCAACACATCAGGACCTATGGGTAAAATTTCCAGCAGCAGTCAGATAACAGGGGCAGGAAATAAGAGTACAAAAATAGATCACGTCAAGACAGGATATTATAGAATCTCAGTTTGGTTCATAAATATAAAATAATGAACTACTGCTTTCACAGTCTTACCTGTCAAACTGTATTAAAAAACTTGAAAAAATGTTATTGTCGCCTGTTACAGCTGAAGATTTGTTCAAGGAATTAAACAGATTGTACTACAACAAGTACACCTTCTTTTTTATGTATGCAGACCTGAAAGCAAGAAAAAGAAAGAGAATAGAGTACGTAATGCTCATTTTAAAACAACAAATTCCTCCTTGATTTTTGTTTTTGGGTTCAGATTAAAATCTTATGAAATCTTTTGGTGATCTTCAAATTTGAAAGCTTTACTAGCAAACCTGAAAGATTCCCCAGAGCTATGGTTTAGTGCCTATGCAAAAAATTGGGAAAAAATGATTCGAAAATTCAAGTGAAAATCTGTGTGGAATTACAATTCTTCTCCACGCAGTAGTTGGAGAGTGTAAAGAACATTTGAGCACAAAGTCTGACCACCAGATGGAGGATCAAGATGATTGGAGGTAATGCAGATCAACAGATGGAAGCCTGGGAAATATTTGAAAATAAAACCTTAAGAAAGCAATTTGTTGTACTGGGCGCTTTACGTTTCTCTTTGTCTTGCAAGATGTGCAAGTTGCAAAGCAAATGTGTGCCAAAAGTGGACATATTAAGTGCTGAGCTGAGTATTAGAAATGGGAAAGAAAGGGACTCCTTCCCTGCATGTCAGAGAGTCTCCATGTAAGTTGGTACAGCCCTGCGGGCTGTGCCCCGGCACAATGAGATGGGCCCTGGCACAGCAACAGCTTCTCAACCACTGCTCTGAAGGACTTCTGCCTGATGTGATTTGAATCACAGCATTATCAGCACTGAGCTTCACAACAGGAGGAGGTCTACACCACTGGGAAGACATCTGCTTCTATTTACACAACCCTATTCCTTGCAGCACTTTAGAGGACAAGGCCTAATTTTCCATGTCGCACAGTCTGTGAAATGCTCCTGAGGGTCGACTGAAAGCACCCACTGGAGGGGAAAACTCTGAAGGCACTCCCACACAAAATCTGAATAACCCACCAGCTGGACTTTCCCCACTTAAAGTGCCTAGGGTTTCTGAATTGGAAACATTTTTGAAGACTGCTGACAAGAAGGGCCAACTGAGTTAGAGATGAACTAGAAACTGCTCCCAGATAAGGGTGCACAATGAGGTAGGATGAACCTGTGTATGTGGTAAGGATTTGCAAAAGAACGAGCTAAATATTTCTACTTCTGCAGCCACTTAGGCTAGAAAAGAGCTCCCTATCCTAATTGCACAGACTTGTTAAATTGCAGTGAATGTGACAGCATTTTCATAGAAAGGACATTTCATAGAAAGGGCATATCAGGCTCCCTAGTACCTCAGTTGCCATTCAGATTTAGTTATGTAGCTGAACTCCCCATGGACACTGGAGTCATGAGGACAAGAGTTGCAAGAGGACAACAGCTGGCAGAAGAGGATAGGACTATCTGCACCTTGTGGGTGAGCACCTACACATCACAGGTATCAATTTCATTGGGATGAGTGTGTTCTTTCTTTTTGAGAAGGAAGTGCAGTAATTCTGAAACCTGCAGTAGATGTGCACACGGCTCACTCTTATGTATATGAATTGCCTGTGGGATCTCAATGATTGTAGAATATGATGGACTGGCAGCCCACGTGATTGTATTAAGTGCTGGCCTTGTCCAGGGAACACTGGCTAGGGAAAAATATCATCCTCACATCCTCCCTAGCACAGCTGAGTGTGCCATCCCCCCTGAACACAGCAAAGATGTCCAGGATGGTGTAGACTTTCACCAGACAGGAAAGGAGCAGATGGTGGTGGCCTGCAGACTTTCATTACTTCCACAGCCACAACAGATTTACTAACACCAGATTGCTGTGCCATGGATCTATAGGAGTCTGGCAGAAACAGCTTCCAAGGAGAAATGCCCATACATTTCTAGACTGGGAAAAGGAAACCAGAAAGAGGTATGATGCATCTCCAGCACTAAGCAGTTTCTGAGATAGACCCATGAAAGTAATCTTTTGCATCCAGAAATTAGCAACACATGAATGTAAATCACCAGGAGGGGCTCATGATGCATGCCCAGAATTATTAAGGCTTGGCAAAACCAAGTTTGATGGTGGCATCTGCCATGCTTTTAGTGCATCAGAAAACAGCAGAGATTCAGCTGGTGCTGGCACAACTTTTGAAGAGTGCAGTCTAGGAGATCCAGTAGGCAAATGGCCTCCAGCAACAATCCAGGGTGATGGGTTTTGCTGTCTTTGAATCTGGAGATACCTGGAGCTTTTTGCTGCCTCTTGTCCTTTGTCAACCTCACAAGCTGTAGCTTGTTGTCTTGCATTGAGTACACTGCAGATGCTGTAAGATGGCAGCAGGCAGTGGTCCTACAGGTCGTGTAGTCTGTGCAAGAGTAAGAGATGTCTTTCAAAGGAGATATAAGAGCTTGCATGATTGTAGTCACGTCCTTGAGAACTTCATCCTCGATAAAGCAGGAACATACCTGTGGCAAACTAAGGGAACTGCAAACACAAACAAGGCACTGCAGCCTGGGGCCTCCTTACTGTGGTCATGGGAACAGTGTAGACATGGCCTAATTCTGCTTGCTTGCCTTGCAGCACTGCAGATCCATGGAAAAAACAGCTGAACAGGCCAATATCTATGTGTAAGATTTCCACGTAGCTCAAATATGTGTGTATATAAAAGGCCAGTGCTAATGATGCATTTCCAAGCTTCATTACAGATTTCTTAAGGTTTGAATACTTGTTTTCAGATCTTCACTTCTGGAAAAAAAAGTGAGATTTTTTTAGGTAGGTGTTAAGATTGTGCCTTTTTCCTCCTACAAGCCCGAAATGACAAAAATTACTCTAATGATCCATTGGCAAGATGCTGCAAATTTGCAGAAGATGGAATCTGGAGCCATAAGGCAGCCAAGAGATGCTCCTTTCCAAGCTGAACCTGCTGCCAGTGCAGAGAACAGGGTGAGCCAGATTTCATTTAGTACCTGGAATAGTACATCAGGGAAACCACAGGGAGAGGATTTCACCCGGTGGGAACACAGCTGCTTCACAGACCCTCTTGTGCTTCTGAGATGCTGCCAGGGCCACCCTGGTGGTCCTTGTGAGCCCTGCTCCTCAGGCAAACACCTGCAACAGTTCAATCTCCTGTTTTTGAGCTTGAGCATTTGCAGGCATCCTTCTGCCTCCGGTGAGGGGTGGCAGGACGGAATTATACGATTAGCTCATAATTTCTAAGCTTACTTAACTATGATACAAATGAAATGTTTGACATAGACTAAGTGCTTGAGTTTTAACAATTCAATAGAGAAACCCTAAATAAATGAATCAAGGGAAAGGAAACAGTACTTTAAAAATTACCAAAGACTATCCATTTCAGAGCTATCAAAGTTCCTATAAATTTCAAAACCATAGAATAACACTTTGATACAAATTACTATTAGAACAATATTTTGCAATCATATTTTGTAAGAAAATTGTGAAGTTCTGCAGTAAGATTTTCTGATCTAACTTTTGCTCATTTTTTGTACTTCTGGCAAAGTAAGGAAGTCATTATAGTGTAATAAAAAAGGATATAATTTTGGACTGGATTACAATTAAAATGAATGAGGTCAATGAACTGTATCTGAATTACTGCTTTCATACTCAGAAATGCTGTTTGGTTCAGATGATATTTTATGTCTTTATTATAAGTACTACACTTTCAGACAAATCAAAAAATCTAAAACTGTATCTGTGATATACAGACAAAATTACAGTAATTATGTGCATAAAGTTGAGTTTCTGAGCATAGGATTCGTTCTCACTTGTTGGCTTTTAATTTATTTCTGATTAGCTAACCCTACTCCATGTGCTGTTGTGATTGATGTACAACCATCTTGTGTACATTTGCCTGAAATTCTGCCTATTGCAAATTGTGCATAAAAGAACATGTTTAAAGATTTAAACAATTGAATTTGAACTGCTCTTATTTGTGAATACTTTCTTTAATAAGCTAATTAGAAAACAGCACTCTCAGAATATTCATAAAAAAAATCTTTAACATCAGGTGTTTGATGTTCTTGGGTCTCCCAGATGAGACTACAGAGATAGAGGTCTGTTGATAAACCAAAAAGTACCTGTACCCAGGTCATCAGAAGTATTTAGAAATAGTCGTCTTGATTTCTGTCCAGGCACTGGTCCTTCTAAAGGTCAACAGTACCGAGCTGGTGAGTTATAGAGCAGATGTGTGAGAGCTGAAGCCAATGCTGAGCAAAACTACTTTGTTCTGGCAGCTTGCCTAACTTTAACCTCTGTGTGTGTGTCCCAGCTCCAATACCAAAGCTCTTTCAGACATGCAGAACTACCTTTTCCCAAAGGTGGCTTATAAGAAAACTGTAGGTGTAATGACAAGCAGTTCTTTTTGACAATTATTTCTCAAACTGCAGGCCAGTACCTTTCTGGCGGCCCTGAAAGGGCTTACAGTGGGTTGGTCAAATATCATGTGGCAGCAGTTCTCCCTCTCAGGTTAGCAGCAGCTGTCACATTAACAAGTGAGGACAGCCTATGATTAGAGGCTGCAGGATTTTCCTCTACCCAGGGAATTGATAACCACCTTAAACTGCTGACAGCTGTTCATTTTCTCCAAGGTGAAGGAGTGAATATGAACACTTATAGCCAATTATAAGCTCTTCTCTCTTGGCTGATATGGAGGAGCTAAGCTGCTGGAGAGTCTGGCTGAAGAGAAGTGAGATGAACCAAGTGGAGGTGACATTTTCAGGGTTGTATAACCCAGTTCTAGGTATTTCTAGATTCTCTTGCTGAGTTCAAATACTCTATTCTCTGCATTTGTGCTGACAAAGATATGTGAAATTTATCCAGCACTTCTCCCAGCTTTTTTTGCTCCCACTTTCCTTTGGTCATACAAGCAATTGGAGCATTGCAAAAACAGAAGCAAAGCTGGATACAAAACCAGAAGCAAAACATAACCAATAATGATGCAGAGATGAAGCCTCAATCATTTGTTACAGCTTGACACTTTTTATTTATTGAGGATTTACAGAATTTGTCAGAGATGGAGATAGATAATGTAGGATTTGATCACGTTTCTTCTGTCCTGAATAGAGCTTCACTTCCGCAAGCACAGGGTAGGTCAAGGCTCTATATGGCTCATTTGTGGATGATAATGAGATCTTTAAGCATTTAATGGGACTTGTAGATAATTGCAGGTACCAAAGAAAGGCAAGTGCTTGAAAAGTGTATTTCTATTTCCACATGAAAGTGTCAGATGGCTTTCTTTTCGTAGTCAGAGTAAGTGTAACATGGATGCTGGCAGTGCAAATTTCCTGTCTTATGTAGGTTTTTTTGTTTGTTTTGTTTTGTTTTTTCCCTTGAGCTATTAGGACTAGATGTGAAAGGATAGAATCTTCTAATTTCTTTAGTAATTTGCTTAGGCTGTCAAAATGGATCCAGTTAATATCAGTTGCACAGGTGAATTTTATCTATAGTACCACACAAACATCTATTTCACATGGAAAGAACTGGTGACAGTGACTCATTTTATATGTCAACAAGTAATCACTTGATCATAACCATTATCATCATTGTAAATGGTAACTTTTAATCAACAGCAACAAATCCATCGCTCCTCTTGAGCTGACAATCTGCAGGTAACAATTTTCATTCCATTATCAACCATGGTAGTGGCACTGTGTTATTAAATAGACAGTCAGTATTTTGTTTTCACTGACTGAAAGAATGAAATGTATGTGTAAAAAATCAGAGCTAAGACCCACCATTATCCCTGATTTCATCATGCCTGGTGCCTGTGTTGCAGAGGATACGCTTCTACAGCAAAGCCTCTGAGAAGTCTGGATCACAAGATTTGTGAATTGTTAGTGTTGAACATTGCACAGGATTATGAAAAGACCACAGTTTTAATTGCAACATCGTATGTTTTTGGTCATGTATGGTCTATGTTAAGTTTTAGAGAAAGCTCTGTGAAGAAAACCTCATAGGCTTGTATAGATATGTCTAAAGTTTTAAAAGCATTTTTTTAAAGTAGGTTTTATCTTGGCAGTCTGTAAAATAATATCTCTTTATCACAAGGGAGATTTCAGAAAATAAGGTGCTTGGTTAACATCATGGTTCCATTATAGAAACGTTACTGCAAATGGTTGGTGTGCAAAAAGAAACTGCAACAGAAAAAACAGATAACAAGTTTGAAATTATGTATAATTTTTCTGATGAATACTGAGTGATTAGTTATTCTTAAACCACTTCTTCAATCAGTTTTTTTTTATTTGATTTGATTTTCAACTTCATATAAACTGGTAGAACAATGGCATCATCACACCTGTCGTGCAGATAAGATAATTCCCGTTTCCTCAGAAGTATCTAGATTTCTATGTATTTGTCAGGGTTCACATGTCACAGTGGCTCCTGTAAAAGAACAAATTATTTATCAAGCTTGTTTTATGATACAGGAGGGAACACATGCCTTCATTTTGTAGCACTGTAAGTAGACTAAAAAAATAAAACTCCTGCTTACTAAACCAAACTATGGAAAAGGAGAGTCTTAGTCCATCCCTTGTAGCTTTGTTTTTTTGGACAGCACATATTTTTGATAATCCTACTGTTCCCACAGCAAATATTTAACTATGTCTTTTTAATTTATAACTCTGATGTAACCTCTTGAAAACCAGAGCTCCTTCTGGGAAGTGTCTCTTCAGAAACTCTGTAGATACACTCAGCTAGATATGCTCAGTCCTAGTGAAGCTATGGTTTTGGCCATGATTTCTCCAGATGACCATCAGCAAATGGCAAAAAATGAACTAAACTTTCACTCTACATGTGGGTATGATCTGGTATCATTTTATGATTATGTCATCACCTAAGCAGACTTTAAAAGACAACAATCTAGTTTGCTTCAGGCTAGAGCTGGAAGTCGTTTTGCTCAGTGAGTATGGAGAAGTTAGTATTTGCTTTGAGAAGGTCTTCTGATCTAGCTTTCTGGCATGGTAGTCATTTTTTTGTTTTGCTTTACTTTCTTATTCTCCCTACATGAAAGGATAGATTAATCCATGAATTTTTATTTTCTTTGTCACTGGGCTGTGCTCATGCCCATCACAGTTTGAGGGGTTGTTCATCTTGTCAGTTGAGTCATCATTTTTCCAAGTTTGCTCTAGTAATTTCCTTTGTCGTCTTTGAAGATTCACTCTCTGTTAGGCCATTCAAAATTGGATGATGCCAGGAAACTGAAATAGGTTTAACGATAATCTTGTTCTTCTTTGTGTCATCCTCCTTCTCAAGGTAGTAAGCCTCTGTTTTTCACCCTAAATGCTTATTCAATACTCATCTTTTCATTTTCTAGCTAAGGATCCAAGATGGAGGTATCTATGACAGTGGGAGATTTCACAATCATGAACTGGTAAATTAATTTCTTCATAGGAGGAACAGTCTATAATGTTTAGAGGTTTTCAAAAAACTGCATTTTCAAAAAACTACATTGGGTCAGTTTGACTGCCTCTGAATGCAAATCTGTACATCCTTCAATACCTTTCCACTGCATTTGCTAGTTCTATCACTTTGAGCCAGTCATTACATTTTAATTCTCTAAACGTTACCAAAAGACAGACATATGTCTTGTATCATATCCTCTAGGACATTTTCAAGTGTTTAACAATCAGCTAATTGTTTCTGTTTTTATTGGAGTAACCAATTCCACTCTCCATTCCACTATAAAGCCTGACGTGTTCTACAATACCTTTGGTAGCTTTGGTGTATATAAGCAGTTTTGGTGGTCTAACCCACTTAAGCAGGGTGAGGGAAATGGGCTGTGCACTTTCTGTCTGATCAGACTCCTCATAGCTGAGACTGACCCTTGTAAGACCATTTTACAACTGTTGTACTTCAGTGGCATGAAGATAAATTAAAAAATGCCTATCATTCTTCCTACTGGTAAATCAGAAAGTGGCTAAACTCAACCCTTTATACCAGATTTAGTGATAAGGAGTAGATAGAACACTGACCAAATGAAAACAAATAGGAAAACGTAATTTAGCTGTGTTAAACTTTGACTACACTATTGACTCTATTCTTTAGACCATTGTCTAAATTTGGTTTTTCCATACTGGCATTTGCTAAGAAAACCTACTACGAACCTGACCAATAAAATTATACTACAAAATTATACTACAAGTATACTTGTGTTTCTGAAGTTCTAAGGCTACATGTACATCTCAGTTCTCATTTGTCAGAGATGAGAATATTTTAAACTATAAGAATTGAGTGAAGGTCAAGGAGCCAGGTGTTTTGTGTCAAGCAGCTGTATGCAGATTTGAGTCTTCTGGAAGCACAGAGTCTAGTCACTCTGAGGAGAGGTACCCGTAGCATCAGCAGAGTGTGGTCAGCCTCCCAGTTACCTGAAGGAGATCCCCTCTACCAGCAACACATCAGTCTAAACATCCATTTCTATGATTCTACATCAATTTTGATATGATTCAGTGTCACAGTAAGTAGACAAGCACCTGTCAGTGTTGATCCTGCCATAAGAGGCAGAGGACTGCAGCAACACTTCTCAACTGAATTGGTCTTATTTAGACTTGATTAGCGTCTCTTTAAGACTCATTACAGAACATAGCTCTACGGTGAGAATGGTTCACATGTTTTTGTTAGTGCCTTGGTAAAGCAGTCATAGAATCATAGAATCATAAAAGTTGGAAAAGACCTCTAACATCATCAAGTCCAACCGTTAACCCAACACCACCATGCCCACTAAACCATGTCCCTAAGCGCCACATCTACGCGTCTTTTAAATACTTCCAGGGATGGTGACTCAACCACTTCCCTGGGCAGCCTGCTCCAATGTTTAACCACTCTTTCAGTAAAGACATTTTTCCTCATGTCCTACAGATTAAGAAACTCTGGATTAAAGGACCACTTGCCATTCTTTCATTTCCTCTTCCTTGTTTCTAGGATTGTAAATCTGTACTTATACTGTTTTAAACCTGTATCTATACTGCTTTAGTAGCAGTGAATATGACCTCAGGTTCCCAAGGCTCGTGGCATGCAAACAGTGGATCCTGACACAAACCAACCAATTGCACCCACATTATATTTTGGTGGGGTGTTTTCATTGCAGAATTTGCTAATATGATTACTAATCCCAACCTGTCTGTCTCATGCACACCCTGGGACCATGAAGCACATTGGAAAGATGAGGCCCTGTCCTCTATGGTTACTCTGGATTTGCCAGCAAGAAAGCTAAGACCTACAATTAGGAATCTTCCCCCATGGCCATCTATGCCCCCATGAAAACTAGGCAAACCAAGATTGGTGGTTAAATTCCTTCTTCTCCCACTAACACATTACACCAGGGAGGAATCATAACTTTTTCCTCCCTTGAACAGAAAGAGGGTCATTCTCCCTCTAGTCTGGCTAGAGGTTGTGGTTGTGACCTTCAGATCTTGGGGTCTGGCATAACTGAACAGGATACCTCTAAATGTTAAAGCAAGGTTTGCAGTTCACAAACACAGTGTCTATCTGTGACTACATTTCTTTCTCCATTTCTGAAAGCCTTTCTCATCCTTTTGGAGTTCCTCCCTCTGCTCTTTGTGCTGTCTTCTAGTTTTGGACCCTGAACTCCACGGGAGCTGGCTCTGCTGCCTTGCAGCAGCTGGTCATGCAAGGAGATGAAGCCTTAGGAGCCCTAGAATTACTTTGAAAAACAAGAGAGATCAACAGACCTTTAACAGTTCAAACATGTTTATTCAAACAGGAAAAGGGAAAACTAGGTCAAAGACCAAAAACGAATTTAGAAAAGCAAAACAAGACAGGAAAACAAGAGCATGCAGATAAGATGCACAGTATATAGACAAACACAACATGTAATAGCAAATAACACACAAATCATGTCAAAAAGAGTTCCCAGACATAAATATGAGGATATGTAGACAAAGGGACATGAAGAAGCCCCTCATCTTCTCTCCTCAGCTCCAGGAAATGCTGCCAACTATGCCTTCATTGCCAATACGATGAGTTTGTGGTTGGAGTAAGTTCTGCTGGGATGCTGGGCATTTTTACCTTGAGAGGTGCCCAGCTTCGCTATCTTTACTTTTTCATGGAGGCAACTTGAAGTGCAGTGTCTGTATGTTGTGCCTAGAGGCTCAGCAAGGGTGTCAAGTAGGACTGACACTGGGACTAATGGTGTCCCAAAGAAGCTGGCTTTTTCTCTCCTTTTTGCTCCTAATTTGTCACAGAAGCAGGGGTTGGCAATGCCTATTCCCTAATTTTTCATTGCTGACATGTTGCACATTTCAGGCAGAAAGCCCTAGTTGTCTGAATGGGAGTGTGCATCAGCTCTTGCTGTGCTAGAAGACTTGGCACTGGGGGTGTAGAGGCAGCTTTGCAGCAGCCTGAGCGAAACACTTCCCACCAGCAGCATCTGTGGAGACGGAAACAGTAACCGCATTAGATTCATTAAGATCTAAAGAAACGCAATAACTGGACCCTAATTAGCTACCTACACCCTAACATGATAAGTTTGCAAATGGATGCCTAGGAGACATGCACTTATTTGCAAGTTTATTGGGCTCTGGACCTCTTACACCAGGCACCAGTGATGTCACATTAAATTAGCTAACCCTTAGTTAATGCCAGGGAACCTTGTCAGGGAACAGAACATGATTGCCCGTACTATTAAAATGTTAGAAAGGTCCTGGAATGGCTTGGAGTTTTCCATGGCTCCCTCCCAAAAAATTCCCAGGCAGCTTGGGATTTAACACAAGCAAGAGACAATTCTTCACAGGCCATTTTGGATGTAGCCATATTATTTTGTAGTATAAAACAGTGTGGATATAGGCTGTTCCATACCAGTTGTCTTCAGGGCCAAAGAATGGTCCCAAGCATATTTAAACTACTAGTACAGACAAACTCTAAGTGTGTGGGAGCCTAGAAAAAATTGCACAGTCCCTGGTCAGTCCTAATGATTTTTGCAATTTTGGGGCCAGCTGGTTAAAGTGTGGGAGAAGAAGAAAATAACAAGCATAATGAACTAAGGATCTGGCCTATCATCATTGCATAAGAAGTCTTACACTGTCGGTGTTTCTCCACTATGCCTCTCTGCAGGCTGGTCTGATTTGTGAGTGGATTAAGACTTTCATTTGGCTTCAGGTGTCCCTGTAGAAAACAGAGCAGGTATCAGACATATAATGACATACTGGATATGTTTATTGCAATGGAGTAGACTGAGACATACAAGGACATGCTGTGTGTGTTTACTATAGAGTGTCTTTGGAGGAGACAAAAGTGCTATGGAGGAGAACAAGATGATAGAAGAATGAGCCATCTATGTGGGGCTGCTTGGTCCTGATAATATGGCTTTCACTAAATCGGTGGACATTTGTGACTTATGTAGAGCTAAGGCAACTGTCATTTTTCTTGTTCCCAGGTGTGAGTTCCCACTCACTACAGCAGAGTAAGCTCCTGCAGCAGTGTACACTTTAAAGCTTGGTTCCTTCCCAGAAGCTTGTGTATGAACAATTTCAGACAGGTCCTTCGACACCTGCAGGACAGTTGTACGGGCTGGGCTGTAGGTTCTTCTGATGTGACCTGGCAGGCGGACACTTCTCCAGCATCCTAACCACCCTCACTGTACTCAGTATGACATCAGCACTGGGGTCAGGAGATGGGGCAGGAGCAAGGGAGATTAGAGTGATGCCCCCATCAAAGGGACCACACATCACCTGGCTACAGAGCATAGCCACCTCACTGTGTAGGGCTCCTACACACCTTCATGACATAACCTGTCCTGACAGTTGGTTCTAACCCAACTGCACAAGTATACTGTCTTTGGCTTCTTAAATTTGAAACAGTTCTGCTCGGTGATGTGGTGGATGCTGGCCGGGGCCAGCTCTGTTGCTAGGTTAATGGGAAATTTTCCAGCTGCAAAATTATGAATATGTACTTCTTGTTCACAAGCTCCTTGATTCCTTTTGCACCTCATGCTGCTCCATTCTGAGCATCTGGCCTGGTGACAGAGCAACTAGCCAACAAATGAGGATGCCAAGGGTGTCATATCTCAGTGCTGAGGAATGTCGGCTATACACTGTGGGGCATGCTAGGCATCTTCTAAGATGCCTTTGCAGAGCTGCAGAGGTGTCAGGTTGTGTTCAATCTGGTGAGGCTGAGTCCATGCTACTTGCAAGCACAGAGAGTGTAGGTACAGAAGTGAATCAGAGCGTAGTCTGCGTGTGTACATCAAAATGCAACAGTACTGTTTACAGCAATTGGAAAAAGTGGATGCTACACAATAAAATGTTTATTTGAACGAAAATAGACAAAGATACTAAAATATGCATGATTTTGGCCCTGCATCTCTGTACTGGATGTGAAGTTGAATAACAAGCCAACACTTCTCATCTCTATAGATCAATCAATCTCTAGGGACATATTAAAGGGTTATATAAACATGCCTATGATTCAATTTCACTTTATTCAATTACATTCCATTAAATTACTTATTCTGTTTTGTAAGAATACAATTTATAACCCCCATATTTGGTCATGCTGGAACCTTAAGGCTTCTCCTTTGGAATACTTGAGAGATGAAAGTAACAAAAAGTCCAAGTATTCCTTAGAAAGATGCCACCTTAGAAAGATGTGAAAGATGTAAAAGATGTAGCGTGCTGGAAGAATTTTATCAAGCTTGTGCAGCTTATATCTGGATCCAAAGAAAAATGTGTTTCAATTAAATGCTAAAATACAGCTAAAATAGCACACATTAAAATGTTTTTCTTTTCCTATGAGTGTAGTGCTACACAGGACATAGAACTGAATGAAGAGAAACTTGTAACAGTTAGCTTTTGAAAACTTGATGTATTGAACTGTAAGTGCACAAAGTTGTACTAACAATTTAGCAATGCGTATAGTCTTTTCCAGTATTTTGGCAGTGCAGTTTATAG
>NW_008825498.1:2297437-2297924 GCF_000699105.1 Pygoscelis adeliae | reverse complement strand
TTTTGCTCACATTTCAGGCAATGTGCGTCACTCAGAGGCGTGCTGCATGGAATCTAAAGTTCAGTAGTTTTCGCTTTCAGCATCATCTCATCTGATATCTTAAATGGTCAGGAGTAAAAAAAAAATCTTTTTCTCTTAATTAATTTTTTTTTTCAGTATTCCATTCACATTTGTAGTAAGGATTAAAAATAATAACAATAAAAAAAGTGCCAGAACTGCCAGTAAGCAATCACTTCATTACTGGGAGTGGTCATAGCTACAAAGCTGATGATTTGCAGTGGTGCCACACACGGCAGCAGTGAAGAGAAAGGCTTTTTCTGTCCCTTCTGTGCTCAGGCTCTCCCCAGCAGATCTATGGACCTGTGTCTCTTTTGCAGGCTACGTACAATAGAAATTTCCATTCCCCTGCAGTCTCGCATACTGCCATTTAATTCTTCATCAGTTCCTCAAATCCTCTTGGTTTTGATAGATGAGCCCCGCATTCCTG
>NW_008825498.1:2293850-2297418 GCF_000699105.1 Pygoscelis adeliae | reverse complement strand
AAGAATATTTGAAAAGTAAAACAAATGAATGAAAAAGGTAAGTGATGGCACTGGTCCTTGAAAGTAGCTAACAAACCAAACAGGTTTTGATAACTAATTTTTGCATAGTGAAGGTTTTTTACTTTACATAGTTGAGCTACTTAATTTCTTTAATGCAAGCCTCTTTTTACAGACTCCTTTCAAATTTGACAGAACAAGTATGCAAAACAATTTGTTGAGACAGTGGATAATTAGAGTTACTGAAAGATGCATGAAGGAAACATTTCTGAAAGTTCTCTGAAAATGTTAATACACCCATTACAAAATGCTACCCAGGGAAGTTCAGTCTTCTCGTGGAGAGTCATACTGTCAAATTAAGACACAATTCCCTTCAAATAAGAGTGATTCATACTTTCTGTACAAAATTTGATTGAAATTTTAATTGCGGGTGGACAATAAGACTGGGCAATGAAACAGTGCAAAATCTGCTCTTCCAGAAGCTTGGGAGGAGGCAATACTCTACCCTCACGTGCCAAAAATGTACCTTTCTGCATACGCATGTGGAAAGATGCTTTAACTGAAATTGTTCACATCTCTCCAAACATTAATGTCAGCGTACCCGTACAATCATTCAAAGGACACAGCCACAAAGCAATACTGTACAATTTCCAATGCCACGCTACTCTTCTACAAGGTTAAATAACAAGGAGAAGTAAAAAAAAGTCACAAAAATGCATGGAAGAAAACACCCAAAACAAATCCCCCAAAAAGATTAGCATCATGCTCAAAGATATTCCAAGAACTGAAAGAGTAGCTAAGTTTATTAGATAAACATTGTCTAGTGAATAATTAACAGGTCAGCTTCAAGGTGAAGATCAATATAGACTGTTCTTTTGTTTTTGTTGTTGTGACTGAGACGTTTTAATGTCTAAAAAAGCATTATACCAGGTAATCCTGGCAGGCTTAGGTGGGAGATTTATTTATTTAATGCGTCATATTGATTTCATTTCTAGATTTAAGTTATACTTTTGATAAGTATCCATGATTCATGGGATGACATATAATACGGTGTTTCATCCATTTTATAGTTATGCATACACAAATGTTAAATGAACACTGTTGTTAAGGTCACAATACTAGCCAGTCAAAATGCTGAAAATGTTCCTTCTGTAAATGCATTTTTATAAAATTGGGGATTATGTACTATTTATTTCATAGGGTCCCTGCCTTTTTTGGCATGAAGCATAGATAGGAAGGGAGCTTGTGAAGTTAAAGAGATTATAGAGTGCATTCAGTAGGATTTCTTCCATGTTTGTGACAGAAGTTGAGTAGTGAATGCAGCAAAGGCTTCCAGGGAGAAAAGAACAGGTCAGTGGTTAAGGCAATTGAACGCTGTCTTGAAAGCTAAATTATAAGCTTGCCCCTGAGTTTGTAATTGATGCTATGCAAGTTACTTACATTTATCATAGGTGGCCACTAACCAATTTTTTCAATGTCTGATGAGAATCTGATTTATCAACGTGCTGACCACTTAAATCTGGATCTGAAGTGAATGAGAGCTATATGTGGGTAAATAAAGTGTGACATAGTGCTAAATAGTTATAAAAAAATAAAGTCCTAGACTGCTCTCATATGAGACACCTAAGCTTTGTGGATTCTTTTATCTTAGCTCCTTTGGATCTCAGAATTCCCACTTGTTAACTGCAGATAATAGCATGCCTTGGTTTTGTAGCAATGCTTGAAAATAAACGAGCTAGTATTTTAGAAGCACTCTGTCAAAATAACCATAGAAGAAAAAACACTGGCGAAATCTGTAGTTCTGTATTCAGAGCATTACTTAAAGAAAATACAATAGATAGGACGTAGTTCCAGATTGAGTGGGAGAAATGGTGGAAAACTTCTCATTAAATAAGTACTTTCTATTCCAGTGCAATGAATGAAACAGGGCTCCAGAAAAAAACTGGTAAATAACCATGTACACTAAATGATGTAGTAAAATAATACGCATGCAGCTGTGAAGCAATTTGAAGTTTCACAGACCTGGTGTTCCCCAGCTCCTGAGTGTTTTGGCATGGCTCCAATGTGGATGGATATTCATGTGGATCGCAAGAGAACCCCTTATGTCTGCTTACTGGCCAAATACAATGCATGTTAGAGCCTAAACAGTTTTCTGACAAAGTAATGGCCTTGACAAAGTTCTGAGTAGATTAAAACAGGATCTTAAAGATGAAAGAGAATGGCAGTACAATAAATGATAATGTTACTAGCACCGTCTAGGACATAGTGCTATCACCACAAATGCCCACCCCCATGGCCCAAGAGGAGCACTTCCTACGGCTCTCTGGGGAGAAGCTTCCCCTCTTTCAGGAATGGATCTGACAATTCAGCAGAGCACCCAGAGGGCATTTACGGTGGCAAAAGCAAATGGGTGGTGCAGAAGTTTATTGCCCAAAAATAGAACAAGGCTCAAAATGGAAATTCATTATTAAGACAGAAAAGAGGTGACTGATACAATGAGCTAATAGTTCAGTTACATTTAGGTATCCATAAACAAGGAGCTGTAAGAGTGGGTACGTACATACGCTGTGAATGGGGTATAAAAAAATATGTAAAATTTTCTACTCTTACAGTGCTTTTTTACACAACAAGATAAACATACGGGGTAACTAGTGCCAACGTTTGGTACCAACCCAGCTGCAAAGTATTTTCTGTCTCAATCTCGTGGATTGGACAAAGGTCAAAGGTCAGGAAAGACCACCATGTTGTCAAGACTCTGACAGCAGGTCAATAAAAGGGCCAAGAAAATACACTATGCTTATCTGTTACAACTGCTGTATAAGTATTATTTTACAGGCATTTTCCCTGCAGTACGCTTTACATCCTTACAAATGTGCTAGAAGATATTATGAACTATGTCCTTATCATTTGAGATAGGACGCACTACTCAAGGAGTCAGATACGTCGCAGTAACACGGTACCGCACACCACATATGGCCGTGTTCTTACCCGCAACTCCTGCTGTGAAAAGTGGTGATAAAACACTTCCTTGTGGAGCAGGAGCAATTCAAATAGCCAAAATTTTTTGTTACTTTTTCTGTTGATAACTCTGAGAGGTGAGGTAACACATTGTAGGACAGGTTTTGCCATGAGATAGGATTACGACAACTTAGAGAGAATTGTGCATTTATGTGTGGGAAGAAAAAACTTATTTGGTGATCTGGGACTTCGTATTAGCTTTATGAAGACTTTAGATTATCACAGGATTCACGTGTTACAATGAGAGTGGAAAGCATTCCTTTGACTTCACTTTCTCTAGTGTATGTGCACAGTACTGTGCATATTCAAAAACAAAATAAAAACCTCTGCTGAAACAGGTACCTGCCGGCTTCATCCCCCTCTTCCTCTTCCCCACCGGGGAGAGAATAACTAACGCAGCAGCTGTTAGTCCCCGCTTAAGGCACTCGAGAACAGTGCTCAGAGATGACACCCGAGAAGAGGGACAGAGGGGACCAGGACGGGGACTCGGGGGGACCAGGGCGGCGACTCAGGGGCGCCGCGGGCTGTCCCGGCCCGGGCCGGGGCTGGGCGG
>NW_008825498.1:2264407-2292576 GCF_000699105.1 Pygoscelis adeliae | reverse complement strand
GAAAATGATCAGGGGGATGGAACACCTCTTCTATGAAGAAAGGCTGAGAGAGTTGGGGTTGTTCATCCTAGAGAAGAGAAGGCTTCAGGGAGACCTTATTGCAGCCTATCGGTACTTCAAGGGGGCTTATAAAAAAGATGGGGGCAAACTTTTGAGCAGGGCCTGCTGCGACAGGACAAGGGGGAATGGCTTTAAACTAAAGGGGGGTAGATTTAGACTAGATATAAGGAAGAAGTTTTTTACGCTGAGGGTAGTGAAGCTCTGGAACAGGTTGCCCAGAGAGGTGGTGGATGCCCCATCCCTGGAAACATTCAAGGTCAGGTTGGACGGGGCTCTGAGCAACCTGATCTAGTTGAAGATGTCCCTACCCATGGCAGGGGGGTTGGACTAGATGACCTTTAGACGTTCCTTCCAATCCAAACTATTCTGTGATTCATATTTACTTTGCAGGCTTAGACAGAACACAAAATCAAGTCATGTTTTTGTTTCTAAATATGTGAAACAGTCACTGGTTTGAGAGTGTGACTGGTGTATTAGGATCCCTCTACACAGGATGGACACTGCAGTGAGAGTATAGGATTTAGTTGTATCACAATGGAAAGTAGAGGAATTAGGTTGTTTTGGACTTGAATATTCAAGCATAGACTCATTTGTCTTGATAGCAATGTGTACATAGTCATAAGATTTGTCACTATTTCAGTGAAAGTTACGCCAACAGATCTCTATGCTTCTAAGTGAAGGGTAAGTAGACTGAGAGATCAACTTAAATAAAAGTAGTAGAATGGTGTATAAAATATAGAAGTTATACTTTGTAGCTAAGTAAACTTAGATTGCTTCCTCCAAGATAGCAAGTTTGAAATTCTTGGCGCAGAAATAGTGTACTCTCTCAAAGCATTTTATTCATTATGTGTGTCTCTGTTTTCCATGAACAGCAAGACAGAACTCGGAATCCAGTGTTTCTTCCAGCTCCTCCTGTTGTTCGGATGCTGTGAACATTGCAGACCAGGACAAAGCATTTCATGGTATTGTTCCTTTCTTTCAAACAGTCTTCTGGTTTTGCCTGTTTGTTATTCAGCCAACGTCTAATGGTGTGGGCTCTTTCTCCTTTTGCAGGGTTACCTGAATTAATTGATAAATGTTGGTGGATAAAAAGCTTTTTCCATAGTGAACCATCTCCACCAACTGTTGGCAGAAAAACGCTATCAGCAAGCAGGTGAGTCCTGTTTTTCCAATGATGGGGATAACTTACTCATTCCATTTTCCTTTTGGTAAAAGTGTTACTAAACAAGTCATAATCAGCTAAAACAATCTGGGGGGGTGCAATGCTATTTTGATGACTTAAATAAAAGATACTACAAGTGTACGGCTATAGAAGCTTCCCATGTTTTCATTTTAATAAAGGAACTCATATGCTACTTCACATTAAGCAGGTGCTAGTGACTATTACTGTTCTACATTTATAGTGATATTTATTTAATCCTCTACCTATAGCACTTGCACATGCATTTATGCAGTTTACCCATTTTACTTTATGTTAAAAAGCTGATATGAATACATTCAAAAATACAGATAAATAGGCAGATAAATATCTCTGAGGAAAATATAATTATAATTCTACTCATAACCTTTTTACGTATATTTCTGCAGTGCCAACAGTTGAATAGGACAGCATGCTGGCTTTACTGACTGAGATGCTACATACAGACTTGTTTTTCCAAGAGGCTTGGGATCTTCCTAATGTCTGGGTTCAGCTGCAAGAAGAAAACAAAACCTTTAGGAGAGTGGAAAAGTGTATTTTCAAAATATTTGTCAGTAGCTTAAATGATATTGCTTAATGGATGTGTCCATGGCCTACCTTGTTCATTAGAGTTGCTATAACTTGAGATGTCTCTCTAATGGAAGTTACCTGGTTTAAATACCCTGGTGACTTACTTAGATAGTTAGAGAAAAATGGCAGTAAAATTAAGATATTGTACGTTTAGGAGAAACGTGTATTGAATGACTTTGCAATAGGTGATACTGTTGAGTTTTACCTTTAAGATATCAGTTCTATAGGCAGTCACACTGATGTAAACAAGATTCAGACGTATAGTCCAGAGTAGGACTGCTCTATGGTACATGTTTTCTATCAAGTATTTGTGTACCAGTTTCAGGGAGTAAGTTTACAAGAATGCTTGTTAATAGCTTTGCTTTTAGAAAGCCTAATTACATGAAGAAACAGTAATTAGTTTGGTCTCTCTGAGCAGGGTGCATAGATCCCAACCTCAAATACCCAGGTACAACTTTCATTTATGTCTACACTTGTTGGGTATTTGAGGACAGAATAGAAGAGAGACAAGAAACCAGTAGTCCTAATGGACACTGACATCTTCCAAGCGGAACAGCAGCCTTAATGATAGTTGATACTCCTAGCTCTGTTTTAGATTACTCTCACCTGCTTTGCTGTAGCTTAAAGACTACTTGTTCCCAAGCGACTAATCCTGTCAATATTCACTGCTGTCTGTCAGCTTAGTTATGTGCTATGTCTGGCAAAGTGTTCGACTCAAAGTAGTCAGCTTAATGTTATTAACCAAGTGTACCTTTGTCACGATTCGTGCTCTTGAAAGATACTGTAACATAGCTTCATTTGGTCTTCAGCATTGCAAAGCAGCACACCAGATTGTTTATTCTATCGGGTATGACTGAAATGCATCAGAGGTCATAGAAAATAACAAGTATTTGGCTGGATGATATAATTTCTGTAAATTATATACAACTTTTTGATGTGCTATCCCTAAATCTACCTGACCTTTGTCCATCACTGGATGAACTAGCAATAGCAAACATTAACGTAGCCAACATTTTTCATTATAGGTTAATGGTTGTCATGGTTATGCATAACTCCAAAGTGTATCAAGTGACTGCTTCAGGAAGCTTACAGTTTTGGTGGAGACAATAAATGTGTAGCACATGACAATAGAAAAGAACACAATTCTGAAAACATAGTTTCAGGAATCTTTAAATTGACTTGTTATGTATCTTACTTTACTGCTATTGTGTAGTTTCATCTTTGTCCTTTCTCTAAGTGTACAGAATGAACTATTTTTTATACTAAGATTTTTTTATTAATAAAGATATAATCAGTATTTGGGCTGACTTATTTTTGGCATCCAATGACAAACTGGTGTTCAGTGTTGCTTGTGGTGTGGTTGGTGGGTGGCTTTTGGGTTTTTTGGGATCTGTGGGGTTTTTATGTGAAGTATTAGTAAAATTTAAAATTCTCACAGAAGTCTTTGTGGTGTCTGTGTGTGTCACATTCTTCCTTTAGTCACTTTAAAGTCTGATGTGAGGTGAAAAACAAATGGTGGAATGCAAGCTAGGAAAAAGACCCTAACACCTTTTTCTATAACATCATGTTAAAGGAAGGAAAAAAGACAGACTTGCTAGTTGCAAGAAGGTGATTGTGTCTCTTTTTGAAGATGCTTGAAGCCATGGAAGAAAGAAATGCTGTAGCTCTTATTGTACATGAGAAATACAGGATTCAGAAACACTGGAAAAGTAGTGGTAAGCTTCCATATTGCTTGCTGAGCTTAAGCTGCTTCTGTCCTTACATAGTCAGAAAGTGGGGTGTAGCACATGCTGAAAGAGCTGATAAGCTGTTAAAAAACAAAACACTTATTTTTTTCAGGGAGAAAGGCTGGAAGAACAAGAGGAGGGGGACTGTATATTGTTTGCATTCGTCTGCTTAGGCTCTATGAACTACTTGTTTTTGTAATGGCATCATGGTGATAGAAAACTCTGTTCCAGAGAGATGCCCTAACCCCATCCCCATCATCTTTTACTGTGATCAGCTCAGCATTGGAGCGGCACCACCGCCAACTCAGTTATTTGTGCCAGTTCTTCAAACTATAGTTATCCTGCAATGAATCAACTCTATTAAATAACATCTAATGTTGCTATGACAAACTCCTGAGAGGATACGGGTAAATGGGACATTAAAGTGCTTGCTATCAAAGAGCTGCATTTTGTTACATCATGGTAATAAGGAAACATCAATTTTCTTGAATTAAATGCCAATATAATGTAACTTTGTGGGGGGAAAAAGCCAAAATTAAATGTTTTAAAGAGAAGCCTAGAGAAATATGAAGGGAAAACTGTATTGTCCAGCTTAAATGCAGCTTAGAATAAGAAAAACAGGAAAATAATGTGATTTTAATACCTATCTGGGTAAGACAGGTACAAATGTTTGATAAAGATTAATTGCAGTAGAAATTTTTTTTTTTTTTCCTGTTAGAAGGGCTATAGGTAGAGATTTATTTTGATGAAGTTAAGCTGTATATTGTTATCAATCTGGAAAAAAATAAGTATTATAAACAGGACTTGTGCTAGCATGTAAGTACTAAGTTAGATTCAACTATCGTCACCAAGTTAGGAAGAGAGAGACGGACTTGAAAACAACTTTATTTTGCTCTAATGCACGTATAGCAGTGATATTCAGTAATGGGCTTCCATTTCTTTCCTAAAAGGAAAACCTAAGTCATAGTCTACTGGTCCTAGTAGTACCCCATTTTAGGAGTCAAAATAAAAGAGAAATCCTATATAATTTCTTTTGTTTCAAGAAGGATGAAATCTTCCTGTTGAGCACATTTAGAGAGAGAAATTCATTACCATGAAGTCATTTTTTTCCCATTTGCTGTGGTTTGGAAGAAATACCATAAAATTGCATTTCTTTCCAAGGATTTTCTTGCCTGTATGTGAGGTAAGCAATACTACATATTGTGGATGGACAATAGTAAGGATTAACTGTAAAGACTATAGCTATTGCTATGAAATGGGATTTTTTTTTGTATGCTAGCCTTTTCTGCAGAAGCAAGAGTGATAAATGAACCCATTTAAGAAACAGGTTTTCAGTATAAGAACAAACAGCAAATCAAACTCAATTTGAGTTGTTAGGAATAAGTAATTTTTTTTTTCTAATATGTGCAGTGATTAAGATTCCCATAAACAATGTGCTTTAGCATTCCTTTGTAACTTCTTTAGAAGGGTCATTTCTGTTTGTGATATTACAACATTCTGATATTTTAAAATATGTGCAAATCCCTCTTTTTTTTTTAATGATTTAACTAATCATGCAGTATTTCTTCTTGAAAGCAGACTCTCTCTTATTGTCACTTCTCAACTCTTCTGCAAAGGAAAACCCAAGCAGGGTTCATTCAGCCATTTCTACCAGGATTAATGTTTGCAAAACATTTCTTGGATTATAGCACTTACAGCTGGTGACTGTGAAAATTTTGACCATGACCATGTTCGGTGTCCTGGCTGACTTCAGTGATGGAGGGATTCTGTCAGATTTCTCTTGTCATGCACTCCGTCATTTTAAGCTGTTCTGGCAGTAGCAGATGCGAACTATACTGTACGTAATCACTGGAAGATAGGTCTTTGTAATAGAAAGAGGCTATCGCTAATAGGGAAGAGAATCAGATCAGTATATTGGGAGGAAGTCAGGGGAAAAGCATCTTTTTTTCCTTTTTTCCACTTCTATCTCTCTCAGAAACTGTAGAGAAAGAAATCACTGTTTCCCAACCCTATGCCGAAAGAGAAGATTCAGATCCCAGTTACAATACTCAATGGTATGTTCAGAGACACTCAATTGACTTTTTATCAAAAATAGAATTATAAAAGTGCTTGTAGTCATGATGACAGGACATGATCTGGACAGAGACATAATATTTTTATTAGATCAACTCATAACAGGAAAAAAAGGGCTTGTACACTCAAAAAGTTGTTGCTTTTCTTAGCTGTGTCAGCCACTACAGCTCCTGAAAGCTTTGCCATCTTTAGCTTCAGTAAAATTAATTTTCACTTATACCTGTAAAGCAGAACCCATAATCTCACTTGTTTAGTTGAGGTAGCAGTACTGGATGCAAGATAAAAATGTTTTGTCAGTTTGTGAGGTGAACTGAGGTACAGCCTCTACCATAACAGAAGAGGACTGACAGGACTGACTGGACGTCAGTCACCCTACTGGGATCATCTCTTGGACAGGCTCAGGCCAGGATGTCCAGGAGAAATAAATCAATACTGGGAATAACTTTTTAAAAAGACATTATTCAGGTTTTGGTTTGGTTTGGTTTTTGCTATTCTTCTTTTTGCAACAAGTGAAAAACCATCTCATCCTGATTTTGAAGTAGTTAGTGATGGAGAGTCTGTAAAACACCCTAGTAAAATTTTCAATGGTTGATCACACTCACCCTTAAAGATCTTCCCTGTTGCTGCCAGCTTGAATTTCTCTGTGAACAGCAGTTCAGGGGTTAGTCAGGAATGCGCGCCTCAAATAACAAGTAAAAAAGTTTTAAAATGCTGATTCTGCCTCCTCTTCAAGGATCTTGACAGTGATTTCAGGGGAAAAGCATCTTTTTTTCCTTTTTTCCACTTCTATCTCTCTCAGAAACTGTAGAGAAAGAAATCACTGTTTCCCAACCCTATGCCGAAAGAGAAGATTCAGATCCCAGTTACAATACTCAATGGTATGTTCAGAGACACTCAATTGACTTTTTATCAAAAATAGAATTATAAAAGTGCTTGTAGTCATGATGACAGGACATGATCTGGACAGAGACATAATATTTTTATTAGATCAACTCATAACAGGAAAAAAAGGGCTTGTACACTCAAAAAGTTGTTGCTTTTCTTAGCTGTGTCAGCCACTACAGCTCCTGAAAGCTTTGCCATCTTTAGCTTCAGTAAAATTAATTTTCACTTATACCTGTAAAGCAGAACCCATAATCTCACTTGTTTAGCTGAGGTAGCAGTACTGGATGCAAGATAAAAATGTTTTGTCAGTGATGCAAGATAAAAATGTTTTGTCAGTTTGTGAGGTGAACTGAGGTACAGCCTCTACCATAACAGAAGAGGACTGACAGGACTGACTGGACGTCAGTCACCCTACTGGGATCATCTCTTGGACAGGCTCAGGCCAGGATGTCCAGGAGAAATAAATCAATACTGGGAATAACTTTTTAAAAAGACATTATTCAGGTTTTGGTTTGGTTTGGTTTTTGCTATTCTTCTTTTTGCAACAAGTGAAAAACCATCTCATCCTGATTTTGAAGTAGTTAGTGATGGAGAGTCTGTAAAACACCCTAGTAAAATTTTCAATGGTTGATCACACTCACCCTTAAAGATCTTCCCTGTTGCTGCCAGCTTGAATTTCTCTGTGAACAGCAGTTCAGGGGTTAGTCAGGAATGCGCGCCTCAAATAACAAGTAAAAAAGTTTTAAAATGCTGATTCTGCCTCCTCTTCAAGGATCTTGACAGTGATTTCTGAAGAGCTTGTATCATTTTGTTTAATTCCCAGCTACACCGACGTCAAGAAGTATTTCAGCACAATAGGAGCGGATCAATAGGTGGAAGCAGCTGAAGATATGTTTTTTGCTTCTGTGAGTCAAAGCTAAAAGCCAGGCTCTTAGAGTATGTTTCCCACTCTGTAGTTTATTTATTTCAGATTGGGTGAGGACATGCAAACTATTGCTAAGTAAGCCAAATGAGAAGGAAAAAGGTGATGGTGCGGTTTTGGGATGGCATAAAAATGTTGGCCAGTTCGAAATCTTGGCCCCTAAACCACATGGTTTAAGTTGATTCACTTGAGAATGGAATTTAATGAATAGATTCCTTAACATCTCAAATCATAATAGGTTTAAAGAGTTCTACCCGTTGCAACTAGCTACTTGTATGAAATAACACACAAATTCACATTTTTAAAAAATTTCATTTTAAAATAATTTGCAATTCTCTCTTTGATGATGTATTGTGGAATTTTTTGTGTTTAATTCCATCGTCACATTATATATAGAGTAGCTTCTTCATCTCAAAAAAAAACACTTTAAATTTTGAATAAAATTTTGGAACCTATAACAGGTTCTTACAATAAACCTATTTTAGATATAATCTATCTTTCTAAGAACCTCTAAATTGCAAGTTTCACTGTCTCAAAATAGTGCAGAATTGAAAAGATAATACTAGGGGTAAAATACACAATGAAAACAGTTCCTTTGAATAAGTATTTTCCCATCATATTTTAACCAGGTTAATTTAATGCTGTCATGACTCCAGCTCAGACCCACCGTACGTCTAAGTTCAGGTCATACCTAGAATTACTATTGAATCACACCGACAGGATGTGTTAGTGGCTAGACAATTTCTCCATGGCAGTAGCAGATTGAGTGAGGCTTGAATGTGAAAGGCAAGGTAAATGTACGTTGTATGTAGTAATCCCTTCACATTCTGTCACAATAAAATGATTGCCTACAAAATACACAATCAATCTGGGGAAAAAAACCAAAACACTCCACCAAAAAACCTCTCCCTGTTCTCATTCTGTGCTTTCCAGAAACATATTTTTCTAGGTGAAGCATTACTTGCTTTGTATTTCTTTCTAATTTCATTGCAAAAGAATGACAAGCTGAAATGCATTAAGCAAACAGGTTGTTACTTTCACTACTTATTTTTCCTGGTTGTCATAATTATTGTCCTACATTAATCTTATGTCATTATTGCTTAATGTATTTAGTGAGGGAGTTGTTTGTTCTCTGTTTATCTATCACCATACTGTGAATGTAACAGGAGTGCTATCTGGAGGGGGCAGCTTTGTGGTATAAACACTTTTTAAACACCTACACACCGTTAAAACAGAGCTCCGGTGACTAAGCGGGTCAGCTCAGATCTTCTGAGATAAATGTGCGTAGACTGTAACTCTCTCATGTAAGGACTGATTTTTATTCTACATTTTTACAACATACCACTGGATATTAATTTTGAAAGGCTTCAACTGCTAGGCATTATAATATTATATGAGGCCTTTATGACTAATTCTGAAAATGGATGTCCTTTCACTTCTTTTTGGACATTAAAACATCCACAGCATTTATTATATATTTTAAAGGAAGACTTGCCCTGAGTAAGGACTGCACTTTATTGGCCAGAACATTCTTCAGCTGAGGACAGGCCTATTTCTGTACAATATCAGTCAAATACTACATCCTCCATATGTTTAACTTGCTCACACTCATAGCATTTAGTTCAGCCCCAAACAGGAAAGTCACTTGAGATTTATTTAAACTGAAGGCCATTCTTCTTCAATGTCACCTAATGCTGAAATCCACTGAGATCGAAAGTGCTTTTCATAATAAATAAATGTAAATTCATTGGTGGTGGATTTGAAGTAAAAATAAAAAGGTCACAAAGTGAACAGTTGTGATACTCATTCCCATCTACCTAAAATCCTAATGATAAATATATATAGGAATCGCTATGGCTCAAAGCATCACAGAGATGAAGTTTACATCAATACTCATTCACTCACTCTCCTCTCCCCCAGTTGCCCGCTGCACTAATTTAAAAAAACCCAAACAATCTTTTAGCACCTACACAAGAATAATACAGAAATTATATAGAAAGGACAGCCGGGGCAAACAGCAGTCCCTTTAATCCTTGAATGGATCAGCCTATCTCCAGGACATATATGTTTCCATCTCTGGTTAGAAGAAAAAAAAGTATTTTGTTGTGGCCAAGAAATAAACTAGACCATATCAGAAGCTCAGAAAGACCAGGCACTGGTATCATTTATATTGAGCCAACCCTCAAGTAAGGAAAATGGGTTGAAAGAATCCACAGCCTCACTGTAAAACACAATCTTTTACCTCAATAAAACCTTGACTTTTTGGCTGAAAAATATAAAAAAATAACATCCCTGAAATATGTTGACAGGATATGTTCCTGTGATGGCTAGTGGGAGTTTTGTCTAAGACATCTTTTATGGGCTGGTCTTCTCAGGAATTGGTTTCATTGTTGTTCCCCCCCCCCCCCCCCCAGTTTTATGTACATGTTACATTAAAGTGGATTAAGTCTTTATTGGGAATACAGTGATGGGCTGCAGCCAAGCAAAAACTCCTTGAGACATACCCCAGGTGTGTGTTCAATTCAAAATATTGTGAATTTTGGGGCAAACATAATTCTTTAAAAATCTGTAGTATTTCAGTGAAAGAACAGAAAAAATATGTCAAAACATTTTGACTGATCGTAATAACAACTGTTACAAGGAGATGTAGTGTGAGGAATCAGCTGAATTTAACATTAACCTGTAATATCAGAGAGAGGAAGCATTTTACTAATCTCTGAGAAAGCAACGCTAACCACTGTAGTAAATGGCATGTGGGGGCTTCCTTTCAATAAACGGTTGGACTTGATGATCTTAAAGGTCTTTTCCAACCTAAATGAGTCAATGATTCTAAACAGCACTAGCAGTGATGTCTCTACTTAGACCAGAGGCATCAAACGGGCAGGCTGAGAGGAGGTAAGGAGGATGAATAAGCCAAACTCTCACTGGCTGCTGCAGTTTATCAGAAAGAAAATCTGCAGGCTTATCTGGGGTCCAGACCTAACATGACAAATTTCTTGTCACAGAACTAGTGGAGGTTGTCCAGCATTTTACAGTAAAAGATAGAGGCTTTAAATAGGGGTTTTTTTTTTTTTTTTTTTTTTTGTACCCTGACAAACACTGTAGTCTAGGGACTGAAATCTCTAATGAGCTGAAAATTCTTGGGCAAATGGATGCCCAGAAAGTGGTGTTGGTATTTTTTTAGCTCCTGAGAATTTCTCCCTGAAACCTAATTACATATATTGTTATGATTTTGATATGCATTTAGCTTAAAATAATGCAAATTCATTAACTGAAGTTACTTTTTATTTACAAAATTTACAGTATGAAGAGTGACTCTGCAGCTTATGGCAGAATATATGTAAGGACATATTTTTAGTAGGATTTCAGCTACTTCGGTATGCATTTAGTTGATGAATGGGATGCACTTTCAGCATGCACAAACAAAGGATATTTTTATGGTGCCTTTTCAGGATTGAAAAGACTGTTCAGCTGAAAGTAAATTTCAGTTAATAAAATTCACTTCCATTTCCCTCATGTGGAGGAGCGACCTAGAAAGAACACTGCTCATATTTGGCTGCTGAAATACTGTACTACAAATACAGGATGAGGAGCTCATCTCACGTAGCTCCTTATTTCCAAGAAATCCAAGTGCCTCTAGTATTACATAAGTCACCCAGGACACTAGAATTGAAGTTACTGTGCTGAGGCTTGCTTAGCACTGTTCTATAATTAGTTGGCAAGTCAATTCAACATTTATTTCAAGCGTATGAAGGAGAAGCAGATTCATGAATAGATAATAAAGAAGGCATACATTGTCTGAACGCATTAGTTTAAAAAAAGTGTTCTTAAAATACTGCTTTATTGAAAGCGTGCATTTGAAGATCTTAGATTATTCCATTTGCAAGTCAACATATTATGTGCATTACACTTGTATTAAATTATTATGCCTCAGCTAAATAAATGGCCTCATCTCTGATGCTTCACTTTTATAAGCCTCCTACAGTAATATGTGTAAAGGCACATGGGAGAGAAGGAGAGAAAGAATTCTTTGTACTTTCGGTGTTTATTGAACAGCACAGTTTTTGGGTCATCGCAAAACATAGGCACAATTTGAGCAGTAAAAACATAAGCAAAATCTCTCTTTTGAGAATGTTCTTTTGAGACTTACCAAGATTTCCTTTAGCATTGTCTAATTAGCCCTGCTTTCTCACACAGCATGAAATGAGGACACAAAGAGTTCTGAACTTGTGGGGTGGTGTGGGGTTGTTTCATGAGTTGTACATTAAAAAATCAACAGATTGCAACACATGCAGTCAGTATTTAAAGACATGGAAAGCCAGAAATGTTTGGGAGGGGAGAGATAGGAGCAGAGAAGGTGGAATATAAACCCTCTGACTTTAGCTTACTTCTTCCTTCTGCAGTTTTCTGAAAGATCTGAAATGACCATTTGTTATCAAATCGATTTTTTCTACGTTATAACTATTCTACTTTTGCCAGTCAAGACTTTGGCTGGACAGGAATGGGAATACTTAACATCAGTGATTTGCAACATACAGGGTCTAAAAGTCAGAATCTAAAACCTGACATCAGTAGGTACAAGCTTTTTTTTCACTAACAGGTAAAATGTTATTGTAAAGCCTATATTAATATAAGGGTAAACCAACAATGTTATATCTTACCAAATGCAAAAAATAATATTTCTGGAACTGATTTAGCAATTTTATATACTTTATAATGCTCATTAAACAGCATAGTATGTATTTATTGAACTACAGCCCCTCCTCCCAAAATTAGCATTACTATATTATTGTATGTAACACAGTGTTTAGCATTTCCATAGAAACTCTTACTTGCATACCCAAACTTTTTTGGCTGTGTAATCTTAAAACTGTATTAGCATCTTTTATTTTCTTTCATATAAAATGGGTAATGCTGCATGTATTTCGTAAAGCAATCTATTTCATTTCCTAGTTCTCCGTCTTCAGTCTCATATCAAACCACCAAAGCACCACTAATGATGCCTTTGCCTAATTAGTGGGGTCTGTACTAGGATAAGTTTATAATCAAGGATGCTGTGTAATGGTGCTTGCATTTCTGCAGGGAGGATTGTTTCTGAACATACTGAATTCTTATAAAGCAGTTTTCTTTTTCCTAGCAGATTGCTTCATTTTTGTAAAAAGACTCACTTTCACGCATGTTTTTTTGTGTACATATAAACTTACATTTGGGAATGGTCATACATTGTATATATTAAAATTGCTTTTATTGTTCAAATCTAACAGTAATAATATTAAAAATAGTAATTTTTGTATTCATTACAATGCTTATGCAAGCATTAAAATATTGTTTAATTAGAGCTCAGCTTCAAACTGAAATAAAACTTCACATTGTACAATTTTCCATGTGTTTTCTCTTTTAGGCACCATAGTTAATGACACAGTTTTGGTAACAGCTGCTACTAAGCCAGTTGAAAATATACAAAATATATCTTCTGTTTTATTGGTCAGGTGGTATATTAAAATGATTGTCCTCATTTACTGGGCAAAGTTTCCTGGCCTGTATTATGGAAGATGTCCTCACAGATTCACTGGATTCAGAATCATGAATCTGAACTCAAGTTGGGCTGTCTTCTACCAAAGGCATGTTGCTTTAGTTTTTAATGATTGATCAAGCAGGCCTCTGCATATGTTATTTCATCCTCCTTTCACGTCTGAGTTTATCTTGGACTTCGCTGTGGCTGAGGAATCCATCAACGAGCTAAATGATCCCTCAGTAAATCAAGTAGAACGGGCAAGTCCAGAGATGTTCCCAATATTGTGCATGACTCTCTGCTAAAACATGCACTGAACACTGCATTAAAATCTGCAGTGCTGCCCACAGAAGTAGTAATGATCTTAAGTGATAGGATCATAATTTAAAAAACTGGTATCTGTGTCAAAGTAACTGACATCAACTCTGCTGGCCCAAGATGTTCTCTAGTTGTCTTATCTGATGGTAATAGCCTGTGTCTTACAACATGATAAGCCTCAGTTATCAAAGCTTTGTCTTGTGACTATCTTATGCTTTGCTCAAGATTGAATCTTATTTCCACTAAAATAATAATTATGATCATAGTAATAACAATAACAATAATAAAGCCCTCACCTCTAGCCTACTCGAAGAGGTTGGCCCTCTAAAGAAGCATATTTCAGGAAAGACAAATTGTCTAGGTGCAATCATACATTAAAGCAGTTTTTAAACTTTAAACTTTCTGTGGCTTAAAGATACATTTATTCTTGAACATATAATTTGCCCTTACATTTACCATGGACAAGTATGCCCTTCCTTCTCATGCGTTCATCATATTTAAGACAATTCACCAAAAATGAAAATTAATGAGGTTGCAAAGTCACTGAACATTGCTAAAGTCTTTTATAATGGGATTTTCTTTTCTTGGTGGACTCAAAAGTTTCACCTGCTGGGTCTAAACATTTTTCCACAGTGGGAAGAGGATCAACAGGTAAAATGACTAAGTGGATTAGCTGTCGTCTCCAGGATATCTTATTTGGTGTATAGTGTGTTGGCGTATATTTATTTTTAGTGGCATAATGTGTCATTATTCTTATATTTTTATATAAAGACCCTATCCTTTTCCTATTAGAATTAATGCAATGTGGAAGTGGGTATTATTGAGCCCTTGTCATTCCTTACATGGGTTTCTGAGCGTGCGTGCTTACAAATGCTGCAGGGATGACTAGTTTTTATGAAAATACATCACTGAGGAGCCAACATGCCAATTTCAAGTACTGCAAGTGTTATAAATGGAAGTGAGGACAGTAGCTAATTTAAATAACTTCCCATTGCTAAGCCATCTCCTACCTTAAAAGGATTCTAAAGCACATTTTGCCCTAGAATAAACGATGTGTGGGTTTTTGCTATGAAGTTAAATTAAAAAACCACTTCTTCAGCATAGACCAGAGGGGAGAAAAGTAGACATGTGGGATATTGCTATCCAAACAGGATTTTGGTAAACAAACAGACAAGCAAAAAAAATGACCTGTCAGTTGTTTATTATGGTCACTCATTTACATTCTTTAATATACGCTAGGTACAAACAATGTGCTCAGAGCTGTGCAAAATGCGATTGCTGCCTACTCCTTAAACTTAGGAGTCAGACAGCATAGGTACTAAGAAGAAATGATGTTTGTGAAATGCCTAGAAAAAAAAAAATTGGAATTATTTTTGTTTTAATAAGTGCTTTCTGTATTCAGTGGAAAATGCCACATGACCTTTTAATGACTAGAAGTGTTTTATAACCTTCTCGGAAGATGACACTTCTAATAACTTCATGCCCTCACTTGTCTCAATGAACTGAATAATGTGATTTTCAGACAGCCATCTAAATTTGTCCAGATAAGATGATAGCTGTCCAATTTATTCAAGTTGCTATTCAGTATACAGTTTATAAATCACAGTTTCTAATTGCCCTTTCACTGTTCAAAATACATACATAAATACCTCATTTAGTCCGTATTTCCTAATAAATTACGCACTCATGCTTGTACATGAGTGCAATTTGCAGACCAAACTTTTGAAGTCCAGCCTGAAAGAGAGTTGAACCCATGGTCCATGACATAAGAGTCCGTGGTCCTTCATGTTGGTAAAAAAAAGATAAAAAACCAGGAGAATGGTATCTCTTTTTAGCGCCCCTATGTTAGGATTCAAACTGGTGTATGCCAGACTAGTCTCAATTTGATTCAGCTAAAAAGGTCTGTGATGTTAAAATAAGACTCTCTCAGTCAGGAAAACTGCAATTAATAGTTACTTTCTCCCCCGCCTCCCCTCCAAAACTACCTTAATTCAGAGTCCCTGAGAAGAGGCATGAGACTAGTGAGGCTAAATAAGCAATGCACTTGATGCCCATGGTTTTGGTCTGAGGCATTCTCTCTCTATTTTTCAAGAACTTCTATGGCTTGTTTCCTGGGAGTTTCATGCCAACTTTGTATCAGGTTTTATGGCAATTAATCTTTGCATCTACCACTTTCTTAAGCTATGTGAAGACACAGGAGTGAAATCTGGTCTCACTGAAATCTCATCCAAGAGTGCATGAACAATTTTTCCTCAGAGTTCAGGTGAGAACTCTTTATTTCAGGAATGCAAGTCAAATGGCTTTTGAGACAGCAAAGTCCTCTACCTTTGATGGGAAATAATTTTTTCCCAGACTTATTCAGCATAGTAACCACACATAATTCCACAAAATTAACATACGTCTGGGTTGTCTTTAAGAATTTAATAGTCAATTTTGCAAGTCACTAATCAAGGGATAAAATGAAAGTCGAACAACAACAAAAAAATCACCCTTCTAAAAAATATGAAGAATAAAACATTAGATTAGTCAAGACACATCTGAAGGAGAAAGCTGTGATAATGAATTATTAGTACAAGAAAAGTAAAGTGTTCAATAAAAAGTCAGTTCAGTGATGCTCACACACAATCACAAGGTGACTCCCACATTTCTTAATTTTTGACATTTCCAAATCAGGTGCAACAGGACTGAAACCTCTTTCAGCACAGAGAGTTGTTTTGTTTGCATCATAATTTCTCCATCACTTTGCTAAATCTTAATCCACATAGGAAAAGAAAACATGCACTAAAACTTAAACTGAAGGACTTTGTTCTTTCTATGTGATATTTGCATACTCGGTGTGCACAGAGTCACTTATATCACCCAAATTTAAGTACCTATTTTAGCTGGTGACTTTGGCCAGCTCTTACATATGAAAAAAAATATGAAAAAACCCCTACATTTTGCCAAACATTGACTCCAAACGTGACTAAGCTTAGATGCCCTGTCTACCTCTGTTGATTGTATAGGGAACCTAAAGAGATCAGTTTAATAATTGAAGGCACTGAGCTAGGTGCCCAAGGTCTGAGTAGGAGCAGACTACATGTGCATAACAGCAAGAATGCAAGCAGGAGGATTCTCAAAATGGAGATAAACTTTATAACCATTTTATATCCAGTTTATATCCAACTTCAAAATGCAGTTGCTTCTAACTTGCCTGCTTAAATATCTGCTTATATCACAGCACTATTGTAAAACTGTTTAGAAGTGGCTCCATGGGTTGGTTTGTTTGTTTGGTTGTTTGTTTTTTTTGTTTTTGTTTTTGTTTTTGTTTTTGTTTTTGTTTTTGTTTTTGTTTTTGTTTTTGTTTCCATTTTACTGGACTTCCATTGTATTTATATATGAGCTGAGGGAATGTGATACTCTTACTGTTGGTTCCAATATGTTTTGCTGAAAGTTATGCTCATGATAGAGTGTGGCACAGGTCTCTCAAGGTTTACTGGAGAGAACTGGTGGTGGAGACAACACAGGAATATTTTTGGAAATTAATCTGTTTTAACATAAAACATTTGTAGGGAACTATATTTTTACCAGACTCCCATCAGTGGTGGTGTGTCAGGCCATAGGTTCATGTTAAACAAAGATGGCATGTTTTAATGGATATTGAATGAAACAGACTTCTCTGGACCTCAGTGGCTGTGCGTGAATACCACATGACACAGTAAAGGACACTAAGCAGGTAGTAGAAGAACAGCTTCAAGTAAGCTGAAATGCTATGTAACAAAATAAATGGAGAAGGATTAAGCAATCTCTATTAATTTTGTATTTGCAAGAAATAGTTGTCATAAAAAATTGGAAAATCATAGGCAGCCTTTTCAGATTACACTTTAAGCTCTTGCGGTCTTAACAGCTACCCAGAGTGGAAGAGAATAACCTTGGAAATCTATTATATACATGTGAGTCATCATTAAATAAGAAACATAAAAAGGACAATGTTTGGTAATACTAAGAGAAAAAATGTCCCCCTTTTGGTTAAAAATGGGACATGCTATCAAGAGGACTCAGAGCAACAGTGGACCAGATCCTCTGAGAAATAATTTGAGGCTATTTCCCAAGGATAAGGAAGCCCTCAACACAAAGCATATATATGTGAAGGCTCTTACTTTCATTCATTTCCCTGGAATTATCGCCCCTTTTCTAATTAGCTGTTGAAAGAGGAGTAAGCAGATTTCTTGCCCTGTATGTTCTTTACCAGAGAAAAATATGAGGCTCACTAGTCACTGAACAAAGTAAAACCGGTGAAGCAGCTGACCTAAAGAGGCCTGAAATGGGCATCAGCCCTGGTAGGTTACCATAAGCTCCAGCACTTAAATTTAAGAAGTACTAACTCAGTGCTGCTGATGTTGAGCCTTGGGAAACAAGAGCCACAGAGTAGTTTGGAATGCATCAGAGACAGGCTGAAAAGAGTTAGTAAATACAGTGTTCATATGAACTTTCTAAAGAGTCCAGCCTGAGCTCAGGAGAGAAAGGGGAATTGTGCAGCAGTGACATTAAGACATGATGTGGGAGCAGATACTTCACCAGCCTATGCAAGGGAGAAAGCTAATCACTGTGACAAATCCATGCCTGTTTCTGAGGTCCATCTCTTAGTTAAATTTGTGAAGGAAGATTTTGCTCTTCAGCCGGGCAATGCTATGTGTGGAACAACTGCATTTGCAGCAATTCTGTACAGTTGTGACACACTGAAACCAAGAGTTCACTTGGTGTTGCTACTGTTCATGAGAGTCAACTCATGCAGTTTCATGAGAACCAACTGTCTTCATAGGATTCTTATGATAGAACCTTCTGAAGCAAAAATCCTTCATAAAACAGTTAAGAATTAATGTCATTGCTGCAGAACTATTTCCACACCACATGGATATCCTGCCACAGCCTGAAAATATTCTTTTTCATGAAACTTTACCTGCAAGGTGCCTGACCCAAAAGGAATCACTGGAAAATGGGAGAAAGATGCCTCTTGCCATTAGAAGGAGGAAGCTTAAGGCAATAGTACTGGAAAAGACCTGGGAAAACTAGGAAATACATTTTTATTTATTGTTATACTGTATTGCAATCCGAATCTGGCCTTGTTGCAGAGACCTTTGGACAAAGTGTTTGTTAAAAGGAAAAAATAATAATTTACTGGAATCTTGGTATAGGGTAACACTTGCATGGAGAATCAAATCTCCCAAGCAGGATGGCTAATGGCTGTCCAGTGGTGATGGGAGGCTTATATTCTATGATTCTATGATTAATCTCAAGGGTCTTTACAGTGGTGCATTCCGACGAATCACGAGAGACTCCTTAAACTACCATTTTGCTCTGTTCTTACAATCCAGCTGACCACGATGCTATGTGACCGCTCCAGCACATGCATAATTCATTGCTGCGGATGCTTCTTAACTACGCACAAAGCACCTCTTAAGGACTCCATTCAGAAGACTGTACTGTACTTGTGACCATTGCTGCAGGAACAGTTTCTATTGACTTTGACGAATGTCTTATCTATGCACAGTCTGATACTTCTGCAGTAATGACACTTTGGGACACTCCACCTAGGACGTTAATCAACACATTTAGGCATACAAATTGGGCTAGACACAGAGGGAGTTGCCTTGGGGCAATTTCTACTACCATTCAAAATTCCCAACTGGAGGGCTCCTGTAACCATCAGTCAAATACTTAAATGTGAAGGTTCAGTCAGTTTTCAAGTTGGTCCATTGCCTCAAGCTGACCCATTATCTCACCTCCAAAGATGACTGGCTGAGGAGTTCCTGAACCACTCAAGGAATTAAGCGTGCACTGGGCATGCATATGGGCACAGCACCAATACCCATCTACACCACAATTATAACTTAAGAGCAAACTTTATTTTCATACTTAGAACTCACTTTCAACTTAAGTCCCATAGCCACAGTCTGAGTATTCAGAGAGACCATATTATCAATATGAGTGATAAATATTCTTCACATAGTTGCGGTGAAATTGTTCTTTGAATTTTTAGACATATTTCTACAAGTTTGACAAAGAAAAGGGAGCTAAAAGGACAGCATCTCTTGAAAGACTTGGTAGGTGGAAAGACTGTTAATTGGAAAAGACAAATATTTATGGGCTGACAGTTCTTGTTTCAATAAATGGTACATAAATTTATACCGAATATAAAGAAATACTAAGGAGACATATGGTTCTCTTTGTCGAAACAAAGTAGCTAAATGTTCTGCAGACTGGACATTCCATAGATAAAAGGAATCCTTGAAGCTCTGTGTACAGGGGTGGAATAGATAAGGAAGTTATGCTGAAATCAGCTAGTGCAACTAGGCGAAAAGACTGAGTTCAACGAGTGGACACAGTGAGGAAGACTATCAACGACCACCAGAGGACCCTGAAAGACCACCAATGAACATAAGAGCGCATGCGTTAAAGACTTTTACATATATTAATGAGTTCCAGGAAATAACATGAATATGCTAATGAAATCTAATGAATATGTATATTCTGATTGTACATAACTCTGGTAATTAAGAGATTTGGCGCGCACACTAGGTGGAGTGATCCCCTGTGTGCCCGGCACCGTGATAAAGAACGCCTGCTTTCTAAAACTCCAAATTGAGTCTTAGAGAGTTTTCATCTGCTGACTTACAGTAACAAAGTGACCAAAAAAAAAAAAAAAAAGATAAAAACTGCAATATTGATGTATTTGGAAGATATCAAGACCAGGAAAAGAAAGACAGAAGTTAGCTCAATAAAAAATGTGCAACAACAGAAAACAATGGATTTATTTAATGAGAATCTTCTGACATAAAAAATAGAAATCTTTATACTAATTCACAGATTGCTGCTGGAAATGAATAGCTTGTTTGCATATAAAACAATTAGAGATGGTAATGATAATAAAAGGGGGGAAACAGCCCTGGCAGGGAGACAAGCAAGGAGGCAACCAACTTCCACATTTCTAGTTTATGCAAACTAGCTGTCTCCAGGAAAAAGGGATTAACTGTGGACAGTAACAACAATGGTTGTTATCTGCATAGTTTTCTTTTTAAGATGAGAAGGCTTAAATTGTTCAAACCCAGTGAACATGAGAGCATATCAACTGCTCTTAAATTGTGAAGCAGCTCTTCAGGGCTACATCAGCACTTACTCAAGAATTAGAGAGTTACAAACATGGCAGATGTAGAACAGCTGGCTTCCAGGATGCGGCTTGATGTTAGCGGAGACATGGACCATGTCTGAACCAGATCCAAAGTACAAATCACATTAACTTGTTTATGTAGGATAGTCTGCTGTTGTTGCCTCCTGGTTCCATTTCTTTAGGCAGTAAAAAGCTGCCTAAGTGGTCTTGAACACTGTAGTGTTTTATTAGAATACTGTAATTTTCAGAACTTGTAGTTCTATTATGTCTCCTGAGATGAAATTCTTGACTGATTATTTCAAAATTATCGTTTACCTTAAAAATTCCGATTTTACTTAACTAAACTGCCAGTAATTATGAATCTGTCTAATACTAGTCCATGGTAACTTGTTTTAGATCTGAAGCTACTTTCTCTTCTGAAAAAGAGAGTGAGGCTGTACCCCAAAAGCTCTGAAGATGTGTAGACCTGTGCTGTGCCTGTGAAAAGTAACATTCTCAGCCTTTGCTCTCATGTGTGACTGAGGAGACTGAAGAGGATTAGACATACTTTAGATCTGCTGCCAAATACTTGGGATTGTAGTATTTTTAAACTGTCTGTAGATGAAAATAACAATTCTTCTGGTTAAGCCCAGGGTATGATACCTGCTGTAAAACCAACCTTTTCTATTATTGATAATACCTTTTTTTTTTTTTTAAGCTAGATTGTTTAGGACTCCTTGAAAACTGTATGAGAGCTCTCCTTTAAAAAACTGCATGAAGTAACATGGAATCCAAGCCATTTTTATATGTCCAAAAGGTGATAAAACTTTTTTTATTTTAGAAAAAATGTCAGATGAAACAATTTTTTTTTCTTTTTGTGAAAACCCATTCTCATCAAATTTTCAGTGGTTAGGATTCTCAGGTCTAATATTAACACTTCCTATCTTTAATTAGCATCCCTTTTTCTGACTAGAAATAATACTTTAAACCAGACAAACATAACTTGACTTTTCTTTCATCCTTTCTCCCATTTCCCTCTCAAATTACTACTCAACTATTTCCGAAAATTATGATCACTTCAGAAAGAGAAGTTAACTTTGTTCCAGACTCCTTACTCTCCCTTTCTTTGATTTTCTATTTTTTGAAAACTTTTCCAAAGGTTTTGTGTTGTTCCTAATGAGAAATAGATGCATTTCTAAAATGTCTCTTCCTCTCACCTCCTTGACAAAAATCTAGTTTAAGAAGAAAGCAAATAAGCCCATCTTTGATTACCACTTTCTCATGTTCAGGATGTGAAGCCAGAAATAGCTCATTGTTTTCTGGAAATTTGAAAATCTGAAGATCTGTAAAACTAAACTTTTCCTTCTGACAAAAAAAGATCTGATGCACTTCTGCTCCTAGAAATAGGTTTTGATTTTTTTTTTTTTTTTTACCATAGGTAAGGAAGCCCAGAACCACAATTTATTAGCACTCCCACAACTAATTCCAACAACTTTACCAGAACAAGACATGCAGGATCAGACCTTATGATTAATTTATAAGTTGCTATTGTGTTTTTTTCCTAATGTTAATTGGAATTACTTAGAGTCCTTACTGATAGCAAAAGAAAAAACTCCTTTAATTTATTCTGATCTAGCTCAAACTAGGTTTTTAATTAAATGACTTCATTTTTTTTCTCACCTTGACTTCCTATCTCAAGTAAGAAGCTCAGATTAGAGCTAATCAAGTATATTTTAAAAATTATTCTGCCTGTCATTTAAATTTTGCTTCAGACTCCTAGTCCAGACTCCAGGCTTCAGTATTGTATACAATCCTGAGTGTAATCTCCACCATCTGTTCTTTATCAGAGACTACTAGCATCAGCTCAAGCTAAAAGTAATTATTATACATGAATGAATTGAAACAAGTTGATTTTCCACAGGCTTTAATATTACAAAATTTATTAGAAGTATCAAAAACATTGCTTGTAGAGTATTCTACAGGAATTAAAAAATTCGAACAGAAAATCACATCCTCGGATCCAGCCAAAGCTTTGTTATTAATGCAGAACCTAAAATTACCTACACACATATTAGAAGTACATAATAGAAGTTAACTGACTCTTTGTAAGTCTTGAAGGCCATCTCCTTTGAAACATTCATGACAGGTTATAATATTTTGGGTCTGTTCCAAAAAATTGGCTTTAAAGTCCCTCCTCCCCCCAGTGAACTCATAAATTAAAGCAACAAGCAAGGGTTTAAACTATTTGTCATCAGCTGTGCATGCTTGATACTATTTATTGCCTTCAGAAACTTCTGAAACAATAATCATCTCTTAATTAAAACAGAATTTTGCTCTATCACACTTTGTATAGACAAAATCACTCTGCAATATTCATTAAGCTTTCTGAAAAGCAACATCTAATCGACACATAAAGAAAGATCTTGTGAGGATTAAATAAAGTAAAACTGTTGACTTAGTTTTACTCAGTGAGATCATTACTGAGCTAGGAAATTTACTGAATTAAATGAAATTTAAATATACTGTGAGGTTTATGCATGTCTTTATTCAGATAGCCAATCATATGAATAATGATCCAGATTCATTATTAGGAATCTTCTCTTCAGAAGAAACAATCACTATTATTGAGTTTATATACATCACAATTCCTCCACAGGTGGATGAATTAGCCATGGGAAGGACACCTTAGTGTGCGTGCCAGAGTGTGTACATGTGAATGTCGAGGCTGTTGGGTGGGAAGAAGCAGAGGGGACGTAGAAAGGAATCTGCAATGGGGAGCACACTCACAGCCAGGCTTCCAAGGTGACGAAAAGATAGATGCTTCCTAAGGACCCTGTGGGGATGTTATTTCCTGCAGCTCCAAATGCCACTGGAAGCTGCTGGACTGAAATTAAGTTTGGAGCAACCTGCAAGGGCCCACTGGCTATGAAAGATGTATGTGTTCTCAAAGCATTTTATTTTGATCTGCCAATAGATCAGAAAGTTGCCGTGCTTAGAAAGCTTTTCTATCTTGTGTTCCTTTTGACATGGTCTCCTTAAGAAAAATAGCAGACAGATTCCTCTCAAGGCTTTGGCTGAATTTAGATCCTGTCACAAAGTATTCCACTTTTTTTCCAGGATATTGTTTACCCTAATTTCAGATATAGCCTTTGTGAGATAGCCATAAATCAGAGGTCCACATTTTCAGTCCTGAATACTTAAACTCATACATATTAAAATACATGCTGGCCATTGATTTGCCAAATTAGAGGTCTGCCAAAAAAATTCTAATGTCTGTTCCTTCAGAGAGATCTCTCTTGTGGTCTCTCTTTGCAACTGAAAAGCACAATTAAGGTACTATTGCAGGTTAAATAAAAGTAATGTCAATAACATCTAATCCTATAAATGAGTGAGAAATTGTTTCTGCAGAGTGCTCAGGCACTATAATGAACTGAGAAACGCTTAGCTCTTTAAATGAGCTTTGGGAGCACTGGAGTATTAGCTATTAGGAACTGAGTTTACCTTAAACTTGTCTTCACCCATCCATGTAGATTCATACCATGAAAGCTAAAAACTCTAGAGCTTAAGGAGGAAAATGGACCTATCCAAAGAAAACATATGTTTCTCATGATCTGCCCGCCTTTCTCTCTTCACGGGCAGACAGAACTGTTGTGAGACTCGTGAGGGCCAGGGCATAGAGCAAAAAGAGCTGGAAGCCCTCATCTTTCATTTACCTGCTAGATGACAGGCATTGCCATCTAACTCAGGGAAGATGACTGCTACACCTCCTCTCAACAATTGCCAGGAGCTGTAGGAAGCAGTAACATTGTAAAGCTGGACTATCAGAGGGAACTGTGGTTACTCCTTACCCTTTGGAGGAGTATATTTGGGGTAGGGACATTTTCATACGGTCAGAAATTTGAACTTCTTTTGGCTTTTTATTATAGAGACTCCACACACCTGTTCTGGATAGGTGCTGCATGGGAAGTGTTCCTGTGCTTTTCTCCTTTTGTACCCATGCAGAAAAAGACATAATTTAGCACTAGACCCTTTAACATTCAGTCTTGATCTGTAGACTTGATCTGTAGTGAGACTACAGAATTTTGGCTGACCTCAAGAGGAGTTGCATACCCCATAGGCAAAACTGTGCTCAGTCTGTGTAATGTCAAAGAAATTAAGTTTATTCAGAGCTTTCTTGTGCTGCTAGTAAGTCCTGGGTGATTTAAAACTGAATCTTTAAGAGCAAGCATGGGCATCTTATATATATTTTCAACTGGGTTGATGGGATGTAGGATGAAGCAAATTAAATTTTTTTCTGCTTTAATACATATTTTCACATGTTCGTGTTCCATTGTACCACTTGTTCCAAAAAAGCAATCT
Organism: Pygoscelis adeliae; assembly: GCF_000699105.1. Taxonomy (NCBI): domain Eukaryota; kingdom Metazoa; phylum Chordata; class Aves; order Sphenisciformes; family Spheniscidae; genus Pygoscelis; species Pygoscelis adeliae. The sequence continues at coordinate 2,267,826 of NW_008825498.1, read as the reverse complement.
TAATCATTATTTGCTTTGTATTCCACAACTATCCCTGGCAGCAACAATCTTCTTAAATCTATCATCATCCAAAGCAGGGAAGATACTGCATTTTTTCCCCTTATGAGAGCTAGAAAGATAGATACTGTCATAAAGGAAACAGTGCTCACAGAAAAAGTGAAGTTTTTGCTAAAGAAAAAAAAAGGATGCAGGAAGAATTCAGTAACAAGTTAGCTCTAAACAACCAATTCATTATTAGACTCCAAGGGCTTAAATATATCTTTGCTTACATTGATCTGGACTGGTGAAAGGCTACTGTACTCTTTGAGGTGTCAGGGTGTTTAAAGAAATAAACATACCCAACTAAGCTTTGCTTATTACCAAGGTTTATGTTCTAATTTTAAGCACTACCTTTTTCTTCTGTTTAAACAATAACAACTAATGACACAGATGTTATATTATATTATATGATACAGGTGCTCTTATAAGTCTCATTACATTAAAACCCAATAAATTACTGTTTTTGCCTGTGTTCATTTTGTATGGCACCTTTTCAAAGCAGTTATTGGAACAGAGTTTTTCTGAGTAATCTAATTTTCAATTTATTTTGCACGACTATTAAGTACAGCTAGCAATATGGGAACACAAAAACATTTTAAAAGAAACTATAATTGAATTGAGCCTTACACATGTTTCTGCAGGTGCTCAAACTATTTGGCATATTCCTGAGAATTATCTTGATTGTGTATTCATTATTTGAACATCAGTTCAGAATATTTGTTCCTCCTCTTGATGAAAACATCTGCTGCTGCTACAGGCATGATTTAAATTTATTGTTGCTGTAACCAAATATATTTTAATATGTTAATTTGAATGTTGTATGTGGGCACTCTAAAAATACTCTTATTCCTGTGTCTTTAAACTTAGAATTTGATTTATACTGACAGTATTACTTTCATAAGGAAATTTTATGTTCCAGCGCTGTGTAGAATTTTTAATATCTAGTTTAAAGACTTGTTAGCCATTAGAGAACCAGAGGTTTTTCTCTGACACTATAGCCTGCAAGAAAAAAAGGTAATAACTTGCTTCTGCAATGCTTCTGAATGAGCCAAATAAAGATTTTTGTCTTGAATACACATAATTGTAATATCTAGGCATCATCGCAGAAGAGCAGTTTTAGTCCATTAGAATCTGAACCTAGTACTTTTAATTTTTGTTTTACCGCAGCAGAAGGACAGGTGGAAAAAAATAAATTGCCATTGCCATATATCTTTTTATTAAAAATGTGTTTCAGATTTTCATTTCAGAATACACAGTGGCCCAAAAGAGAAATGCTTTCAAAATACCAGTAACGTAACAACCTTGCATTATACTGTAGTTAAAAACTGAGACTGCACAGGTGCTGTTGCATTGCATCTACCTTGTTCAGTTTTACCTTCTATTATATACAATGAGGTCCAGTTGAAAAACTGGTCCACAGTAAACATTTTTTTAACTTGCCTGTGACGTTGAACTTTAATAAAGCATCATGTTCTCTCTAGGATTAGCCAGAAGGTAGAAGGTACATTCCACCCTATACAATACAGATCACTCCTCAGTAATATTTGTGTAGGTTTGCTCCTTCTTGGTTTGATTATGAGACAATACAGGTGGATATGAAAGCTACAGCCTTAAGAAAAATGGAAATAGAACATAATGTATAAATAACTCTGCTAAGAAGATGACTGCAGACATTTTCTCTGCTCACTAGCTGATCTTACAATGCCTCATAAAGCTTCTAAAGGACTCATGGATTCTCACAGGTAACAAGGAAAACTTCAGCCCTTTCTTTCCTTGTTCCAAGTGCAAAATACTATTCTTAACCAAAGCTTTTGAAAGCATGGTATATAATGAGGCATTAAGAAAAAAACCCCACCTCTTACACAAAGCAAGAAACCACAATGAACTGCTCTGTAAGACTGTTTCTTCAAGCGATGGTTAATAACCTGATCAGCAGTAGTCAAAATAAATATTCTGCAGCTGAAGCACAAGCGAAGATGCAGTACTGTATCCTGAATCTGGATAACTTTTTCTATCAGTTAGAGACTGTAACAAAATTAATTACTTGTGGTTTCCGTTTTGGTACTGAATGTACTTCATTCATTAAGTACTCAAGTATTCAGAAAAAATATGCCAATGAAAACAATTTACATATACACAGTTATCACTCATGGAGGAAATGCTTCACATACAGAAAGAGAGCTGAATTAGCATATCTGCAAGACAAGGAAAAGTGACAGATTGCTTTCTATAAAGCAATCACACAACTCACCCTGGCAACTGTTTGGTATGCTGCAGCAGTATTGATCCAGGAGCCACGTCACAATCAATCAGACTCTCAGAGGACCATGAAAGAATTGCAAATGCTTCAGTTAACTAAGCACACAGTAAAAAGTTTTATTGAAATAAAATGTGACTGTTTTCAGCTGCAGGTACTTACAACCTATTTTTTACCTTAGCTTGCTTGAAAAAATAATTATGTGAGCTTAATAACTCTTTCAGAATACTGAGATCATAAACCAGCTCACTAAGGGTGCTGTTCTCTAATAGTAACATCAAGTCACATCAGAGTAACAAAATGTGCCAAAACAAATCTCGTAAACCATTATTTGATTCTAAGTTTCTCTCTGAATAATAAACCTCTTCTACACCATTTTTACACTGAAAATCAATGTGCAAGACCATTGGTTGCTAATGCAGATCAGCAGTATATGTGCATATGTGTCTACTCCCCTGTCTCTGTATTACTATTTGCTCTGTGGGCACCACCTTTATTAGTACTGGGACTTCCTTTACATGAGTGACATAAAGAACCCCATGTTGAGGTTGCTCTAACTTGCTAGAAATGTCTGCTGTTATCTGTGCCTGTGCCTGGTGCCATCAGTGTAGACTTACTGTCCTTTTCTGTTCTCCTTTCCACCTCTCATCCCCTCCCATTTTGTTTTACCAAGAGCAGGCTTGGGCACATGCCCCATAACACCATGCAACAGCCTGGCTCCACATGGTATTCTGGCATGGACAAGACAGTCTTTTGTAAGTGCACTTGAGTCTTTTTCTTTTTTCCCCATATTTGGTCTGATTTTTGTCAGATGGGGATGACTCCCCAAGTGGTATGTGACTCCCAGGACCTTTAGCCATATTCCCAGCATTCACTGGTCAGAGTAGCTGTGCAAACATGCCAATCTGGTGGTCTTTTACTGCTACTATAATAAAGTGAAGCTGCTGATGCCTGAAACAGTGATGACCAAGAAGGTCCTCTGTGTAACTCAATATCTGAAGCAAATGTCAGCCATGTGTACTAAGGTGACAGAGCTGTTATGAAACAGAAAGATGGTACATTAACTGCATAGCCCAGGAGGTAAGAAATTCTCTGCTACTTTGGACCTATGAAGAGGGGAAAG